>NC_067398.1:676101644-676440811 GCF_016432865.1 Antechinus flavipes | reverse complement strand
ATTTAGTATAAAAGTGGGCGCCACTACCCTCAGAAAAGATGGCCTTCTTCAGGTTTGACTAGAAAAAGCCAATTAAACTGGCATAATGAGGGTGAATTCAGTGAACCCTGAAGAAGAGTAGTGATGGGATACTGAATTCCTTTCCAGGTAAGAACAAATTTTTCATGATTGGTCAAGGGGATGGAGAAGGTAATGGGAAAATCAATAAGTCCTTACTAGTTAGTAGTCCAGGCCCAGGACTTTCCTGGTTCACCAACCTGAGAAAGTCAACAAGAACTGAAATACTTTGCAAAAGAATCTTATTTAACACTCGATAATCTACTTCAATCTCCAATTTCCTCCTTGGGCACACAACATTCTTATATGGAAAATATAGATATCAAAGTACTCTAGCCTTCTTAATTTCCATTACTGGCAAGGAAATATCTTTCATACTCACACACTTTACCTAAGATTATTTAGTATTTAACTACACACGATGGTTCAGGCAATTTTAAGGGCGTCCATTTAGCCCAACCTACAAGAGCAAGTATAGAAATGTAAATGCCTATGTAGGCACAAGTCTTAATATCCGCATCCATAATATATTTGCCCTAATTAGCCATACCTATCCCAACTGAGGCACAAACAGCAGGTCTTCCACCCAACTCCAGAGGAGCAAGAAATGTTCTTTTCCTCTGTGGCCTTGACTCCCAAACCTCAGTGGAAACTAGATGAGCCTATGGAGATGTTGAGAATTACCTTGTATAAAAGAAGCATACCTGCTAAGATCTAACAGCCCCTTCTATATTTAATGATTTTCCCTTTCCCCTTCCCAAGCCAGTGGATTCAAGCATATGATTCCCTGTGGTCCTTCACTTTACAATAATCTGAACATAGGAGAAACCTTGGTCCTTACCTTAGGGAGACATATTCCCATACTTTTTCAAATCTAAATGTGAAGACTTGGATGATTCCAGATGGCCAGGTGTAGTGGAGATATGATCAGTTGGTATAATCACCAGAAAAAGCAGAGACTTTCAAAGATGTCCTAAATTTTGTTGGATAGGAGACCCCTTACTGTATCTGTCCCAGATATTTAATTAGAATTTGACTAGTATCACCTATCCCATGATCACTCCCGAGATCTCACTAAATCTCTTTATGGGAAAGGATATCTTTAGTCTAGACTAAGGAATAACATGGTAACAGGCTTAAACTTCACCAATTGATCATGGTCTGTTGAAAGGGGCCACACAATTTAGATGGGGCTCCCCCAAAGACAGGATGTCATTACATTTGAAATAGGAGCGCGCGCGTGCGTGTGTGTGTGTGTGTGTGTGTGTGTGTGTGTGTGTGTAAGAGAGAGAGAGAGAGAGAGAGAGAGAGATTGAGATTGATTTTAAAATTTTACCTATTTGCTATCCTTTGTGAAGCAATGTATACAGAATTCACCATTTTATCTATCTGGGAAAGGACAAAGGACAATTTCTAGCTTACCCTCTAAATCGAGCACTTCTACCCCTAGTCTTTTCCCTCATAGCCCTAATCTTGGAAGATTTTCTAACATGTCCAGAAAAATTTTGGGGTCAGAGATCATATTTGCCACCTATATCCTATTATTCCCATTATCATTGCTCTTTTCATCAGTGCTATTACCAGGTCTATTGGCAGTACCGTATTCTCTATCCCCATTCCCTAAACCCCTTCAAGGTACAGTTTGGAAAGCTTAAAAACTGCTTTGCCTCCAACTCTAGTTGCTTAATATATAAGAACAATTTATTCTTATTTTCTTTTAATTGGTGATCCAACTTTTTTTTTTTTAAAGAATAATTGGACTACCTGAAAATTATAATTTTTTTTTAAAATAACTTTTTATTGACAGAACCCATGCCAGGGTAATTTTTTACAGCATTATCCCTTGCACTCACTTCTGTTCTGATTTTTCCCCTCCCTCCCTCCACCCCTTCCCCCAGATGGCAAGCAGTCCTTTACATGTTGAATAGGTTACAGTATATCCTAGATACAATATATGTGTGCAGAACCGAACAGTTTTCTTGTTGCACAGGGAGAATTGGATTCAGAAGGTATAAATGACCCGGGAAGAAAAACAAAAATGCAAGCAGTTTATATTCATTTCCCAGTGTTCTTTCTTTGGGTGTAGCTGCTTCTGTCCATCCTTGATCAATTGGAACTGAATTAGCTTTCTTCATCGAAAAGCTCCACTTCCATCAGAATACATCCTCATACAGTATCGTTGTTGAGGTATATAATGATCTCCTGGTTCTGCTCATTTCACTTGCATCAGTTCGTATAAGTCTCGCCAGTCCTCTCTGTATTCATCCTGCTGGTCATTTCTTACAGAACAATAATATTCCATAATGTTCATATACCACAATTTACTCAACCATTCTCCAATTGATGGGCATCCATTCATTTTCCAGTTTCTTGCCACTACAAACAGGGCTGCCACAAACATTTTGGCACATACAGGTCCCTTTCCCTTCTTTAGTATCTCTTTGGGTATAAGCCCAGTAGAAACACACTGCTGGGTGATCCAACTTTTTCAAAGCTGTCAGGGATTATTTGATTTTTATATTTTTACCTTCCCTTTCAGATGTTTAAAAATTTTGAATAGAATTTTATTTTTCCAAATACATACAAAGATAGTTTTCAACATTCACCTTTGCAAAATCTTGTGTTCCACATTTTTCTCCCTTTCTCTCTTCCTTCCCCTTCCCAAGACAGCATTCAATATAGATTAAACATATGCAATCATTCTAAATATTTTTGTATTTATCATGCTGTGCAAGAAAAATCAGATCAAAGGGAGAAAATATGAGAAAGAAAAAAAAAAAACCAAGAAGCAAACAGCAACAAAATAAAAAGGTGAAAATACTGTTTTGATCCATATTCTGTATCCATGCATAGTTCTCTCGCTGGATGCAGATACCATTTTTCTTCACAAGTCTATTGGAATTACTTCAAATCATCTCTGTTGAAAAGAGCCAAGTCCATCATAGTTGATCATACAATCTTGTTGCTACTGTGTACAATAATCTCTTAGTTCTGTTCACTTCACTTAGCATCAGTCTTTCCAGGCTTTTCTGAAATCAACCTGCTCAAGATTTCTTATAAAACAATAATATTCCATTTCATAACTTATTCAGCCATTTCCCAATTGTTGGGCATCTACTTAATTTCCAGTTCTTTGCAAATAAATAAAAATAGGCTGCTACAAACATTTTTTTGCACATGTGGATTCTTTTCCCTCTTTTATGATATCTTTGGGATATAGACCCAGTAGAGACATTGCTGAATCTAAAGGTGTGCAGTTTGAAATATGCTTTGCATACTTCCAAATTCCTTTTCAGAATGATTGGATCATTTCACAATTCCATCAACAATGTATTAGTGTTCCAGTTTTCTCATATCCCCTCCAACATTTATCATTATCTTTTCCTGTCACCTTAGTCAATCTGAAAGGTGTGAAGTGGTATCTCAGAGTTGTCTCTAATCAATAATGATAGAACATTTTTTCATATGACTAAAAATGACTTTAATTTTTTTAAATTGTCTGTTCATATCCTTTGACCATTTATCAGTTGGGCAATAGCTTGTATTCTTATAAATTTGAATTAGTTCTTTACGTATTTTAGAAAGGAGGCCTTTAGCAGAAATCCTGGCTGTAAAATTTTCCCCCAGCTTTCTGCTTCCCTTATAAATGTTGGCTGCATTGGTTTTGTTTGTTCAAAACTTTTTAATTTAATGTAATCAAAATTATCCATTTTGCATTTCATAATGTTTTCTCGTTATTTTTTGGTCATAAATTCCTTCCTTCTTCACAGATCTGACAGCTAGATTATACCTTGTTCTCCTAATTTGCTTATAGGATTATTCTTTATGTTTATGTTTCAGTTGAGATATCTATAGGCCAGTTGGTAGGAATTATTGAATAAGATGGTAGTGATGTAGGAAATTGGAGTGCAGGAGAGAAAATAAGGTTGAATAGGAATATTTGGGAGTCACCAGCATAGAAGTAGTTAAATTGTGGGATCTAAGGAAATCACCATGGAAAAGAAGAGAAGAGAGAAACTGGAAAGTGAGTGGATGCCCATCAGTTGGAGAATGCTGAATAAGTTATGATATATGAATGTTATGGAATATTATTGTTCTGTAAGAAACGATCAGCAGGATGATTTCAGAGAGGCCTGGAGAGACTTACATGAACTAATGCTGAGTGAAATGAGAAGAACCAAGAGATCATTGTACATGGCAACAAGAAGATTATACGATGATCAATTCTGATGGATGTGACTCTCTTCAACAATGAGATGATTCACATCAGTTTCAATAATCTTGTGATAAAGAGAGTCATTTACACCCAGAGAGAGAACTGTGGCAACTGAATGTGGACCACAACATAGCATTCTTACTCTTTCTGTTGTTTTTTTTGCTTGCATTTTGTTTTCTTTGCTCAGTTTTTTTTCCTTCTTGTTCTGCAAGATAACTGCATAAATATGTATACATATATTGTATTTAACACATAATTAACATATTTAACATGGATTACCTGTCATCTAGGGGAGAAGGTGGGGGGAAGGAAGGGAAAATTTGGAACAGAAAGTTTTGCAAAGGTCAATGTTGAAAAATTGCCCATACATATATGCCTTGTAAATAAAAAGCTTTAATAAACACACACACACACACACACACACACACACACACCACACACACACACACAAAGTAAAATTTGGTTGATGTTTCAGCAAAAACAAAAAAACAAACAAACCAAAAAAACACATCAGATTGATAAATAACCAAGAAATAGCAGTGTCATGAAAACTTAGGGAGGAAACATTATATAGAAGTAATAATAACAAAAATACTAATAGCTAGCATTTATAATACATAAAGACTTGTAAAGCACTTTGTCTACAACAGCGGTCAACAATGTCAAACCCTCTTTGGGATTTTCTTGGCAGAGATACTGGAATGGTTTGCTGTTTCTTTCTCTACTTCATTGTATAGGTGAGGAAACTAGGCAAACAGAGTAAAGTGCTTGCCACAAACTAGGAAGTGTCTAAGGTCACATTTGAACTCAGGAAGATAAATCAACAGCTGACTTATAAAAAAAATGGAGGAGTAAAAGGAGAGGAAGCAGAGGCTGCTTTCCCTTGCTTCCATCTCCTATACACATCTTGTAAAAATCAAAGTTGGGTAATGAGTTCCCTATGCATTCACATCCATCTCTCCAGGTAATTCTTGTTCTTTGCTGGAATTTTCCCCATCTTCTGTGTTCCATTCTTGACAGTGTCAAGAAAGTCCCTTGGGTTGATCTTCTCTAGAAAGATTTAATCCTTAGGAACTGTACCCAGAGGCTTCCCTTTGTGGTAATTATTTTCACAAGCCTGAGGATGTTCTGTCTTGTCTTAGGTAACTGTCACTGGAGGAAAACAAACTTCCTATTGTTGTTAAAGGATTGACAGGTTGTTTTCTCATGCTGTCCCTCATCAGGATGTTTCCAACTTCCTGACTCTTCCTCTAACTTTTATTGTATTCTCTCCTCCAGCAATACTTGTCAGTATTTTATTCCTTGGAAAACAAGTAGCTCTTTCCCACTAAGTCTACTTCTCTCTCCCTCCCCACAGTCAGTTTCTTGAGATACTTTTTCTACTCTTCAAACCTCCCACCCTCTCCCCTTTCTCCTGTATTGGAGGAAGTTGAACAACTCTCTCCATCCAGCTATTTTATCTGTGTCATATAAAAGGAATGTCAGAATTCGTAGGAGCTCATAAATCCAACCTCAGCCTGGGGCTTACTGGGATCCTAGGTATGATGACTAAATAAACCTTGAGATACCTGCAAGCATTCTCATTCTCTATTCTCTGCTACCTTTGATAGCCTGTAGTCCATGGCACTCTCCAAGAGGTGGGGTTCGCCTTCTTTCTTTTTTTTTAAGCACCATTTCATTGTCCCCTTATAACATGGAATTCTCAGAGCCATTCTTCCATCATCTTCCCCTTCTTTTCTAGGAAGGAAACCCACTTGTACCTTGAACCTAGAGAATCTGATTTCCTTTAAATCTCACCAAAGTCTCAACTGAAAGACCTCTTTCCCAATCCCCTCCTGCCCTCCAGCTGCTGATTACATCTCATTTATCTGTAAGTCCTCTCCTTTCATTGACTAGAAGCTTTTAGAGGCCCAGAACTGTCTTTATCTTTCTTTGGCTTGGCAAGGTGCCCTTTCTTTAGAGGAGCTTCTTGAATGCTTTTTCCCTTGTTGACTTGGTCTTTAACTTTGTTGTAGAAAACATCAAAGAAAAGTTCAAGCTTCCTGTACACTTCAGCACTAAGTGTGGGGTCTGGAAGATCTGAGTGCAAACTTGCCTCAGACATTTGGTAGCTGAGAGAAGGAAATGGCAAACCACATTAATATCTTTGTCAAGGAAGTCACAGTATTAAAACAACTGAACAGTAACAACAAAAATGGACTTCAGCACGTCCCTCAATTCTCAACTCATTCTGAGTTTTTACTTTCTGGGAAAACCAAAAAGTATGGGTTTGTCTTTGTGCCTGAGACAATGATCTGAATCTGAATGTGTGCTACAGAAGTCAGCTGCCTACTGGAGAGGCAAAATCCAGATTTGGAACCTGCCAATTGGAGAGTGCCATGGACAACAGGCTATCAGAGGTTGCAGAGAACAGAGAATATCAGAGTTCATAGATATCTCAAAGTTTATTGAGTCATCATACCTAGTATGCTCCAGGTTGAGATTGGATTTAGTGAGTTCCTATGAACTCCGACCCTCCCTCCCCCCCTTTTTTAATTTAAAGCTTTTTATTTTCAAAACATATGCATAGTTTTCAACATTCACCCTTGCAAAACCTTGTGTTCCAAATTTTTTTCTCTCTCCTTTCCCCTTACCCCTTCCCTTAGACAGCAAGTAATCCAAAATATATTAAACATGTGCAATTCATATATATTATACACACCCACAATTATCATGCTGCATAAGAAAAATCAGAACAAAAAAAGGGGGGAAATGAGAAAGAAAACAAAATGCAAGCAAATAGCAAAAAAAGTGAAAATGTTATATTGTGATCCACACTCAATTCCCACAATCCCCTCTCCATCACAAGTCTATTGGAACTGGTCTGAATCACCTCATTGTTGAAAGGAGCCGTGTCCATCAGAATTGATCGTGGTATAATCTTGTTGCTGCCGTATGTGATGTAAATCTTGGTCCTGCTCATTTCACTCAGCATTAGTCCTATAAGTTTCTCCAGGCCTTTCTGAAATCATCCTGGGGGTAATTTCTTACAGAATGATAATATCCCATAACATTCAAGTGCCATAGCTTATTCAGCCATCCCCAACTGATGGCACCCACTCAGTTTCTAGTTCCTTGGCACAGGTGGGACATTCTCTTCTAGATGAGAGAGAATAACAGGATGGAGAGAATCGTTCAACTTGGAGTAAAGACCCAGATTCAGATCCTGCCTCGGAGACTAGCTGATCAAGTCAGATTGGACAACTAAGTGGATAGAACAGGGGGCTTGGAGTCAGGAAGGTCTGAGTTAAAATTTGACTTTAGACACTAGCTGTGTGATTCTGGGTAAGTCCCTTAACTTTGGCTCAGCTCAACTGTAAAATGAATTGGAGAAGGAAATGCCATCTTTGTATCTTTGCCAAGAAAACCCCAAATTGGGTCACAAAGAGACCAGAAGCACGGAAAATGACTAAGCAACAAGTCAGCTAATCTCTCAGAACCTCAGGTAAATCTTTAAGACCATAAATTATAGAAAGGTAGAGAGAGGGTGTTCTCACATATTTGAAAAGATTGCAGAAACCATTTAATCAAGTTATGAATCATTAATTGTGCACTGGGTGACTGGGGTAGAGAAAATGCTTGGTGTGCAAGAAAGTTGAACTCCAGTTGAGGAGATACAGGAAACCTGCGAACAGTGGAAGAACATGGATGTACAAAAGACTGACTATGCACAGTGGAATCCCAGTGGGAGCTCTGGGTAACTAGCTCGGGAGGAGTGGACCTTTGCTGCAGGTGGCTAATATCTGTTGGGAGGTTATGTGCTTGCTTCCTCTTGAGGGAGTTACCCTACCTTATGGCAATCTGCCCTGAATCTCCCTCCCCTCAAGATCCTGCAGACATGGGGGGTACAACTGCCCCGGAGGACTCTGGGGGACCCAGCTTCTCCCTTTAGAGTGAGTAGTCGTGTTCTGAAATCCAGACACACGAGCACAAGATGGGGATTATCTAAGAAAACCAGAAATTCATGTAATAAAGAGCATGTGGAATATTGGCCACAATGTTACATGAGCTGACAGGTGGACCTCACCCCTGATCTCATAAAGCTCGTGTAACTCTAGGCTGAGCTAAGAAAAATAGAGCTTCCCGAATGAGGGAGGAAAGTTGCCTTGCTGGTTTCTACCTGAGCAGAAATACCTGAAAAACACCATCTAATTTAGGGTCTGTATTTCCAGAGGAACAACAGCAAAGGTGAGCAAGGTCAGAGGAGAACCGAGATGGTGAGAGATGTCCATGGTGGGTCATACAAGAAGTGAGTGAGCTGGGGATTCAATCTCAGATCATCTGATTCCAAGCCCAAATGTGTCTAAATATCTAAAGGGAACCAGAAGACAGTTTCAGAATAACAAATATAATTGAAATATAATTATTAATATTAACTATTATTATCATTCATAAAATTATAGAAAAAGAGAATAAATTTTCAGGCTGAAGCATGATACCTCCCTCCTTCCTTCTCTTCCTTCCTTCTTTCTTCCTGCCCTCCCTTTTTTCCTTCTTTTTCTCTCTTCTTTCTTTCATTCCCTCCTTTCCTTCTTTTCCACCCTCCCCTTTTACCTTTCTTTCTTTCTTCCTTCTTCCTTGCTCCCTCCCTTTCTACCTTTCTCTTTTTTTCTTTCTTCCTCCCTTTCTCTTTTCCTCCTTTTCTCTTTTCTCTTTTTTTCTTCCTTTCTTACTTCCTTCTTTCCTTCTGGATTTGTTTTGCATAATTACATATTTATAATAGGTTTTTTTTTCCTTGCCCTTTCAATGACTTTGAAAGATGCATATGTGTGGGGAAGGAAAATTTGAATTGGAAAAAAAATTTAAATGATTAAAAAAAAAAAAAAACCTGCCTAAAGGGCCATCAAAGGACAAAGGTAGCCAACTTGTGCTTTTTGACCCAAGAGAACAGAACTAGAAGCAATGGAGGACAGTTATAGGGAAGCTAATTTCAATTTCTGGCTTAATTTTTTTTTAAATAAAATTTTATTGTTCCCTTTTTCTATTACTTAAAAATTTCCCCAGTTTCAGATTAATAAAGCTTGAGATGCTCCTTGGACTATAGAACATGATATCTGAGAAGAGCTTTTAAAAAACAAAATATCAGCACAAGGAGAACTCTTAGAATAGAGGATGTCAGTTGGGAGGGCCCTTAGAACCCGAATGTCAGAGCTGGGAGGGCCCTTAGAACCCAGGAGGTCAGAGCTAGGAGGGTCCTTGGGACACGGGGTTTTGGATTTGAAATTAACAGATCATTTAATCAGACTCCTTGTTTTACAATTGCAGAATTAAGACCCAGAGAGAAGTGACCCTTCCAAACCCACTTATTCCTACCGTACGCCTAAGGTTTTCTCTCACTGAGTCTGCCCTCCTTCTCTCTTGCCTACCAGGATATCATGCGATCACTGAAGAGAGCATGCACTCAGGCGTTGGTCCTCCTGCCTTTAACTGTTGGGCTCCTATTTTTCCTTTTCCATGACCAAGCCTTACAGCGTCCCTACATGAACCGTTGGCAAGGTTCAGAAACCCTCAAGCCCCAGCACCAAAAGGTCCTGGCGTTGCAGCAGCAGCAAAAGGTCTCAGAGACCCAGCCCCCCACCGTGTTTCAACGCCCTCTGGAACCTTGTTTTGCCAATGATTCTGTGGCCAACATGTCTGGCTTTGCGGCCGAACCCCAGAACATCCAGAACTTCCTCCTTTACAAACATTGCCGGGATTTCCCGATCCTCCAGAATGTCCCCCCAAATAAGTGTACAAGGTCCCCCGGGGCCTTGGGTTCTCCCTTCCTCCTTCTAGCCATCAAGTCATCTCCTAAGAACTACGAGAGGCGGGATCTCATTCGCCGGACATGGGGAGAGGAGAGGGAGGTCAGGGGAGCCACCATCTGCCGGCTCTTCTTGGTGGGCACAGCGTCTGATGTCCTGGAAGCTCAGAAAGTGAACCGGCTCCTGGCCATAGAGGCCCAGGCTCATGGTGATATTATCCAGTGGGATTTCCATGACACTTTCTTCAATCTGACCCTGAAGCAGGTGAGTGGCCAACCCAGGGGTGGGAGATGACAGTACCTTTCTCCTTTCTAGTCTCAAACTCCACCACCTGAAGCTGTACTTTGAGAAAATTGGATCCTCCCATGGCCTGAAGTCTCTCTCTTTCCAACTCCTCCGTGACATCTTCAATTGGCATCAATCTTCTCTATTTATAATAGTAATTTCTTCCTCTTGGCAGTGTGGTGAAGGAAAAAGAGAAACCTGAACTGCAATCCTGAATCTTTTTGTCTTCAATTTACTGTGTGTCTTTGGGCTAATCACAGGCCCTCTTATCTTTGAGGTCCTCTCTGAAATGAGAGTATTGGACTAGCTGTCCATTGAGCCTTACTGTTTGACATAGTGACTAAAGTTTGAATGAATCTGAGGGTTAGAGGGGCCTTTCTAATATGTCGAATTCACAGAATCATAAGAACCAATGAGGACCCTTGAGCCCAGGATGTCAGAGCTTAAGGGATCTTAGGCTATAAGATGTCAGCGTTGGGGTGCAGGACATCATTTGGGAGGGACCTCAGGACATCAGAACCTCATTTCAGGTGACATCTCCATTTTGGGTTTATTTTTCATTTATCCTTTATTTATTTTTATTTTTATATTATTTATTTATCTGTGAACATCCTTGTCCTCTTTCCTCTTCAGTGGAATGTGAGGTCCTTGAGGGTAGGGACTTTCACTTTTGTCTTTTGTCCCCAGTGTCACACACAGCACCTGGCAAATAATAGGGGCTTGAAAATAATAATTCATAATTCATAACACTTTAAACTTTAGATGAGGATTTTTATTCCCATTTTACAGACTGGAAAACTGAGGCCCCGAGAGAGCTAATGACTTGCTGTAGCTAGTAAGCTAGTCCCCAGGCTAATGAGCATCTGTGGAGAGATCTGAGCCTAGGTGTTCTATCTTCAGAACCAATGTCTATTATATCATACTATAGAAGAGAAAATAAAACACACAGAGGGGAAATGATTTAAAAATAATTATTATTTCACTTTTCAGTATCAAACTCAGTTTAATTTCTAAATTTTCCAGCATTTGTCCCCACTTTATTAGAGGGATCATGCTCACATTCTCTCACTCTTTAGGTTAGCACCAATAATCCCAGCTGGATATTTCAAGAACCATGAGGAGTTCTAATGCTTAATGAGTTTGGGAAATACCAGTTTAGATGATCTCAGCGATCCCTTTAACCAGTGGTCCTCAAACTTCTGTTCTCAGTATCTTTATCCTATTAAAAATGATTGGGGATCTGTCCAAAGAGTTTTTGTTTATGTGGGTTATAATTATAGATATTGATCACATTAAAAATAAAAACCAATTATGCATTAATTTGTAGACTCTCTGAAAGAATTTCAGAGATTCCGAGGATGCTCTGGACCAAACTTTGAGAACCACTGCTTTAAGCTTTGGAACCCTTGGATTTCTAGATAGGATAGACCCCGGGTTCTCTATTGGTAAGATGGGGAGGAAATTCTTCCCCAGGCTTCTCCAGAGGATTGGGATTGGGAACCAACAGGAGCTTCATGAGCTAGGGAGAGCCTCAGAGACTAACTGGTGAGTACCATGGCTACCGGAGGACTCAGCATCATATCCCTTGCTCTCCTTCCTCCGGTAGGTCCTCTTTCTCGAGTGGCAGGCTCTCCACTTGCCTGATGCTTCTTTCATCTTCAATGGTGATGATGACGTCTTTGCTCACACGGACAACATGGTAGTCTACCTGCAGGGCAACGAAGCAGACAAGCACCTGTACGTAGGACACGTCATCAGCAATGTGGGGCCCATCCGAATACCATGGAGCAAATACTTCATCTCCAAGATGGTGATGAAGGAAGAGAGGTACCCCCCCTATTGTGGAGGCGGTGGGATCCTGATGTCCAGATTCACAGCCCGGGCCATCCGGCGTGCCTCCCACGCCATCCCTCTCTTCCCCATTGATGATGTCTATCTGGGCATGTGCCTGGAACATGAAGGGCTGGCCCCAGCCAGGCACATGGGGGTCAGGATGGTCGGGGTTCAATCGCCATCCCCCCGCATAGGGTCCTTTGACCCCTGCTTCTATCAGGACCTGCTGCTGGTTCATCGCTTCTTACCCTATGAGATGCTCCTGATGTGGGATGCCCTCAAGAAGCCAGATCTGAAATGTAGCAAGTCAGTCCTGGCTACCCCGAGTAATTGAGGGCTGGTCTGGAGGACTAGAGGATCAGACCCTGAAGAGACTGAGACAGCACGTAATAACTCAGAGCAAACCAGGACAGAAAACCGCCGCGTCAACATGTGACCTTGGCCAAATCATTTCTCTGAATCTGAAGCAGCTTTCTCCTGTGTAAAATGGGGAGCGCACTGGACATGACCTACCTCACAGGGCTGTTGTGAGGAACACATCTTGTAAGCTACAGAAATGTGAATTTTCACGGGGGGTTGGAGGGAACATTGAGTCTCTGTGGTACGCCCAACTGGCATGACCTTGGATGAGTCCCTCTCCTATATCCTACCTCGATTTCCTCAATCAGCAGAGTGGACAGAGTCCTTCCCCTAGGCTGCAGCGAGGGTGAGAGAAGGAGGGAAATGGCTTTTCTACACTCTCAAAAAGTGAGGAAGGAGGGAAACAAGCACTTATCTATTATGTGCCAGGCATTGTACTAAGTCATTTATCAAATATTATCTCACTTGATTCTCACAAGCAAATGCTTGTGAATTCCTTAATTAAGGGAAGAAAACCCCTATTTTACAGTTGAGGAAACTGAGGCAGGCAGCGGTTAAGTGACTTGTCTGGGGTCACACAGCTAGTAAATATCTGAGAGCAGATTTGAATTCAGATCCAGTTCTCTCTCCTCTACGCCACCTCGCTTCCTCAAAAGGCTGCATGTGGCTTCTCCCTTCCTCTCTCAGGGGTGAGATCAGGAGAGGCTCTGGTCATCCCCCTGCATCACTCTGAAACCCGAGGAGCTGGGAAAAGAATGGGGCCACAGAAGGCAAGCTCTGCAGAGCCTACACCGTCTTCCCCCCTAATTTGGGCTGAGGATTGTTTTTTCTGTGGAGTTTATTCAGAGATCCAGAGGACAGATATGAGCCTCTCTCTTCCCTCACTTAAATCCCTAAGGAATTTTGACTCCTATCCTTAGAATGCTGCTCTTCCACTCCCCACCCAGAACCCCCTGTCCTTTTTCAAGAACGTGAACTAACATTTATTAATTATCTGCTAAGAGCTAAAAGAGTTGAGGGTGGGAAGGAAAAAAAATCCATCCCTGCCCTCAAAGAATTTCTTGTAGAACTGGGGGTATGGAGATTCTTTGCCTTAGTTGCTACCTAGGCTTAAGCATTGAATGGGTGTTGCCTAAATCGAACTGAAACCCATTGAAAACATTAGCTTAAAAAGGCCAAAGTCTTCCATTGCATCCTGGGCCATCTCCAATTGTCCTGATCTCTATCTGGCCACTGGGCCCAGAGGTCTCTGGGGAGGGAAAGTGAGGCTAGGGACCTTGCCCAGCCCTCCCTCACCTCAATCCAATTCACTTGCACGTCAGGGCATCACCTCCCTGATTTCTTGGTCTTCTTGGAGAACAAAGGACAAAATCCACAATGTAAATCACTAGATAAACATGAGAGACAGATTGGCTGACAGGGAACTTTAGAAGGGGAAACACGGGATGGGGCTGGGGGCTAGGAGAGGGGGGCCTGAGAATGGCCTCTTGCTTAAGGTGGATTTTTGAGCTCAGTCTTAAGAGAATCCAGGGGAACTAAGAAGCAAAAGAGGGAGGGTGCCTGGTAGTCATTGTCAAGAAAAGGCCCTAGAATTGGTGAAAAAGTGTGAGAAAATGCCGGCCTTAGGAAGGGGCTAGGTTGGGAGGATACCTTTGACAATGCCACTGGATTAGCTGCTCGCCCTAAATGGGGGTAGATTGGAGCAGCAGATTTGGAGTGAGAAGATCTCATGAAGCCCGTTTTTAACAGGGACTGCTTCATCTGACTGGGCCAGTTGTGCACTGATTAACCTAAGATCATGATTATAATTTTCCAGCAAATGGGAACTTGAAGGTTATCTCTTCCAGAGCCTTCATTTTGTGGGAAGGCCTTGAAGTTATTTGATTGTAGCCTAAAGGCAGAAAGATCTCAGAAGCTTTTGAAACCAGCCCCTTCCTGAAAAAAACTTGGATCATGGGTGATGACCCAATGAAGGAAAGACCAAGACTTTAAGTGTGATATGTCAAGTCTCCTTTAAAATATTCTCTCAGGTTATCCACATAATCCTGGAATGTTACTGATATTATGAGCCCCATTTTGCAGATGGGGAAATTGAGGTACAAAGCCAGCCAGTCACACAGGTAGCAAGGTCTGAGGTCTGATTTGAACTCAGGGCTTCTGGACTTCAGATCAAGGTCAGTGTCCACTGGACTACCTAATTAGCAAATAACCAGGCTGGACTTACATAGGTAGTAATTAAAAAGGCCTGAAACACATCCAGGTCCTCTCATTGTAAATCCTATATTCCTTCCACAAACCCATGACTAGGCAATCTTTCTTTTCTCAAAACTTATTTTCCCATCTGCAAAATGGATGAGCTTGGACTAGATGTGTTCCCATCTGCAAAATGGGTGAGTTTGGACTGGATGGGCTTTTGAGATTTTCCTGGGTCTAAATCCTGTGATACTTTGGGTTTCCCTCGGGGTCCATCTTCCTCAGGAAACATATCCCAGAGAAGGAAGGAGGAAGAGCCCCTCTCTCCCCAAGAGTCCTCATTTCCCAGGAAGTCCTACAGGCTGAGGTCTATATGGGTTATGTAACCACACAGCATAGCCAGTGATAACATAGGATGGCAGGGGAATCAGTGCCTCCAGAGCTGGAGACACTGATCCTATCACTGAGACTCATTACTGTGTGATATCAGGTAAATTATTTATTTCTCTGGGTCTAGAAATTTGTGAAATGAGTGAGATTTGACTTGGCCCCCGATTTCCCTTCCAGTTCAAAATCAGGGATCTCCTCACTTAAAGCTAGAGCCCCAACTTCTATATTCTTCTGGCAGAAAGCATTTGAGACTGGAGCTCCACAGGGATTTATGTCCAACCATCAGAGGTGGAAATGATTTTAGACGCCCACCTGGTCTAGGGAAAGCGATTATTATTATTACTACTATTATTAAGCTCCTGCCAGACACCAGGTACTGAGCTAAGCATGAGAGATACAGAGAGAGTCAAAAGCCCTCCCCTGTTCTTATCCACATGTTCACAATCTAATCTACTGTTACCTTCTCATTTTAGCATTGGGATTGAGAGAACAGTTGCCCTGGGTGGCTCAATGGCTAGAGCACGGGCTCTGGAGTCAGGAGGACCCAAATTCAAATCCAGCCTCAGACACTTCCTAGCTGTGTGACCCTGAGCAAGTCACTTTATCCTGTTTCCCTCAGTTTCCTCATCTGTAAAGTGAGCTGGAGGAGGACATGGCAAATTACTGCAGTTTCTCTGCTGAGAAAATCCCAGATGGGGTCGGTCATGACTGAAAACAACAATAGTAAGATCCCAGGACTTAAATCCAAGCCCAGGGGACTTTGTACGGAGTCCTGCTAACTTTTTGGGATTTGGATGCTGGGAGGGAATGGAACAATGGCAGGGCTTTGGTATTCCCCAATAAAATGATTGTTGAAAGCTCTGTGAACCCATCTTTCTCTGCACCCATGATCTCCAAATATGACCCAGGGCCCATGTTCCTGGAAGCTTCTATTTGAAGGGAGTGTCAGTGGTTGGACTCCCAATTTTTCTCCCCCTCTAGATTTCTGGATTTCCCTTCCCACCTTTCTGTGCCAGAAATCTTCCTTATTCTAAGCTAGTCGATGCAGGAGGTGGAGGGGATATGGCCATGTGGGGAGGACAGCCAAACAAGAAGGAAATCAATATTTTATTAAGCAACCACTACGGGCTAGTTATTGGGCTACAGAAGCACTTTGCAAATATTCCATTTGATCCTCTCAACAGCCCTGGATGGGTAGGTGCTATTATTATCTCCGTTTTACAGCTGAAGAAACTGAGACAGAGGCACTAAAACGTGAATTGTTCAGGGTCACAGCTAATAATAGGGTTTTAGGCGTCTCCTGTCCCGTCCCTCTGAGTTCTGTCCCCTGAGCCATCTAAGAGCGGGGACCCAGTGGATTTCTGGGCCATGGAGGCCTTAGCCACATGCTGAGGTCCCGAAATCCACAAAGGCAGCTCCGCATAGGAAAAGGAACCCACTGTGGAGGCGGGAGACCCGTTTTAGAGGCCATTTTTGTGATTTTAAGTTCTTCCTTTACTTTGAGACGCACTCTCTTTATCTGTAAACGAGGGCCTTGGACTGTTCTGACCTGGGATGTTATCTTGGCTTTTCAGGGGCCTCATCTGCAAGCTGGGGGCTAAGAACGTTCCCAAAATCTCCACCCCCACATTAAAGGTTTTTCTTCTCCTTGAACTGGGAAGGACAATAATCCAACTTGCTGCTGCGAGAGAAAGCCAAAGTCTCCAGCCCATCCCCCAGCACAGCACAGACAAACAACCTTTTGCCAGTTTCTTAGGGGTTCTTCCCCCCGGGGACAATTACAGAGGACAAAATCTGGACATCTTAACTCACAATGTTAGAGCTCAGGCTTAGCGGAGGGAACCGGGCTTTCCTGGCTACAGGAACTACAGACCGGCCCGGGCGGGTTGCTCCAGGAAGACCGGGCCCACAGGCTTGAACCCAAATGTTAGTCCTTGGAGGGCTGAGATTGGCCCCAGGCTCTCTGCTCCCGTGGGAGCACTGGGAGAAGTCCATGGACTTCCGGGGCCTCAGTTTCCCAGTCCGGGAAACTAATGGGGGCAGAAGGCCAGCAGGTCTTGCTTGGTGCAGCCGTTGCTACAGCAGTGCTTGGCTGGGCTGGGGGCTCTTCGCCGGCGGGGGGCCCTCTGGATCCCCGAGGGAGGCTCCGGCTCCTCTGCATCCACAGCCAGGCCGGCTCTCGGCAGTAGCCCCACGTCCGACTCCTCACCCACGTTGGCATCCGGGGCCAATCCCCGGAAGGGTCTATTGTGGAGCCACTGAAGTATTTCTCCTGCGGGAGGGTGAGGAGACCAAGGACGTCAGCAAAATGTGTCTCCGCCCCCCCCCCCCCAATCCTCCCTCCCCAACTAAGGATCATCAATGTGGACACAGAAGCCCATGAATAATCTCTCTGAAATTCAATGTGGTACAGTATACTGTGATATAATGGGAAAGAACATTGGTTCTGGATTCAAATCTTGTTTTTTGGTTTGTTTATTGCTGAGGCAACTGGGGGTAAGTGACTTGCCCAGGGTCACACAGCCAGGAGTGTCTGAGGTGGGATTTGAACTCAGGTCCTACTGATTTCAGGGCTGGTGCTCTACCCACTGCGCCACCCAGCTGTCCCTCTGGATTCAAATCTTGACCTTGTTACTATCTGTTTGAGCCTGAGCAAGTCATTAACCTGTTTGGGGCCTCAGCCCCCTCCTTTATAAAATAACTGGATGACCTCTAAGATGTAAACCTCTAAATTCTATATTATCCATCATTAGCAACAATGTTATTAATATTGAAGTTAGTGATTACCAATATTTTATTAATTTATTATATTATGAATATTAACATTGATATTTATTATCTATTAATAATCAGCATTTGCTTGACTCTTTAAATTTTAGAAAGCACAACAATGGGGCGTGGGGATAACAGAGAGGGCTTCCTTGTTTGTTTTTCCTAGAAAAAGACACCAGGTTTGGAATCCAAAGACCTGGGTTTGAATTTCAGATCTGCCACAAGCTGTGTAATCTTGGGTAAACTGAGTCACTTTTTGGTTTTGTTTCCTCATCATTAAAATAAAGGTGTTGGACTCGATCAGGCATTCTTAACTTGGGGTTCCTGGACCTGCCTAGATTCCAGGAGTTAGTGAACTTGGACGGGGAAAAGTTGCGTCTTTATTTTCACTCACCTGTAACTGGAATTTGGCATTCCCTTCAATGACCATTTATTTAATCGTGATTCCCAGAAGGGGTCCCCAGGCTGGGACCCAAGAAAGGGTTAATGAAGCCCTGGCCTAGCTGGTCCCGTCCAATTCTAATCTGTGGTTTTATGAGGAGCAGACTGCGAGGTGGACCCAGATTATGGAAGGCCAAACCAGGCCCTCTTTCTATTATCCCATGATACTTACTTCCTATCCTCTGGGTCAGGGACCTAGTAAAGAACTGCAGAGCGATAGATGGACAAACAGACATAGTTGGAAACAGGTGTGAATAGACTGGAGACATGCTCATCAATCGCCTTAAAGATGCAGGGACCCAAACAGATGAGTAGCTGGGACCCCACCCACCCGGTCCCAAGGACTTACGGTCACCCCCGGTGCCCTGCCTTCCATCAGGGAGGGCCCAGCGGGGGCCGCCACAGGCCCTCACGAGGGCTCGGATGAAGTTGTGGGCACAGAGCTTCTGGGGTTCCTCCCTGGAGCATTCCCCAGCTGGCAGAAGCAGGAGCAGGAGGAAGGGCAGCAGGTGAGACATGGCGTGGACACGAGGTCAGAAGAGGCTGCTGTGGCTCCCTCCTCAAGTGAGACTGCTGAAGGGTATCTCCCTGCTCTTATAGCTTCCTTCTGCCCCTTCCCCCTCCCATCCTCTGCAGCTGCCGAGTCCCTGGGCATTTCTAGATCTGATTGGACTCAGTGCCCATGAAGCAGGAACAGGGAGCACCTTAGGGGCCAAGGGGAAGGCCAGGGGAACTGAGAGGCCCGGGAGAAGGGAATGAGGCAGGGAGATCTTGGAGGGGACCACAGAGAGTAAAAGGCTGGAGCAAAGGGATGACATGGGACCCCTGCCCGTGACGAGAGAAGGTCTCAAAGGCCCAGTGGTCACTCTTGTCCATACCTGAATGTCCCCTACGAGTGCTCCTCCAATCTCTACCTGAAGCTTTCCAGGGATGAGGAAGCCTCCCACCTGCATGTGGCCCAGGCCATTTTTTAATAGCTCTAAATATTCAGAAGATTTTTTTTTTTGCTTGTTTATTTTTGCTCAGGACAAATCTAAAGTTACATTTGCAATTTCTACCTCCAGCTCCTAATTCTGACCCCTGGTATCAAGCAGAACAAGTCAGAACCCACTTCACCTGTAAGCAACGAGCATTTATTAAGCACTTACTGTTTGCTGAGCCCTGTATCCTTGGGGATATATTTGCATATATATATATGTAAATATATGCAAAAAAGACAATCCCTGCCCTTATGTTCTAAAAGTAGGTGGATGACACAGTACATGGAGCCCTGACCCTGAAGAACTGGGTTCAAATCTAGCTTTAGACATTTATTAGTTGTTACCTACTGTATCCAAGGCCATCTCCAGTTGTCCTGACCCTGGGGGAAAGAGTAAAGCAAAAGTTTTGCACCAGCCCAAGTGTCATTTAAATCCAATTCTCTTGTAAATCAAGATAGCATCTTCCTGATGTCATCGGTCCTTTTGAAAAATGAGGGACAAATTGCAACAGCTGTGTGATCCTGGACGGTCATTTAAGTTCTATGTGTCTTAGTTTAAAATAGGGTTTAAAAAAACTTACAGTGTGAAGCCTAGAACTTCAGAAGCACAGCCAGGAGGGGAAGGAAGCCTGACCTGTCTTGGTCTCTTCTCAAGATGGAAGCACCAGGAGGAATTCACCAATGGAAAACGGGACTGATCGGGTTTGTTCTAGTGTGATGATGCTCCAGGGAAGGGCAGATGCTCCAGGGTGAGGGGGCCCAAGGGGGAAGGGAAGCTGCAGTTGAGCCAGGATACTAAAGACCCCAAAGTCACAAGCAGAGGAAGAGCCAGCAAGACAGACCTTTAAAGAAATCGATGTGAAAGCCGGAAGCCTTCTCTTCCCAAAGGCAAACATCCCCAGCTCCTGCCACCCATTCTCATATGATATTATTTGGGGCTTTTCATCATCTCGATCATCTTCCTCTGGACACTTTCCAGGTTATCAGTGTCAGTCCCAAATGGCAGTCAGAGTCACACAGTTAGTCAGCAAGCATTTATTAAGCACCTATTATGTGTCAGACACTGTTCTAAGTGCTGGGAATACAAATAAAGGCCAAAAAATCTTAAACAAACCCCACAATGCAACATTATAAAAATCTGTCTGTGCTCCTGAGTACTTCATAAGCTAATGAGAGATACAATGTGTAAACAGCTATATACAAACTCATGTGTAGATACAGATGGGAGGGGAGCAGACTCAGAAAGAAGGAACAGAGTTAAGAAAGTGGAGAGGGGGCAGTTAGATGGCAGAGTGGATAGAGTCAGGAACATCTGAATCAAATTTGGCCATAGACACTAACTGTGTGATTCTGGACAAGTCATTTAAGCCTGATTATTTCAAAAGAAAAGAGGGAGATGGTACTATAGCTGATACTTGAAGGAAGTCAGGAGAGCTAGGAAGAGAGGAAATGCTCCAGGCAGAGGGCATGGAGTATTGGGTTCAGGAATAGCGAGGAGGGCAACGTCACTGGATTGCAGAGTTCGGGAGTGAAACAAGATATAGAAAGACTGGAAGGAGAGGAAATGGCCAATTGATAAGGAACTTTCTGAACCATAGGATTTCCTTCTTTTTTTAAATATACATTTCCATTTTATTTAATTTATTAATGTTACAGGGTTCTTGCACTGCCAAAACCATGCCCAAGAATTCAAATAACTAAATAAAGCGCAATGGACAGTCTCATCTACCCATCTGACAGCATATTAAAACTTGATTAATGTGCATTTTGACAATTTCACAGTCTCTTTAAAAATGTTATAACAAGAATTGGGATTAAAAATCGACTTCAGTTCTTCAAATTTCTAGTACAATATACCATTAAATAACACTTCCACGTAATTATCAACCTGAGAATTTTCTATTTGACC
Source organism: Antechinus flavipes (assembly GCF_016432865.1). Classification (NCBI taxonomy): domain Eukaryota; kingdom Metazoa; phylum Chordata; class Mammalia; order Dasyuromorphia; family Dasyuridae; genus Antechinus; species Antechinus flavipes. Next base: position 676,419,593 of record NC_067398.1, on the reverse strand, counting down.
CTGGAAGTAGAAGTGTATTGAATAAGGAGAGGGGGTGGTGATATGATATGGTAAGATGTGCATTTTGGGAAAGCCAAGTTGACAGCTAAGTAGAGGATAGATTGAGGGCTGAAGCTGGAGTTGAAAAAGATTTGAGTTCAAATCTAACCTCAAAGAGTTGCTAGGTGAAAGAACCTGGACAAGTCATCTAAACTTTTGTCTGCCTCTGTTTCCTCATCTGTAAAATGTGGTTAATAATAAAATCTACTCCATGAAATTATTGTGAGCATCAAATGAAATTTTTGCAAACATTGTAAATCTTAAAGTGTGATATAAATGCTATCTATGATGATGATGAAGGTGGTGTTGAGGATGAAGAGGATGAAGATGGATTCGAGTGGAAAGAGACTTCAGATAGAAAGGCTGACCAGAAGCTATGGCAATAGTCTTTTTTTGCTTATATTAGCATCTCCAGGGATACAGAGCTCAGCAAACAGTAAGTGCTTAATAAATGCTCATTGCTTACAGGTGGAAGTGGGTTCTGACTTGTTCTGCTTGATACCAGAGGTTAGAACTAGGAGCTGGAGGTGGAAATTGCAAATGTAACTTTAGGTTTGTCCTGAGCAAAAATAAACAAGCAAAAACAAAATCTTCTGAATATTTACAGCTATAAAAACAAAAAAGACAATCTCTATCCTTATGTTCTAAAGGTAGGTGGATGACACAGTAGATGGAGTGCATACCCTGAAGAACTGGGTTCAAATCTAGCTCCAGACATTTACTAGTTGTTTCCTACTGTATCCAAGGCCATCTCCAGTTGTCCTGACCCTGGGGGAAAGAGTAAAGCAGAAGCTTTGCACCAGCCCAAGTGTCATTTAAATCCAATTCACTTGTAAGTTAAGATAGCATCTTCCTGATATCATCGGTCCTCTTGAAAAATGAGGGACAAATTGCAACAGCTGTATGATTCCGAACTGTCATTTAAGTTCTATGTGTCTTAGTTTAAAATAGGGTTTAAAAAAAAGTTAAAAATAGGGATTGTTATGAGGATCAAATGAGAAAATATTAATGAAGTGCCCAGCACACAGTAGGTACTTTCTAAATGCTTATTCACTAAACAAAAAGAACATGATTTCTTAGTTCCAATTATTATCATAACAACACTCAAAATGTGATAGAATATATATGGTTTTGAAAATAGCAGAGATTTTTACCTCAGAAGTGGTCTTATTAAAATCACCAGAACAAATACGTACGCTTTTGTTCCTTTATAAGGTCTACACCAAAGAAAGAAACCTCAAAACAGGATAAAGAGTAGATGAATTCTGATTTTAGGCTCTTTCCTTTCGAAAAGATTGAAACTGGCCCATTAAGAGACCCCTCAGATGAGAATTCAAAAAGGAATAAGAATAAAAAGAAATTTGACATAAAAGTATGATCTTGCCCGATCATACTTTATCTCATTCTGTTTCCCAGGCCTCATTTTTCTAACTAGATAGGAGGTTTTCCCACAAAATGAAACCTGTATTTACTCTGTGATGACTGTCATGTTTTGGAGCTGCTATGTCCTTATTACTCAAATTACTTTTAATGGATTTTTAAAGTTTTGTGGAAGTCCCAAATAGGACTGACCGCAACCAAGGTGTAAAATTGTATATTGTAGAGCATTTATATCAATTACTTGAATTGTTATCTGGCACAGAATTATGTGCTATTTTCTACCAGGCTATATTATCTGATTTGCAGGTGCATTGGAAAATTTTAGGGCCATTCCTAATTCTTCCTATCCATTGTCTGTTGCATAAATTACTTGTCAAAAGTAGGAAAATATTTATAGCTGCTTTTCTGGTGGTGGCTAAGAATTGGAAGTTAAGGGGGTGCCCATCAACTGGGGAATGACTAAACAAGTTATGGTATATGTATATAATGGAATACTATTGTGCTATAAGAAATGATGAACAGGATAATTTCAGAAAAACTTGGAAAAACTTACATGAACTGATACAAAGTGAATTGAGCAGAACCAGGAGTTATACACAGTACCAGCAATATTATACGATGGAGGACTGTGAATAACTTAGCTATCCTCAGCAATATAATAATCCAAGACAATTCCAAAGGACTAATGATGAAGCATAATATTCCATTTCCAGAGAAAGAACTCATTGATTGAATACAGACTGAATTATGCTATTTTCACTTTATTTCTTTTATTCAAGTCTTGTACAAAATGACTAATATGGAGATATTTTACATGATTACACATGTGTAACATATCTGGTTACTTATCTCAGGGAAGGGGGTGGATACGGAGGGATAAAATTTGGAACTCAAAACTTTTTTAAAAAAAATATTAAGTGCTTTAACATGTAATTGGGGGAAAATACAATTATATATTAGGGAAAAGTACAGAACCAAAATAAAAATCTTAAAATAGAAACATTTCCAAAAAGAAAGAAATAAAGAAGGAAGGAAGGAAAGAAGAGAGGAAAGAAATTGAGGAAAATTCCCCCACCACAGGTGGGGAAATAAGGAAAGGCTTCATGAAGAAGATGGTACTTGATCTATCCAAGTGAGGGGAGAGAGCCTTCTATGAATAAGGGGAGGAGGGTCAGCTAGATTACACAGTGGATAAAGCACTGGCTCTCAGTCAGACAGACTTGACTTTGATCCCAGAGCCAGGTCCCTTTTCACTGTGCTATACTGGTCTCCTGCGAGCAATTCCTGGTGGAATTGTTCAGAACTTTAAATGTCAAGTCAAAGATTTTGGATGATGATGATGATGATGATGATGATGATGATGATGATGATGATGATGATGATGATTGTTGGAATCCTTACTAACTGCTAACTAATTAGAGTTGATCTAATCTTACAAGAAGATTTTGGCTAGAACCTGAAACAAGGTACTAAGTAGAACTAATTAATACAAGGCTTGTGTTCACACCTTTACTCATTGGAGTCCACAAGTATGCTAGCTTCACAAAGTACACTTTCTAACTTCAAGGGAGTCCACACCTCCCTTAAAGCTCTTTGGGCCAGAGAGCACTATGGGAATTCATAATCCCATTCTCTCAGAAGATTCACATATAAGGCGAGACAGCCATTCCAGAATACATTTTTTCCTCTTGGCTGGCTGGTGGCAGAGGAAGAGTTTACAGAGGAAGAAGCTACGAGTGGAAAGTTCAGTGGACAACCAGATTCATCTTCATCTCACACCACTGTAGTTGGTGCCTGGACTCCCTTGAAGTTAGAAAGTGTACTTTGTGAAGCTAGCATACCTGTGGACTCCAATGAGTAAAGGTGTGAACACAAGCCTTGTATTAATTAGTCCTACTTAGTACCTTGTTTCAGGTTCTAGCCAAAATCTTCTTGTAAGATTAGATCAACTCTAATTAGTTAGTAGTTAGTAAGGATTCCAACAGATGATGATAAATAGCTAGGATTTTTATATAGCACCTCTGTGCCAGGAACTATGGGAAGCACCTTACAAATATCATCTCATATCCAAGGGATGCTTATCAGCTGGGGAATAGCTGAACAATTTTCACTATAGGAAATGAGAAAGTGGTTGGAAAAACACAGCAAGATCTATAATGAACTGATGCAAAGTAAAGTAAGAAGAACTAGGAGATCGTTGTGCACATTAATAGCACTGTGATCAACTGTAAAAGCACTGATCAATACAATGATCCAAGACAATTTCAAAGGACTTATGCTGAAAAAATGCTATCCCCTTCCAGAGAGAGAACTGATAAACTCTTCAATAGAAGTGTAATTTTCTCACTTTATTTTTCCTGCTTTTAAAAATAATATGGTACATATTTTGCATGATTTCACATATATAATTGATTTTAAATTGGTTGCTTTCACAGTGGGTATGACAAGCAGGGGAGTGAGAGAGAGAATTTGGAACTCTCAACATTTTAAAAAGAAAGGATGCTTAAATTAAAAAAATCAATTAATTGTTTTATTTTTTCTGGTTATAGATATATTATTAAGTTTTTAAATGCATATTTTCATATGTAATAGTTTATTCACTCCTTAATTTATGGACAACCCCTCACATTACCATTTTTTACCGCCTGAAATATAGCCACAAATTAAATGCACATTTCTTTATAAATCATATTGGGAGAGAAAAATCAGTACAAAAGGGAAAAACCATGACAGAAAAACAAAACAAAACAGCAGAAAAAAAGTGAATATAGCATATGTCGATTTATATTCAATCTCCATAGTTATCTTTCTGGATGTAGATGATATTTTCTATGCAAAGTTTATTGGGATTGCCTTGAATCACTGAACTGCTGAAAAGAACCAAGTCTTTCATATTGATCATTGTAAATCTTGCTGTTACTGTGTACAATGTGTTCTTGGTTCTGCTTCAAAGACTTTCTAAAATCAATTTGTTCATCATTTTTATAGAACAATAATATTCCATTATTTTCATATACCATAGCTTCTTCAGTCATTCCCCAATGATGACATCTACTCATTTTCCACTTCTTTGCCACAATCAAAAGAGTAGCTACAAACATTTTTGTACATGTGGGTCTTTTCCCCTCCTTTATGATTCACTTGAGATACAGACCCAGTACTGACACTGTTGGATCAAAGGGTATGTATAATTTTACAGCCCTTTGGGCATAGTTCCACATTGCTCTCCAGAATAGTTGGATCATTTCACAGCTCCACCAACAATGCATTAGTGTCCCAGTTTTCTCACATTCCCTCCAACATTTATCAAATAAATAATATATTTCTCTTGATTCTCACAAGAATGCAGAAGGTAGGTGCTACTATCATCCCCATTTTACCAATTGGGAAAGATTAAGTGACTTGCCCAGTCACTTACACAGAGGCTGGATCTGAATTCAGGTTTTCCTGACTTTGTGCTGAGAGCCCTATCTTACTTTTTCACTTTTGGAGGCATGAAGCCATATATAACAGCCTGAGTGTCAAAGAAAAAAAAATTAAAACTAACATTGTGCTCTGTGATTTAGGTTTATGTCTGCTAAAAATAATTTTAATTTCAAAGGAAGGCCATGGCTTTTGCTCTTCTGACTTTCCTAAAGGGAAAAGTCTGGAGAAAGTTGTAGATTGGAGAAATATTATCTTAAATTTCTATAAAAACAAAAAAGGAGGTTTTTAACATATTTCCAGACAGGTGGAGCTGAGCTATTAACTGAGTCTAACTCCTCAACCGTTTCTGAAGCCATTTTAGACACTTTTCTCCATCTTGCCCAGTTAGGAGGTTCTATAGTGCATAGTGCCAGCCCTAGTCAGGCTGATTTCATCTTTCTGAGTTCAAATCCAGCCTCAGACACTTAGTAGCTGGGTGACTCTGGGCAAGTCTTTTCACCCTGTTTTAGTTTCTCCTCTGTAAAATGAGCTGGAGAAGGAAATGGCAAACCATTCCAATATCTGTGCCAAGAAAACCTCAAAGGGAGTCATGAAGAAATGGACATGACTGAAAAATGATTCAACAACAATAATAATACATTTGGGGAAAAGAGATTATAGAAATATATTTACCAATATTTTTTAAAGATCTTACATAACTTTTTATTGACTTCATTCCCCTGACCTACCAGTGATCCCATGATTTAAAAAAAAAAAAAAAAAAAAAAGGAACCCGATTATCTTGGTATGACCTGTTCTTGAAAAAAATAGCTGTCTTCTTGGAAACACTGTTTTAGTTGCTAGATGTATACTAATCTTCCTGGTAATGAAAAATTGTCGGAAGATTCCAAGAATTGCAGTCAAGGTCCACTACTTTACAATTTACAGTTTTCTAGGGGGAAAAAATCCACACAATATCTGTTCATTTTGAGTCTTATGGAGCATCTTTTAGAAAAACTATTTTTATCTATTTCTTTGTTTCTTTGATATATTTTTACATGAGTCGTTTCTTGATTACTTCTCTAACATTGAGATATTCCATTATAACAAAGAAAACCATTAAGGAAATATCTTTTTAAAAAACATTTTATATGTACTAAGTAGTTTTTCTTCTTTCTTTTTTAAAATTAAATTTTATTTATTTATTTTTGTATCAGTTGTTTTTCAAATATTATCTCATTTGAAACTGAAAAGAATGCCATTTTGCAAATGAGGAAGTTGAATAGAACAGGGTAAGTGACTTGCCCATGATCACAGGACTAGTAAAGGTCTGAGATGGGATTTAAATTTAGGTTTTCCTGATCCTGAGAGCAGCTAGGTAGCACAGTGGGCCTGGAATCAGGAGTTTCTGTTGTTTTTCAATTATTTTCAGCTGTGTCTGATTATTTTTTTAAATTTTTTTGTGCCAGTTGTTTTCCTTTTTCTTTTAATTAAATTTTCTTTCTTTCTTCCTTCCTCCCTCCCTCCCTGCTTTCCTCCCTTCCTTCAGTGAGGGATCAACACTGGGTTAAAGTCAAAAGGGAAAATGGAGAAAATTGTTAGATTTAACAATGAAGAGAATTCAGTACCTTGGAAGAGTTTGAAACATGCGAATGATGGGCTTGGAGCCAGGTTATGGAGAGTTAGAAGAGAATGAGAAAAGACCTACCCATGGTAGACAGTCTTCTCAAGGAGTTTAACTGACAAGGGACACAAGAAATACAGGACTACACGCAGACCCTGTTTTATTTTGCTACTCAAATATTGTAGTTTTGTTTTTTGTTTTTTACAAATGGAAGGTTTGTGCTAACCCTGCATTGAGTGAATCTGGTGATGACATTTTTCCAACAGCTCACATGGTGTCACATTTAGGTAATTCTTGCAATATTTTTAACTTTTTCACTGTTATTTTATCTATTTGTATGGTCTGGGATCGCTGATCTTTGATGTTATTGTTGTAATTATTTTGGGACACCATAAATCAAGCCCAAATAAGACAAAAAAGCTTAATTGATAAATGTTTGTATCCTCACTGCTTCAATGACCAGCTGTTCCCTATCTCTCCCCTTATCCTTGGGCCTCCCTATTCCCTGAGACCCAGAAATATTGAAGAATATTACATAACCTTAATTGATAAAGCAGTAGCAAGATTTGAGAAGACTGACTCCAAATTTTTTTGGGGATGGGGTGGAGGCAGTTTTGGGTTAAGTGACTTGTCCAAGGTCACACAGCTAGGAAGTATTAAGTGTCTGATTATAAATTCGAACTCAGGTCCTCCTGACTTCAGGGCTGGTGCTCTATCCATTGAGCCATCTAGCTGCCACTGAATGACTCCAAGTTTGAAAAAAGTTGTGCTATGGATAAAATGCTAGCAAATAGCACAGAGAAATCTATGATGAAAGGAAGAGTCAACTGATGTGGCAAATATCATTGTTGCCTTATTTTAAGAAACTGCCATAGTCACCCCAAACTTCAACAACTACCACCCTGATCAGTCAGCAACCATCAACATCAAGGCAAGACCCTCCTCTAGCAAAAGGATTACAACTTCACTAAAAGTGCAGATAATAGCACTTAAGTATTTTTAAAATTGTTAATGTACATTAACAATAATGTTGATTGTTATGTTATAATGTTAGTGTTAATAAGATAATCCTATTAATAGATTACTGCATAGTATAAACATAGCTTTTATATGTACTGAGAAATAAAAAAAAAATTGTGACTCATTTTATTGCTATATTTGATTTATTATCTGGAACTAAAACCACAATGTCACTGATTATACCTATGGTTATCAGAGAAGGAAGTATCAAGTGAAAGTTTTTATTTTTCCAGGGTTGGAGACATGGCACTGTTTGCACACAGTGGTGAAATAGCCAGTAGACAAAAGATTAAAAATTAGTCAGAATGGAGATAATACAGGGATAACCTTTGTAGGAGATAGGATCAATCTAAATTTTATCTTTTTCAAAGTTTTTTTTTTTTAAATATGGACTCATGCCAAATGCCATTTTTAATGCTAGCATACATTTTACGACTAGAAACAGTTTTACATGACATATTCCAGAAATGTTTTTATTTTAACTACACATTTTTTTCATTCAATTTTATGTTATTTTCAGTTCCAGATTTTTTCTGCCTGACCATTGAGAAGTCAAGAAATACAAAGCCCATGACAACTATCAACTATGAATTTCCATATTAGTCATGTGAAAAGAAGGAAGGAAGGAAAGAAGATAGGAAAAAAAAAAAGAAGGAAGATAGGAAAGAAGGAAGGAGGAAGAATGCATGGGAAAGAAGGAAGAAAGGAAGGAAGGAGGGAGGAAAGAAGGAAAAGAAAGGAAAAAAAGAACATACTTTAGTCTGTACTCTGAATCTATCAGCTTTCTACCTGGACATGGATAGAATGTTTCGTCATGAGTTCTTTGGTATTGTGATTGGTCATTGTATTTATCAAAGCTGATAAAGTCTTTCACAATTGGTTATCATTATAATATTACTATTACTATACAGAATATTCTCCTAGTTTTGCTCACTTTATGTTGTGTCGGTTCATATAAGTCTCCCCAAAATTTCTGAAACCATCCCTTACATCATTTTTTACAGTATAATAGTATTCAATAATATTCATTTATTATAACTGGTTCATCCATTCCCTAATTGATGGGTACACTCTCAGTGTCCAATTCTTTGCTACCACAAAAAAGCTACTATTAATATTTTTGTACATATGAATCCTTTCTCTTTTTCTTTGATTTTTCTGGGAAATAGACTGTGTAGCTGGGTCAAAGTCAAATAACTTTTTAGGCATAGTTCCAGATCATTTTCCAGAATGGTGAGGGTAGCTAAGGGATGCAATGGATGGAACATTCATCCTGGAGTGAGGAAGATGTGAATTCAAATGTTGCCTCAAACTCTTGACTCAATTTGCAACTTTACCAACAATGCATTGATATATCTATTTTCCCACATCCTTTCTAACATATATAATTTTACTTTTCCAGCACCTGAGCCAGTATGATTGATGTGAAATAGTCCCCCAAGTTGTTTAAATTGCATTTCTTTAATTATTAGTGATTTAAAGGATTTTTTCAGGATGACTGTTAGTATCTTTGATTTCTTCCTCTGCAAATTGCCTGTTCATATCCCTTGAGCATTTATCATTTGAGGACTGGCACTTAGTCTTATTTATTTGGCTCAGTTTCCTATATATTTGAGAAATGAGATCTTTATCATAGATTTCTTCCCAGTTTCTAGCTTTTCTTCTAATCCTAGTTGCATTGGTTTTATTTGTGCAAAAAAACTTTTTAAATTTTATGTAATCAAAAATTAAAGTTTTTTAAAAAAGTTTTTAATTAATTAAAAATTAAGTTCTAATTAAAATTTAAAAATTTAAGTTTAAAATATATTTTATGACTATATATTGCATTACAAAGTTACTCTGTGTCCCTTTTAGTACTTTTTTGTTTGTTTTCTTCTGTGTATTGGGGAGGCTTTTTAAAAATAAATTTTTATTGATATCTGTTGTTTTTATATTACCTATATTTCCTAATGCCTCCCCTTCTCTCTTTCCAGACAGTTATCCCTTATTAACAAAGAATAGAAAAGAGGAAGGGGGAAAGCAGTTCAGCAAAACTAAATCTTACAGTGTTGCACACCTCTTGTCTACCACTTTTGCAAAGAAGAGAGAGAGGTATCTTCTCTTCTCTTCTGTGAGGCAAAATTTGTCACTATAATTTTACAACTTCTGGTTTCTTTTTTTTTTTTTTAATTTGTATTTCAAAAAAGTATTTCCTGGATTTGCTCCCAGGGATCCATCCCTTATCAAAGATTTTATTTCTAAGCATAAGAAGGGGAGGGGTCTTAACAAAATTGATTTTTAATTGCATTTCTTTAATTATTAGTGATTGAAAAAAAATCTGATGTTTTATTTTCAAAGTTCCACTTCCAGGCCCCAACTTCCAGAATAATAATGATGATGATAATAGCAATCATAATAAAAACAATAGCAACAACAATAACAATAGTATTCACATGGCTCTTTCAGATTTGTAAAATGCTTGATTTATTAACTCATTTGATCTTGATAATTACTCCATGAAAAGTACTTCCCGTTGATGAAGAAACTGAGATAACAGAGATGTTAAGACGTCAAGGGTGGAGGATTGAAGATGAAACCAAGTGTTAGAACTTTCTGAGATTAGTAGCATAGTGTTGTTGTCTTTGGCGGGAAATTCATAGAAAGGGTGAATTTGTGTGTGTGTGGGGGAGAAAATAAGTTCTATTTTGTTGAGCTTGGGATTCCCATGAGATACTTAGTTCAAATTGTTCATTGGTCCTCATGAGAAGGCTATCACTAGAGAACTAGAGAACTAAATCTGAGAATAATCTACACAAAAATAATCATTGAACTCAAGTGGGTTAATGAGATTACCAAAGAAAATGGTATAGCGGAAAAAAGAGAAAAGGAACCAGGACATAGCCTTGGGTCATACTCACAATTGGGAAATAAGACTTGGATGATGATGCAGCAAAAGAGGCTGGGATAGACTGGTCAGATAGATCCAGAAAATATAAATCCAGAAAAGAGGGTAGCTAAGGGATGCAATGGATAGAACATTCATCCTGGAGTGAGGAAGATGTGAATTCAAATGTTGCCTCAAACTCTTGACATTTGTGCAACCCTGGGCTAGCTATTTAACCCCAATTGCCTTCCCCCAAAAAAGTTAACAATGAAAAAACCAAGAAAGGAACTTCTACCCAAGATGGCTGCCTGAATGGAGGCAGGTAACTGGGCTCCTGCCTACTGTACTTTAATATACAAACAAATAAAATCATACCCTGCTGAATAATGAACAAGAACTCAGAAACTATTAGTAAATGATTAAATTTTTTTTTATTTACAAAGTACATGCATGGGTAATTTTGTAAATGATTTTTTACACACAAAACACCAGCCAGAAGTCTAAAGGCAATAGGAAAGGGTGTTTCCAGAAAAACAATTTCAATACAATTGGACAAGGTTACAGAATAACTGGGCAGTGAGGTGGTACCCAGCGTGCACCAGGGGTGTGGAAATAACTAAGTTCAAAACTGACCTTAGTCACTTATGGGCTATGACCCAGGGCAAGTCACTCAACTCTATTTGACTCAGTTAAATGAGCTGGAGAAAGAAATGACAAAGTACGCCAGTATGGTTACCAAGAAACCCTCAAAAGGGGTCATGAAGAATCAGACATGACTTGAAATGGTTTCAACAATAGCAAAGGTATAACAGACAGTGCCTTCTGGGGAGAGAGAGAGAGAGAGAGAGAGAAAGAGAGAGAGAGAGAGAGAGAGAGAGAGAGAGAGAGAGAGAGAGAGATTGAGAGACAGAGACAAAGAGAGACAGAGACAGAGAGAGAGAGACAGAGGGAGAGAGAGAATGAGGGAAGAAAGGAGAGAGGGAGGGAGAGGAGGTGTAAGGGGAGAGGGAGACAGAGATAGAGACACACAGAGAGAAAATAGAAAGGTAGTAAAAGAGACAGAAAGAGGGGGAAGAGGAAGCAGAGATACAGAGACAGAGACACAGAGACACAGAGACAGAGAGAGACAGACACACAAAGAGAAACCATTGAGTCTTGTTAAAAGATGTACAAAAGGGAACAGAAAAGTGCAGAAGGAAGTACATATAAACAGAATACTTTTGAAAATAATGTATAGAATTAATCATGTGCCTTTAAAAAAAGCATTGTGAAATGGAGTTTTATGATTTCATCTAGAATCTTTTTGTGTTCTGCTGTGTTTATGGAAATTCTCACTTTTTTTGATGTTTCAGTCTAGAATTTATTTTTACTTTGAGAAAAAAAGAAAGAAAATGCGGAGAGGAGAAAATGTCCAGCAAGAAAGAGTGATCAACAATGTCAAATTATGGAGAGAAGTCAAGAAAGATGAGGACTGAGAAAGTGATTAGATTTGACAGTTAAGAAATTTTGAGAGCAGTTTCTGATGAGTAAAAAGGTCAGAAGTTCAGACTGCAAAAAGTGAAGAAGTGAGAGAGAGAGGAAAAAGAGCTGACAGGCTTTTCTTGAAGTTTAGCTAAGGAAGGAAGGAGAGATATGGGACAGCAGCCAGAAGGGATGAAAGGCATCCAGAAGATTTTTCAAGGATGTCAAGAGACTTGGGTGTGGTTGCAGGTAACAGGGAAGAAACTGTAGAAAGGGAGATACTGAAGAATGGGCAGAAAGAGGCTGATAATGGGGTCACCTCCTGGAGAAGATGAAAGGAAATAGAATCCAGGGTACCTGGAGAGGAGGTGAGTAGCAAGGACCACAGGGCAGGAGGAGGGCACTCTGGCCATTTTCTCAGCTTGGAGAACTGCCTTGCCCCTCCCCATCCCTCTTTTATCCCCTCAGTTATTGGGGATGACCAAATAAACTCTGCCATAGACTAAGGCTACCATTCTACTGCTTCAGGGTCCTAACTTTGCAAAGACTAAAATGTAGCCCAAATGTAGTCCATGGACGCCATTCCCTTGTGTGTGTTTGTCTCCACCATTAGAACATAATAATAAGCTCATTTAGGAGGCTGCGTTCCATATGGGGAACCATCAGTTACAGCAAATGGAGACGTTCTGAATAGGTTCGCTTACCTTGGCAGTGCACTTTCCAGGGACATCCACCTAGCTGATGAGATGGACATTCACATGGCCAGAGCTGGCTCAGTGCCGGGGAGGCTTCAAGGGAAAGTGGGGGAGAGGAAAGGTAGACTGAGGACCTCACAGACATGGGCTTCTTCTTTCAGTTAGTTCAGAGGAGGGGAAAGGCTTTATGTGGGAAATGAGAGGAGAATCTATACCCAGAGAGGAGACTTGGGAACTGAGGGAGGACCACAACATAGCATTTTTGCTTCTTTTGTTGTTTGCTCGAATTTTATTTTCTTTCTCATTTTTTCCTTTTTGATCTGATTTTTCTTGTACAGCAAGATAATTATGTAAACATGGATGCCTATATTAGATTTACATATATTTTTACCATGTTTGACATTTATTGGATTATTTGCCATCTGGAGAGGGGATGAGGTAAGGTGGGGGCGGAGGGGGCGGATTGGAACACAAGGTTTTGCGAGGGTCAGTGGTGAAAAATAAAAAATAAAAATAAAAAGCTCCAAAATAAATAAAATAAAATAATAACTTTAATTTTTAAAATATAATTCTTTTTTATTATAACTTTTTATTTACAAAGCATATGCATGGTTAATTTTTTTCAACATTGGCCCTTGTAAAACCTTCTGTTCCAAATTTTTCCCTCTTTCCCCATCCCCTCCCCTAGGTGGCAGGTAGTTATACATGTATACAATACATGTTAAATATGTTAAAATATATGAATAACAATTTTAAAATGTATATATAAAGAAAGAAAGAAAATAAAAAGATTCAATAAAAACTTTAAAAAAGGAATTAGAGGAGAGAATAAAGGAAAATAGAAGGTTAAAAAAGATCTTTTCAGGGAATCAGATGGAGAATCATTGAGGGAGTATTACTTTCACTTTGCTGTCCTGAAGGTCCAATGGACAGGAAAGAAATGAGAATGAGCATTTATAAGTTACCTGCTATGCACTAGACCTTGAGCTAAGCACCTTTTATACTTTTATAGTTATTATCAAATCCTTACAACATCTCCTTCCTCCTCCCCTGCAAATGTTACTATTTTACAGATGAGTAAAATGAAGCAAACAAAGATTAAATGATTTGCCAAGGGTCACACAGCTAATCTGAGGCTAGATTTGAACCCAAGGTCAGGTCCACCAGGGTGTGTATAATGGTGGGACCTGGAGATCAGGGATTTCTGAGGAAAGAATACAAGCAAAATAAAGTTATCATGTTATCGTCCAAGAGATTTAGTAAAAGCAAAAGTTAAGTTGTAAGGGCCACAAGCATTTATTGAGCACCTGTGTGCCAGACTAAGCACTGGAGATATATTAAAAAAGGCAAGAAACAGGCCTTGATTTCAAGGGTCTCACAGTCATAATGGGGTGGGGGGAAGAAGCAACCCATAAATACTTATTTTCAAATAAAATATTTAGAGGATAAACTGGAGAGAATTAACAAAGGAAAGGCAATGGCATTGCGAAGGATTAAAAAAGGCTTCTGGCAAAAGATAAGATCTTTATTTTATTTTATTTTTTATTTATTTTATATTTTTATTTTTTTAAATTTTATTTTTTATTATAGCTTTTTATATACAAAACATATGCATGGGTAATTTTTCAACATTGAGCCTTGCAAACATTTCTGTTCCAACTTTTCCCTTCCCTCCCTCCACCCCCTTCCCCTAGATGGCAGGTAATCCAATACATGTTAAATATGTTAAAGAATATGTTAAATACAATATATGCATATACATTTATACAATTATCTTGTTGCATAGGAAAGATTGGATTTAGAAAGAAGGTAAAAATAAACTGAGAAGAGAAAACAAAAATGCAAGCAAACAATAACAGAAAGAGTGGAAATGCTATGTTGTGGTCCATACTCATTTCCCAGTGTTCTTTCTCTGGGTGTAGCTGATTCTGTTTATTACAGATCAATTGGAACTGGTTTGAATCCTCTCATTGTTGAAGAGAGTCATGGAAGACAGGATTTTAAATGAGACTTAAGGAAGCCAGAGAAGACAAAGATAGAAATGAGGAGGGAGAACATTTTAGACATAGAAAAAGTCAGTGCAGAGGCAGGAGGGAGGAAATGGAGTGTAATGTATTCAGAATTTAGGAAAGTATTATTATGTAGCAGGGAGTGGCTTGGTGATACAGTGGATAGAGTACCAGCCCTGGAAGACCTAAATTCAAATGTGATCTCAGGCATTTACTAGCTGTATGACCCTGATCAAATCCCTTCACCCTGTTTGCCTCAGTTTCCTGGTCTGTAAAATGAGCTGGAGAAGGAAATGGCAAACTACTCGCTATCTCTGCCAAGAAAATCCCAAATGGGGTCACAACATGATGGAAAAACAACTATGTAAGAACACTGGAAAGGTTGAGGGGGATTGAGAAGAAGAGATATGGCCTTGAACTTCTCCTTCAACCCCCTTAAAAAAAAAAAAAAGGGAAGAGATCATATCATGTTCTCAGACTGGGTGACCATGGCAAAATGAGTAATCTTTGTCTGGCCAAGGTAAACAGAAAGAGATAGGACCGCATAGTGACGGCTTGGGAGCCCTTGGGGTGTGGGGGAAGGAAATTTAGTTTCAGCTAGGGAAGAATTTAGCTAGAGAGACTGTTACCAGCTGTAGTTAACTGGGATGGGGGAGGTTCCTGGCTCCCTCCCCACACCTGTGATTCACCCATCGTCCCAGACCCACACCCGCCTGGGTAACTAGCAGATGGGTGTTATTAGGGAGGCAAGGGCCTCTGGGGAGGAAGATAGGCAGTGTTCCTGAACCTCCTCTGCTGAGGTCCAGAATGTGGTCCATAGCTGGCCCTGACACCCACCGATAATGCTGAAGGCCAGGGAACATGGTGCCCTCCACAGAGTGGGAGAGTGAGAATTCCTTTGCAGGAGGGGGCATGAAGCCCCCTTATTCCTGGCCCTGGTTCTCCCCCCTCCATCAGGGCCTTCTCAGGGCCCCTTCTCTCCCTAGCCCCACAGTAGCCCCTCCTCTGCTTTCCCCCAGCTTCCAAGCCCCCCTAGCCTTTCCCTTGGAACTCGGTCCTTTCACAAGTCAGATCTCCCAGAAGCTGTATCTGGTTACTGGAAGGGGAAGAAGATGAGAAGAAAGGCAAATGAGGGGAAACAGAAGCCCCCTTCCCCTTGATCCCCAGGATTCCTGCAAAGCTTCCTTTGTCAGGACCCTGAAGACTTCATGTCTGCTGCCAAGCCATCGGTCAACAGACGCTTTTAAGTGCCTACTTGTGTTTGGGCACTGGCTACAACACTGGTACACAAGGAAAGGCAAAAACGGTCTGTGCCCCAGAAACTCATTCTACAGTGGTGGGGCCCGTGGGAAGAGCTTTGTTCAATAGGATAAATTGGAGGCGATCTCAGAGGGCATCAAGTCACTGATTGTTGTTCGGCCTTTTTTCTTGGAGTTGTCATGAAGTAGGTGATGTCACCTTTGAGCCTGGGGACTGGAAAGGCTTCTGGTGCGAGGTGGGACTGGCTGGGACTTGCAGGAAGCCAGCCAAGCCAGGAGATGAGGAGGGACAGCCAGGAGAAGTGCTCAGCTTGAGGCTCAGGCAGACTAAATGCAAGTTGGAGGTCCCCAGACCTCAGCCTCTGCTTTGCCCTGGGATTTTTCCCTCAGGAAGGCTTCTATTAGCCCTATTATCCCTCTATTCCAGTCCTTGGGGCGTTGAGGGCAGATTTTGAGCACTTTCGGGTATTTAACTTATATAGGGAACTTGCAGGTAAGGAAATTCTCTCTACCATTTCAGTTTCTCTCCCATTTATAGACCAGAATATTGTTATGGACTATTATATTATAGACCAGTGGTTCTCAAACTCTTTTTGTATCTTTACGGTATTAACAACTATTGAGAATATGTCCAAAGAGTTTTTGTTTATATGGGTTACATAATAGATATTTATCATAAATAGAAAAAAAAAGTTTTGAATTTGTAGACCTTCTGAAAGGATTTCAGAGACCCTCCAGGATTCACTGCACCACACTTTGAGAACCACTGTTATAGACTATTATTGCCTAGAACAGAGATGTCAAACATGGTGCCCTACACTCCTGAGTAAAGCTAGAACCAGATTGAAATATAGTTTAAAAAAAGAAAAAAAGAAATGTAATTGAAAAATACTTGACATAAACAAACAAGCAAATAATAAATGGATAAATGAATGAATGAATAGGTATGGCAGCTGAGCAAGCAGAATAAATATCAAAATATATGATAAAATAAATGAAAATACAATCTAACACAGATACTGTTGATCTGTGGTTTTCTAAGTCAATAAGTAGCCATTAGGTTCTGTTTCTATTTGATTTGGCACCACTGGCCTAGAACACCGAGATTAAGTAATTTGTCTAGGATCACCTAGCTAGTATGGGTCAGAGAAAAGATCTGGACCCTGAGTTTCTACCTCCCAAGCCAACTCTCTTATCTACTAATTACTAATTACTACCTTGCTTCCTTTCAGGAAGGATACCGGGATGTCATCTGTATTGAGATCATACTTGAACCCATGGGAATTGGTGAATCTATCAAGAAAAAGTGTTTGGAGAGAAGAGTTTCTGGGGTAGAGCTCCCAGAGAAAGCTAAAAATAAGAGTGGGGAACATATATGATGAGATTTCTGCAAAAGAGGCGGGAAAATATCTCAGGAAGGAGAAGAACCTTCTCTTTTTATGGGCAGACAGGTGGCTCAGGGGATAGAGTGCCAGACCTAGAGTCAGAAAAAGCTGAGTTCAAATCTCTATCCCTCTTACTGTTTGTGAGACCCTTATTATCTTTCTGCTTCAATTTCCTCATCTGTAAAATAGCACCTTTCTCATTGAGTTGTTGCCCAGTGGATCAATGAGATAATGCATGAAAAGTGCTTTGTTATAAAATAGGAGAGATCAAAGTCAGGAGAATGTGGGCTGAAGTGAGGAAAGAGAAGGATGCTGGGAAGCTAAGAAGGATGCTGCTCTTTGGAAACTGAGTGGATGCCCATCAATTGGGGAATGGCTGGATAAGTTATAGTGTATAAGGCTAATGAAATATTATCGTTCTATAAGAAATGATGAGCAGGCTGATTTCAGAAAAGCCTGAAAAAAACTCACATGAACTGAAGCTGAATGAATCATCATCATTTTTTTTTTGAGCAGAAACAAGAGAGGATTGTACACAGTAACAACAGCAACACAGTCAACTATAATAGACTTTGCTTTTCTCAGAAATAATTGACTTGAGATGGAAAATGCCATCTGCATCTAGAGAAAGAACTATGGAAACTGAATGTGGATTAAAGCATAGTATTTCACCTTTTTTTGTTTGTTTTTTCTTTCTCATGTTTTTTTCCCTTTTGGTTTATTTTTCTTGCGCAACATGACAAATATGGAAATATGTTTAAGAGGATTGCACATGTTCAACCTGTATCAGATTGCCTGCTGCTTCAGGGAGGAGGGAAATGGAGCAAGAAGGAAGAAAAAATCTGCAATACAAAATCTTACAGAAATGAATGTTGAAATCTATCTTTACATGTATTTGGGAAAGTAAAATATCATCACCTCCAATACTGACCAACCACTCCCAATGCAACTTTCTCTGATTTTCTATTTGTATTCCTGGTACTTGGCACCTTGTTCAGAACATAGTAAGTGCTTAATAAATGCTTTGTCATTCATTTGTGAATGGTTGTGACTAAGCCTTGCAAATAAAAGGAATTTAATACATGCTTATTAAATATGCTGAGCTGTTTAGCATTTTATATTCAAAATAGGAGCAAGAGAACTGTTACCCAACTCTCCTGATTCCTAAGGGCTCTTCCTACAGGGGTACTAGTATCTCTTGTCTTCTGAAGTTCATGTTCCTGGGACATTTCTTGTAAAGTTAGTCTTATTTTTCCCTTTGATCTCCATTGGGATATTGGCCATATGTATATGTCAGACAGTATTTGACACTATAGTCTTTCCAGGATCCTTATTTCAAATTAATCCAAATTCCACTTGCCATCTAGGGGAGGAATGAGAGGAAGAGGGGAAAATTTGGAACAGAAGATTTGAAAGGATCAACTTAAAAAAAATTATTCATGCATATGTTTTGTAAATACAAAGCTTTAATAAAATTTAAAAAAACCAAATTAGTCCAAATTTCTTCCTTAAGACTGGACAGGAGGATCAGTTAGGTGGTTCAGTGGAAACAGTGCCAGCTCTGAAATCAAGAGAACCTGAGTTCAAATCTGGCCTCAGACACTTACTAGCTGTGTAACCTTGGGAAAATCCTTAATCCCTATTGTCTGGATCCCCCTCAAAAAAAAGGGTTAGGCAGGAGGTCAAAATAGAGAAACCAGAGAAGTTCCTGAACCCACGGATCTTTACTATGCTTCCTGACTTTCCTAAAGATCAGATATCACTAGAATTTCTGTTATAGGTCCAAACCATTATTGTGATCTGTAGAATGCATAGATTTAATTTAATAATAATTTAATAGAATACATAGGTTATATTTTATATTTTAGAAATTAAAAATAAATGTTTACTATTAGCCATGTTATCTTTTGAAAGAGATTTTTTTCTGGGAAGATGTATATAAACTGATGTAAAGTGGAAGTGAAAAGAACCAGGAGAACATTGTATACAGCAATAGCAATACTGTATAATAATGTGAATGACTTAGCTATTTTCAGCAATATAATGCTCCAATTCCAAAGGACTCATGATGAAAAATGCTATCCACCTCCAGAGAAAGAACTGTTGTTGTCTGAATAAAGACTTTTAAAGCAAATTATTTTTCATTTTCTGTAACTTTTTCATTTTTTTTTCTTTTTCCCTTTGAGTATCTTTTTAAAAAAACTAATTTGGTAGTATGTTTTACATGATTGAACATGTATTTAATCTATAACAAATTGCTCATGGTCTCAGGAAGGAAGAGAGAAAATTTGGAACTCAATTTAAAAAATGATGTTAAAAATGATTTTAGATGTAACTGGAAGGAAATAAAGTATTATTAAAAAAGAGAGAAAGATCGTTTCATTCAGCAGCTGCTCTAGATACTAGCCACAATATGGAAGAAAGAAGGAACTCTAGTTTTAAAGATGTTTTTGTGGTGGGAAGTTGATGATGTGTTAAATAATTACAAAAGTGTCAGCTCAAAAAAAAAATCTGCGTATGTACGATCTAACTGTCCTATAGATTTAAATAATCACTTAATTTCCTAATCTGGTGGCCTTTCTTCAGTTCTTATCCCATTAAAAATATTTTTTATTTTTAATTTATAATATAAACAAGCATTTCTATTAAAAGTAAAAATTTTAAAAACCACAAATGAAACTACAAACCTATTATGTGTAACTTGCTATTCCTCTTAAATATATAATAAACTTACCATGTAAATTTCTTCCCCCCCTTTTTCTATCCTTTACTCACCCTAGAAATGCTTATCATTAGACATAAATATGCATATACATAAAATCATTCTTTACATACTTCTATTTAATAGTTATTTTTTCTGAATCGCAGATACCATTTCCTTTCATATGTCCTTTGTAGTTAATTTGAGTATTTATAATAGTCAAAATGACTTAGTAACTCAAAGTTCTTAAAATCATTTTTTAAAATTTTATACAATATTTTCTTGGTTTTCTATTCATTTCACTCTTCATTATTTCATGCAAATTTGCCCTTTAAAAAAAATCACCAAGCTCATTATTTCTTTTATTTTTTGGGGGGGTGGGGTGGGATGAGGAGGGGAAGCTCATTATTTCTTACAGCACACTAGTTCCACCACAATCACATACTTATTCAAGCCATTTCCCAACAGACAGGCATCCCGACAATTTCCAGTTCTCTGCCACTACAAAGAGACTTGCTATAAATATTGTATTTGTATAAATATCCTCATCCATCTTGACCACTCTGCTTCATCTGACAATGATGATTTCCCTCTCCTGGATCCTTCTGCCTAGATAATTTCTCTTCCTTCATTGTCTGGCAGCTTTTTCTCAGTATTTTGTTTTTATTTTTGTTTTTTTTTCTGGATCTTTATCCATATCACATCGTCTAATTAGCATTTTGATTTTAGGCAAGTCACTTAATCTCTGCCTGTATCAGTTTCCTCATCTATAAAAATGGGGATAAAGATAGCACCTACCTCCCAGAGTTGTGAGGGTCAAATGAAATCATATTTGTAAAGTGCTCTGCAAACTTTAAGGGGTTGTATAAATGCTAATTTTTCCCCTTCTTCTATACTTTCTCACTTGGACCTCACCAAATGCCATGATTTTAATTAACTCCCAAGACAATTCCCAGGTGTGTGTATACCTAAACTCTCTCTTGAACCACCTCACCAACTGCCCACTAAGCGTTTCAAACTGGATGATAGAAAGTCATCTACAAATCAAAGTACCCAAAACAGAATTCATTATCTTTCCCTCCAAAATCTCCTTTCTTCTGATCTTCATTATTTGTTAAGAAAACCCTGCCATCTTTCCAGTCACTCAGGTTTGCTACCTCAGTGTCCTGCTCAGCTCCTTATTCTTACTCATTCCTATGCAAGAATATTTAGTACTTTCTCCCTTCTCTATCCTCATGTGGCCACAATCCAGGTCTAGTCTCCTTCCCTCTTCAATCCATCTGCCACACAGGTGTCAAAGATATTTTCCTAAAACACAAATCTTATTATAATCTCTCTTTACTCAATAAATTTCAGTGACTCTGTTACTGTTATAGGATCAAATGTAGATTTGATCTCTACTCCGTTTGGCATTCGAAACCTTATATATGGGGTATGAGGCAAAATTAGTCTTACTTTCTCATTTTACAGATGAGGAAACTGAGGCACCGAGAGGCGATGACTTGCCGAGGGTTACAGAAATGCTGAGTGTCTGAGGTGGAATTTGAACCGAGGTCTTTTTATGGCAGTCTCCTTTGCTTCTTGTAAATAAAGTTCACTGCTTGCATTTTTGTTTTTCTTCCCGGGTTATTTATACCTTCTGAATCCAATTCTCCCTGTGCAATAAGAGAACTGTTAGGTTCTGCACACATATATTGTATCTAGAATATACTGTAACCTATTCAACATGTAAAGGACTGCTTGTCATCTGGGGGAGAGGGTGGAGGGAGGGAGGGGAAAAATCGGAACAGAAGTGAGTGCAAGGGATAATGCTGTAAAAAATTACCCTGGCATGGGTTCTGTCAATAAAAAGTTATTAAAAAAATAAATAAATAGAATTCACTACAATATATTGTCTTTCAAATACCTTCAATTTACTTTGTGTATTCATATTTTTTTGTGTTCCTTTGAATATAATGACACTCCTATAGAATGGAAGATCCTGCAGGGCAAGTGCGGTTTCAAACTTTACTTTTTATCCTAAAGCTGGATTTATCTACCTTCAAACCCAAGTAACTCCATCTTGGTTTTAAGAAATCAGTGGGGGCAGCTAGGTGGCGCAGTGGATAGAGCTTCATCCCTGAAGTCAGGAGAATCTGAATTCAAATCTGACCTCAGACATTTAATGCTTGCTTGCGCAAGTCACTTAACCCCAATTGTCTGAACTAAAAAAGGAAAAGAAAAAAAAGCAGTGGTTTGTTAAATCAACAAAATGTCTTGTAATGTTCACAATATATCCTGTGTTCATTTTGAATAGATGTTTCTTTGTATAGTTAATTGCCTGTACTATTTGATTGCTCTGTAGTAGTTGACACTGTTGATTGACTTTTCTTTTTGAATACTTTCTGCTCTCTTTGTTTTCTTGACTCCTGTCTATTAGTTCACCCCCTGCCTATCTTGTTCTCCTTTCTTTGCTTCTTCATCCATGTCATTCCCTTTAACCATAATTTCCATGTCTCTGATTCAATTCTTACCTGGCTTTAATCAGTGACTAGGTATTGCCTTTCAGTCAAACAGACCTGTTAAAGACTTTAAAAAGGTCAAATTTCCCATTCCATCCGGGGCTATAGCTGGCCACTGGACCCAAGTGGCTCTGGAGAATAAAGTGTGGGTTAAGTCTCTCACTTAAAAATCCAATTCACTTGCATGTAATCACATCATTTCCCTGATGTCATGTTTTTTGAAAACAAAGGACAAACAATAATAACGATAGTCTGTACTATAAGCCATTGACATCTTGCTTAAAATGTCTGTATCACATACCACCTATCTTGTAAGGGCGGATTTTTTTCCGTTTTAAAAAAATTTCTGTTAACTTTGGGTTTCTTTCTTTTTTTATTTTTCAAAACATATGCATGGACAATTCTTCAACCTTAGCTTTGCAAAACCTTGTGTTCCAATTTTCCCCCCTTCTCCCACACCCTCCCCTAAATGGCAAGTAATCCAACATATGTTAAACTTGATAAAAATATATGTTAAATCCAATATATGCTTACATATTTATTCAGTTATTATGCTGCACAAGTAAAATCAAATCAAAACAGAAAAAAATGAGAAATAAAATAAAATGCAAACAAACAACAACAAAAAGAATGAGAATGCTATGTTGTGAACCACACTCAGTTCCCAAAGTCCTCTTTCTGGGTGTAGATGGCTCTTTTCATCTTTAAACCATTGGAACTGATTTGGTTCATCTCATTGCTGAGGATGGCCATGCCCATCAGAATTGAGCATCATACAGTATTGTTGAAGTATATCATGATCTCCTGGTCCTGCTCATTTCACTCAGCATCAGTTCATGTAAGTCTCTCCAGACCTTTCTGAAATCATCCTGCTGATCATTTCTTAGGGAACATTAATATTCCATAACATTCTTTTACCACAATCTATTCAGCCGTTCTCCAATTGATGAGCATCCCTTCAGTTTCCAGTTTCTTGCCACTACAATAAGGGCTGGCAACTTTTTAAAATTCAACTAGGTGGCACAGAGAATAGAACTCTGGAACCGGAGTCAGGATGACCTGAGTCTAAACCTAGCTGTGTGACCCTGGGCAAGCCACTTAAATCTCTGTCAGCCTCAGTTTCCTTATTTGTAAAATGTAAAATGTAAAAAAAAAATCCAGATATTCATATGGATAATTTGTGTCTGACTTGTGGCAGAGCATTCTGAGCTCATATTGGTCTGATTAGCCAAAGTCAGACACGGTGTAACTTGATTCTGACTTAGAGATGCCATTTTGGTCCTCTTCAGAAAGAAGGACAACTGCTACTATTTCCAAATTAGCCTGTCCAGAATTCATCTGCAAATAGTTGTTTGCATGTTGTCTTCCATTAGACTGCAAGCTCTTTGGCTTTCTTTTTCTAGCTGTTAGATCCTAATAAATAGTAGACACTAAGATTATAAGCTCTTTGAAAGCAGGATCTGTCTTTTGCTTCTTTTTGCATTCCCAGCATCTAGCACAGCACCTGTCCCTTAATAAATGTTTATTGATTTTTGAATAAGTGCCAGGGAATATGCTCAAGAAGATATTAAACTGTGCAAGCCCTTTGACCCAGCAGTGTTTCTACTGGGCCTGTATCCCAAAGAGATCTTAAAGGAGAGAAAGGGACCCATATGTGTAAAAATGTTTGTGGCAGGTCTCTTTGTAGTGGCCAGAAACTGGAAACTGAGTGGATGCCCCTCAATTGGAGAATGGCTGAATAGATTGTGGTATATGAATGTGATGCAATATTATTGTTCTGTAAGAAACAATCAGCAGGATGATTTCAGAGATGCCTGGAGAGACTTACAGGAGCTGATGCTGAAGGAAATGAGCAGAATCAGGAGATCATACACATAAACAACAAGATTATATGATGATCAATTCTGATGGACGTGGCTCTTTTCAACAATGAGATGATTCAAACCAGTTCCAATTGTTCAGTAAAGAAGCGAGCCATCTACACCCAGAGACAGAGAACCATGGGAACTGACTGTGGTTCACAACATAGCATTCTCACTCTTTTTGTTGTTGTTTGCTTACATTTTTTTTTTTGCTTCTCTTTTTCTTCTTGTGTGGCATGATAATTGCATAAATATGTATACATATATTGGAATTAATATATTTCTACCATGTTTAAAATATATTGGATTACTTACCATTTAGAGGAGGGTGTGGGAGAAGGGGGAGGGAGGAACTGGAACACAGGGTTTTGCCAGGGCTAATTTTGAAGAATTGTCCACATATATGTTTTGAAAAATCAAAAGCTTTAATTTAAAAAAAAAAGTGCCAGGAACTATTGACTGAAAAGAAACCCTATAGGAAAATTGAGGTGAGTTTGTATTCAAATGTTGCTCTTTGTGCATCTCCCTTGCATTACAAATTTTAAAAAAAAATCTATTGACTAGATGATTGTTAATGAGTTTTTCTTTCAGGTGTCACTACAATCCACAGAATCTAAATAGCACATTGCCTGGCAAATAGCGGACCTTTTAATATGTGCTTGCTTGCTCATCGATAGATACTGGGATCTCTGAGGGTGGAACTATCATTTTTCACCCCCGTGTTTCTCACCGCTGAGCACCACAATCCTGCCCAAAGTTGGGGCTGAATGTTGGGCCATTGTTTGTCCACTGGCATTTTTGTTGTTGTAACTCCCAGGAGAAGCTACAACAAATTCCAACGACTACCTTGAGGTTGTTTCATTTGAGGATGAATCTGTAAACGAAATGTTAAACAAGCAAACAAAGGATCTAAAGAAGTTCCTAGGTATGGATCTCTTTCCCTTCCCCCACTGCCTCCCCTGGCATTTTCTGGTACATGGGAGGAACCTGAGAAACCAGAAAGTGCCATGTTCTTTCCTGGGTTCCCTCCCATTCCTTCCCGTGTTCTATGAATAATGTGGCTTGGATAGCTTATTGAAAGCAGCGAAAGAAGGCAGAGAAGGGATGTGTCCAAGGTTCTGAGCCGTACTAAGGCAGGAAGAGCGTTTCTGTCTCCAAATTCCCCATCAATCACTCCTGAGTTGGACCCTGGGCCTTTTGCTTATTATTAGTCATCGAAATTTCATCTGTGGCTCCCTCCCAAAGTAAAGAAAGTCTTTTGAAATATCTTGAGCTTTTCTTCTCAAAGGGCTTTATCCCTTTACAATGCACGCTGGTCTTCGAGTAGCTCTCGTCTGACCTGTTCGGGGCTCTGGGGATGTTTGTTTAGTATCTTCTGTCATCGGACCCTGGGAGGGGGGAGGAGAAGAGGATACTTCCTCCTTCTGGAGGGAATCTCATACAGGAGACACTTGGTCACCCCTCTGTCTCCTCTCCAGATTCTTCACCCTTACAAAGGGAGCCCTTTGATCTCAATGACTATCGGGAGGAATGGGGAATGAGACCCTCCGCCTTTCTAGATCTCACTATGGCTCTGACCCTTCTCCCTCTAAGGCCCCTGCTCCCCAAATAACAGGTTAGGAGTAAACCAAGCCGACATTAGCTCCCATTTCTGATGAACTTTATGATTTATAGCCTCCATGGGAGGCAGGCAGGGCAAAGATGTATCATCTGGAAGTTTGTTAGAAGGAAATGGTGGGAAAGGGGGCATTCTGGGCAGGAGATACAGCCTGTGCAAAGTCCAGGAATGTACAGGGAGTAACAAATAGAAGGGGAGCTAACTTGCTGAACATCACAAGGATAGTGAATAAACAGAGGTAGGATTGAAGTCCAAGCTTCCTGACTCCTAGACCAAGGCCTGATCATTCCCACCCTCACCCACCTCCCCAAGGTTCCTGTTATATAGAAAGGGGGGCTTCCAGTTTCAATGATCTTGTGATGAAGAGAGCAATCTGCACCCAGAGAGAGATGTGTGGCTCACAACATAGCATTTCACCTTTTTGTTGTCATTTGCTTGCATTTTGTTTTCTTTCTCATTTTTTTTTCTTTTTGATCTGATTTTCCTTGTGCAGCATGATAATGGTGGAAATATGTATGAAAGAATTGTCCATGTTTAATATATATTGGATTGCTTGCCATCTAGGGTAGAGGGTGAGGGGAAGGGAGGGAGAAAAGAAATTTGGAACACAGGGTTTTACACAAGTGAAGGTTAAAAACTGTCTATACATGTTTTTGAAAATAAAAAGCTTTATTAAAAATAGGATACACCCATAAAAAGAAAAGAATACTTCTGTAAACTTTGCCTAACTGTTTATCAATCTTTCAAGATCTGAGACAATTTAGAGGTCATTTAATCAAACTCATAGAGGAAGAATTGCCTCTAAAACAGCTGACACATCATCATCATCTGTCTGTCAGCCATTTAAGACACCTGCATCAACAGGGAGTTCGCTAACTCTCTTTGAAACAGTTTGGATACTGAACAAGCTACAAAGATCCACCCTTGTAACTGGAATGTCATTTAAGGAATTGAGGGGCCTGGAGGATGTTAGATGTATTTAAGGCAAACAGGACTGGTGGGAAACTTCTCTGGGGACACATGGTAGCCAATCAACAAGAGGTTAGCACAAGTAAGTGAGGAGGGCTGATGACCCAGATCCATGTGGGCAGAATAGGAATGTTTCAAAAGCAGACCCACCCTCAGTCTTCTCGTTAAATTTTATTTTAGTCTCCAAAGTGACAAAACTGAGCTTGGGAGTGGCAATGCCCTGTTAAAAGGTAGGTGGGGTAGGGTGGGACCCACATACTACCCAAACAGAGATCCCCTCTTGTCTCCTTTCAGGTCCAGTAGAGAGTGGAATTTCCCCAACAAGGAACCACAAGTGCTGAGCTTCTGTGGCCCATCTTAGGTTCCCTCGTCCCCTTTTTTGTCATTTGGGAGTTTGAAACAATCAGTCTGGCCCTTCAGCAAGATAAAAGGGAAAGAGGGAAGGAAGTTTTTCTCTTCTTAAGATTATTTAACTTCAAAATAAGAATTTTTAGGGTCAACCTGACCAGTGGAGAAATTGAGTTTAAGAGAATGGGAAAATAATTGCTCAAGATATGCTAAATCTATAGCAGAAACAGGATTTGAACCCAGGCCCTACAATTCCTAAATGGAAGACTTTTCCCCAATGCTCCCTCCACCAGCTGCTACCCTCTTCGCCCAGCCCACAAAGCATCAAGTCGGGGGCCCAGGGCACAGAAGGAGGGCCGGTCCTTGGGGTTGTAAGCCCAGCAGTTCCTCATGATCTCTCTAACCTGTATGGGTAGAAGAGACTGGGTTTAGCTTTATAGACAGACCTCTCCAAGAGGGGGCTCATCCTACACCCCCAGCTCCTCCTCAGCCCCCTCAAGGAGGGGGTCTCACTTCACCAGTGAGATAATACTTGAGCTGGTCTTTATGCTTTCTCAGCTCCTCCAGCCCAGGCCTTTGAGGGGGAGAGGGAGATTTTGGCTTACCTCTCCTGGGCAGTCAGGAGGAGTGGGCAGCCTCTTGCCCTCTGTGAGCAGTTCCAGGAGGTGGCAGAGGATGGGCATAGAACGGTCACAAGCCATCATTCGGAAAAACTCCTGGGTGAGGGAAGGAGAAGTTCAGGGGAGGGACAACTCAGAGAGAGGGGGGGAAGGGCAACATCCATCAGGAAGAGGGGGAAGATCTCACATGTGGTGAGAACCGATCAGTTCACATAGGTATTTCCCCTCTGAAGAAATATAGGTTGGCACCTTCTTGGCAACTGAAGTCAGAAAAAAGCCCAGGCTGGCCCTGAGGTGGGGGAATGGATGAATATAGGGACAAGGGGCTCTTAGATCAAAAAGACCGACTGAGTCCGCTCCATTCCTCAAGCCAAAACCAATCCCACCGAACAAGCTTTTAGCTGGAGACATCCTAATCTGGCGTGTCCCTGGGCACCAAGGTGTATGACAGGGCACAATCCTCTCCTTGGGCACAACCCAAGCCACTTTATGATTGTGGGGTAGGGAGCCAGGGTGCAGGGTCTGGGGTAGTGCTAAGATTTCCGGGGGGGGGGAATGGGGGACTCCCAAACGTTTTCCAAGCCAGCTGAGTGGGGCTGGTCAAGAAGGTGGTCTCCCTACCCCTCCCTCACCTTTCACCACCGAGTGACAATCTCTAGAGGGCGTCCTCTAAAGTCCGGAGTCATTCCCTTCAAGAAGCCTTCTCTGATCCCCTCATCCCTACCCCTCTTTCATGCTAATATTCACATTTCGATCAGAGTGATTGTTGCTCGAGTCACATTTCCAACAAGAAATCTGTGAGGGCCAGGACAGGACCTTATTTAGATTTATTTATTTGGATTTAGATTTTCAACTGAAAGCGAACTTGGAGATTCCTATAGTACAGTTTTTTAAAAACATTTTGAAAATGTTTCATATATATGCATGTATGTATGTATGTGTAGCCATACTCCTCAGTTTTTTCTTTATCAGACTTGGGATTTCTTTGGTGTAAGGAATTCCCGAGGAGTTCTACCAAGAGGCCGAGCAGCAGCTGTTCTGTGACTGAGAATTAGGGAGTTTCTTGGGCCCTTGCCCAGGGTCCCACAGCTAGTATGTGTCAGAGAGTATCTGAACCTAGGTTTCTGTGTAGTGAGCGGTTGGACGAAGTAGCCCCTCAGGTTCTTTCCAGATCTTGTGATTCTCAAGCACCCCACAGAAAGTAAGCAGCGTCCAGTATGAATATCTCTTTTACACTTAAGGAAACAGAAACATAGTGACAGGGATCTAAGGACAGGGATCCAGAGCCGGGTCATGAGATCCTGGATTTAGTTCTGGAGGGGATGCTGTGAACATTTTGCTCCAGCCCTCACTTTATACTTAATAAAAATGAAGTCCAGGGAGATGATGGTCTTAAAAGGGCCCTGGAGTCAAAAAGCACAGAGGGGACCTTCTACCAACAGAGGCAGAACTCTTTTCTCTCTCCAGCATCTGAAGGAGAAGGAAGACAGATGAGTGGCCAGTCCCAAAGGTCCACAAGGAAAGAACAGAAAGAAATATAAGGGGGAAGGACTGAGACAGGGTCAAGGTCAAGATGGAGGCAAGTGGTCTCATGTCCAGATTGTCTCTCAGCTTGGCAGGGGATGGGACAGGGAAGGAGGAAAGGTACTCACCTCTGAAGGGCTGTGGGTTTTGTCACTATATGTATAAAGCTCATAGAGGACCACACCAAAACTCCACACATCAGACTCCCTGGAGAAAATGTTGTCTGACAAGGACTCTGGGGCATACCTAGTCAGGCAGAAAGGAAAGGAGGAGAGAAAGGGAGAACAGTATTATAAGAGAGGGAGGAACACTGGGGCTCTGTCTCAGGGTGGACAATTTTATAGTGTTATTCCAGGATAAATTCCTTCTCCTGTTCATCCCAGAACACACTTCTTCCTCTTTCGGCAACTTTAGAACTCTGTGTCCACACAGTGTCCCCTATGACAGATGAGTCAATTCACAAATTCAGACATCACTTATTCTGAGCATAAAACTTGCTAGAAGGGCAGCTGGGTGGCACACTAGATAGAGCAACAGCCCTGAAGTCAGGAGGACCCAAGTTCAAATCTAGCCTCAAACACTTAATACTTCCATTTAACCCCAATTGCCTCAGCAAAAAAAAAAAAAAAAAAAAAAAATTGCTAGGTAAAGATCTGCAAAGGAAGACGAGAAAAGGAGGGAGTCTGATGGACAAGGAAAGGGATGTAGGAGATAAAAAGATGGAAAATGAAGAGAATCAGTTGTAGCTCACTCCCATAATAGAGCTGTTCATTTTGTAAGCCTTAAAGCTGTGTGACTTATTATAATCATCTTACTGCTACGTTACATATTATATACTTATTATAATATATAACTATATATTATATATGCATATAATATATTAATTATAGTCTCAACTGGGCCCTTGAAGCTGTTCAACAGAATTATCCCACCCTAATTAACTCCCTACAATCAAATGTTCCCCATCTTTTCTTCTTATTCTTGCCACCACCTCCCACCTCCATAGGTGGTCTAAAATCTGCAGGTCCTAGATTGCAACCATTTTCAGCCCCTGCCTGTTCTTCATACTTTCTCCACACCCAGCTTCAGAGAGAGCTGGGTTCATTGATTCTTGCCTCTATCGGGTCTACCAAGGGATCCATAACCACATCCTATCAGAAGCCACTTTTACCTACTTCCTCTCGCTTTCCAAGATTAGTCCCCTAGGTCAGGTCCTCATCACTATCTCCCCGAACTAATGCTGTCACCTCCTTCCAGAGGTGGATCTCCCTTCCCTTCCTTCACCTAGAATCATGTTCCAGATGTCTGAACCTGTCCCTCTTTAGATCAAAAATCTTCCAAAGCTCCCTGTTGCCTCCGGAATAAAGATTAAAAACCTTCCATTGGGTCCTAGAAGGTCTTCTACAAACCCCCTCAGGAAGTTTTCCGTGGAGGGCTGTTTGGGGTTAGAAGGAACTGGGGTCAAATCCTGCCCCTTCCACACTGTAACTTGGATAAACTTGGGCAAATCACCACCTCTCTAGGCTGGAGTTTTGTCAGCTGTAAAATGAGAAGATTGGGTGACCTCGGAGGCACTGTCTGCTGCTAAATCTATAATCCTTTTTCCAGACCGATCTCCTATTACTCCATCCCACTCACTTTGTGCTCCAGACAAATTGATTTCTCTGCCTCTGTACCTTTGTCCAGGCTTTCCCTGTTCCCTGAATGCTAACACTCGTAGGTGGCCCAGTAAACAGAAGGCTGGATTTGTAGTCAGGGAGAATTGAGTTGAAATTCAGCCTCAGTTACTTACTGGTTGTGTGATCCTAGATAAGCCATTTAACTGCCTTTAAGCTTCCCCAACTGTAA
Organism: Antechinus flavipes; assembly: GCF_016432865.1. Lineage (NCBI taxonomy): Eukaryota > Metazoa > Chordata > Mammalia > Dasyuromorphia > Dasyuridae > Antechinus > Antechinus flavipes. The sequence continues at coordinate 676,388,462 of NC_067398.1, read as the reverse complement.
AATGGGGCTAATAATAACCCTACCCTTCCAGAGATGTGAGGATCAAATGAGATTCATATGTATATATATATGCCAATCTATTGGCAAATTATCTATTATCTAAGTATTATCTAAATTATCTAAAGTATTATCCAAGTCTTATCTAAATCTTAGTCACCATTTTTACTATAATTATTGTTTCCCTCAGTGAACTCCATCCTTTAAAGCCCAATTCCTACTGCTTCCTCTTTCAGAGAGCCTGCCCAAATAATGGTCCAAGCTCAGAGCCCAGTTATTTCTCTCTGCCCCACCCTAGTTCACAATTCTCTCTCCATAGCCTAGTTTAGCATCTGGCATTAAGTAAACCTTTACAAATTGCTAATGAATTAAAAGTTGTGTATTGATGTTGGATGTCCCTAGAGACTGGGAGCTCCATGAAAACAAGGGTCCAGTTCAGAGCTCAGGGCTTTATGACACATAGTAGGAACTTTAGAGATGTTTATTGTTTTGTGTGATTATTTCTTCCTTCTGGAGAAAGACCAATGGAACAGGAAGAAAGAGAGGAAGAGAAATGTATGTGTAAAGAGACAGAAATACAGGGTGAATGCACACACACACACACACACACACACACACACACACACACACATACCCTTTACTAAAAGCATCTCCCAAGACCACACCAGGCTCACCAGGGATAGAACAGTGGGAAGAACGGACCAGGAACGAGGTCGTATTGGAGGCCCCATATACCTACCAGAAGATGGGGCTCTGGCCAGGCTCTCTGACCACGTAGTATTCTTTGTCCTGGGGAAGAAGTTTGGCTAGACCAAAGTCTCCGATCTTTACGTGTCTCTCACTCTCCACCAAGATGTTCCTGTTGGCTAAGTCCCTGTGAACATATCGCTGAGATCCCAGGTACTCCATCCCCTAGAAAGAGGACTGAAGGTCAGGGAGGACCCCAGTGCTGATTCGATTACCCCCTGGCCCTGACCCCAAATCTTTAGAGCCAGTCTGTGACCCCTATACAGATCATGATCTCTTTACTCCAAGTAGAATCCTGATCTTTTCCCAAAACCCACCAGCCAAGGCCTGCAAGCATATTCTGGAGAAGGAACACCATAATCCTGAGTGATCCTTCCCAGTTCTGTCTGCTGACTTGACATTCAGCCCAGCCCAACTGACTCAAGGAAGATAGGAACCATTCTGTCCCCAGAGACCTCTCTGGTGCTGTCTCCACAGACCCTCCTCCCAGGCCCTCTGCCCCATGGAACCTTGCAAATCTGGGAAGCATAGAGGAGGAGGAAAGAAGGGTCTAGGTGGGCCCGGTGACGCTGCAGGTAATCCCGGAGGCAGCCATTGGGGAGGTATTCCATAACAAGACGCAGACTCTGTCGGCCTGGGTGGGAACAACAGCTGCTCATCAATCCTATCTATCTCTCCTAATTATCCCCATCCCTCATTCTCCTGCTTCCTCCTGCTCCCTTGGGAGAACTCCAGCATCAGAGAATGTGAGAACCTCAGAATCAGGAGATGGAAAGGGTTTTGGAGATCACTAAGTAGCGTAGAGTGGGATGGGAGTGAGAAAGCACAAAGCTGGGGTTTGAATCTAGGTGCTAACATTTACTGACTGTGAAGCTAATTACAACCTCTCCCTAAACTCAGCATTTTACAAATTAATTTTTTTTTCAAGTCTATTGGGATTAAGTGACTTGCCCAGAGTCACACAATTAGGAAGTATATCATAGGTCACATTTGAACTTAGGTCCTCCTGACTCAAGAGTCAGTACATATCCACTGGATTACTCAGCTGCCCCTAAACTCAGTATTTTCAGCTGCGTAACCGGGAGAGTCACAGAGATGCGAGGAAATAATTTTTGTAGCATTTTAAATGCCATAGACAAAGTAACTAGCTGTCCAGCACCTTGCTTCAGCCAGGTCTGCTTGAATAGCTGTTTCTCTCCTCACCTCTGCTCCTTAGAATCTGAACATCCACCAATGATCCTCCTAAGTGTCCTTTCCTGATTCCAGATTTCTCTTCCTTTATAAACAATATACTAATTATACTCCAGCTCTGTCATTTAAATTCTTTAAACTCCCTATCACTCCAAGCTGACAATCCATTTATTTCCTCCTCACAATTACTCTAGCCAAATTGGGCTATTTGCTGTTATCTCTCCATCACCTTCCACATGCTACCTCTATGCCTTTGCCTAAGCTGTATCCCCATGCCTGGAATGCTCACCTTCTTCACTTCTGCCTCTTGGCATCCCTCTCTCCCTTCAAGACTCATCATAAGTTAATACTTCCTCCTATCCAGATCCCCCACTTGTTAATGCTTCTTCCCCATAGAAGTTACTTTGCCTTTATTTTTACATAATTTCCTTATTTGTGTATATTTTGCATCTCTCCCTCCTACTCTACCCCCAGTGGAACATAAACTTCTTGAGGGCAGGGCTTGTTTCATTATTATCTTTGTAGCTCTAGTGTCTAGCACAGTGCCTTGACACACAGCGGGGATTTCACAAAGAAAATTTAGATAATAAATAATCTGAATTTAAATAATTTTTATTTTATTATTTATTATTAAATAATTTAAATAAAATTTAAATAATAAAATAATCTGAATAGACCGAGTCATCTGCTCTTCCCCTGGTGAACCTTCTGAGATATGGGCGGCCAGCTTCTCCCTCAATAGCTGTAGCAAGAGGGAGCACAAGCCCTGACAAGTGTTTTATAGTGAAAAGAGCCTGGATTAGGGTCCAGGTGACCTGGGGGAGAAGAGATCCTTTCCTTTCTCTGGGTCTCTAGTTCTTTATTTAAAAAAATGAATAACCAGTCTTTGGCAATGAGAGGATCTGATTCAGTTCCAATTGATCAGTGATGAACAGAACCAGCTTCATCCAGCAAAAGAACACTGGGAAATGAGTGTGGACTGCTTGCATTTTTGTTTTTCTTCCCAGGTTATTTTTACCTTTCTAAATCTGATTTTTCTTGTACAACAAGATAACTATAAATATGTACACATATATTGTATATAAGATATACTTTAACATATTTAACATGTATGAGACTGCCTGCCATCTGGGGAAGGGGGTGGAAGGAAGGAAGGGAAAAGTCGGAACAGAAGTGAGTGCAAGGGTCAATGTTGGAAAATTACCCATGCATTTGTTCTGTCAATAAAAAGCTATTTAAAAAAAGAAAAAGAAATAAGGGAGAAGGGATGAGCAGATGGGGAAGCAAAGGATGAGGGAAGAAGACAAGGGAGGGATCCATGGAGTGGAGGGAGGTTAAGGAATAGCAAGGCAAGTTATGGAACAGAATTGTCTCTTTTGTTTTGTATTCCTTTTCTGTTTTTCTTTTTTTCTTATTGTTTTTTTTTCAAATAAAATAAATAATAAAAAAAATGAATAGCCAGAGATTCCTTCTAACTCCACATCTGTGGATGGGATGCCCTTTTCCTCTCTCAGGCAGGACTCACCTGGACCGTAGCATACGCCTCGGTATTTGACTATGAAGTCACTGTGTAAAGCTTTCAGAATCTGCACCTCCCGTTGGAAGTCTCGCAGCTGCTGGGGACCACTATTCTGTAGCTGCTTGACAGCCACTAATGCTCCGGTGTTATCTCCCAGTGGGTCATAGCGACACAACTCCACACTGCCAAAGTTGCCCTATGGTTCAGATCAACCAACATTTATTAAATACCAACAATGTGTAGATACTGTGTTAGAGAAATAAAGAAAAAACAAAACAAAACATTTTCTGTTTTTATAGTTTAGATGGGAAGCAACACGTATATATTAATTTGCTAAAAGGAAAATGAAAGGAAAAAAAAGGACTTTATTTCCAATATGTTAAATGCTGGAGGTGCAAACAAAAAGAAAACAATCCCTGATCTCCAGAGGCTTACAATCTAACTAAGGGTTCATAAGATCAAAGTTCTAGAAGTGGGAGAGGCTTTTGAAATCATTTAAGATCGTGGTCCCACCCCATCATTTTTTTTTTACAGGAAACTGAGATTGACACACCCAAGATCAGACTTGAACTCAAGTCCTCAAATTACAGAAGTATTTAACCTTTCTACTATACTAAATTATTAACTTCTGGCCAAAGAGAATCTTGAGCCCTGACCCTTCAGTCTAAAAGTCTCTTGTATTACTAATTGAAGTTAGTTCAGGGAGATAATCAATAGAGATTTCAGCTATAGGGCACATAAGCAAAGTCCAGGAGGCATTAGGTATCATTGGGATGGATGACTGCCCAAGAAAGCAGCAGCTGGAGGGATCGGGAAGAGCCTAACCAGAGAGGTAGAGCACAGGCTAAGTAGGACATAACTAAAAGTAATCCTGGGTTCTTCACCTCCCTTTTTCTTTTCTTTTTGCTGAGAAAATTGGGGTTATGTGACTTGCCCAGGGTCACACAGCCAGGAAGGACTCGGGTCCTCCTGCCGGCACCTGAGGGCTGGTGCTCTATCCACTGTACTACCTAGCTACCCCCTTGCCTCCTTTTTCTATTCCATATGGTCCCTCACCTTGCCCAGCAGGGAGATATATTTAAGGTGTCTCTCCTCAAAGAGGGTGGGGTCCTGACCAGCCATCAGGTGAGTATTGCTCCAGAGTCCATCCCGAGCCGCCACTGCACTGGGTGAGAGATCTGAGAGGAGCTCATAATCTAGCAAAATAATAACAGGATCAACTCATATAATGTCTAAAGATTTGCAAAACACTGTAAAAAATGCTTTTATATCATTTTACTCAGAACCTCAGCGCTGGAAAAATATCTCAGCATTGCCTATCCCAGTCCTAATCTGAAACGGAAATTGCTCCTTCTATGTCAATCCCAACAAGTGATCATTCAATCTCTGTCCTTTTGCCCATGGGAAACTCACACCTCCTGCGAGTCAGAGTGCATTGTGATAGAGCTCTGATGGTTAGGAAGTTCTTTAAACTGAGTCCAATCCCCCCTTTGACTTCCCTGTTCGGGTTCCACTTTACAGAGTTGAAGCATTTTGAGCTGAAAGGACCTTTAGAGATAAAGTCAGATCCAGAGGGTCAAGGGACTTTTCAAGATCTCCCAGGAGAGGTAACAGAGCAGAGAACCCAGTTATCAACTCCAAACCACTGGGAGCCAGTTTTTGAAAACTTTAAGGCTATAGGACAGTGGTTCTCAAAGTATGGTCTAGAGAATCCTGGGGATCTCTGAAACCCTTTTAGAGGGTCTACAAATTCAAAAATAGTTTTTATTTCCAATATGGTAAATGTCTATAAATATAATCCAGACAAACAAAAAACGCTTTGGAGAGCTCCTCAATAATTTTTAATAGGATAAAGATACTGAAAACAAAAGTTTGAGAACCACTGCTATAGGATTTCCTATAGGCTACCCCTTCCTCCATTAACTTGAATGGTAACCCTCCAGTGCCCAAGGAGATGATCTACTTGTGCCCGGCACACAGCAAGTGCTTAATAAATGCTTGTTTCCTTCCATGAACCTCTACGTTTAGCTAGGTCTTTCCTTATGTGGCGGAAGCCTAGAGGTAAATCTCTGGGCCCATGTTTGAAGTCTTTTTGGTTTGGTAGAAACTTTTGGAACTCTGATTCCCCTGGCTAGGCCCAGTATCTCTGTACCACCAGTAGGCACAGAAGCTAAACTGGAGCCTGGGATCCAAGATAAGGAATAGTCCCATTCCTGTAAGTCCTACCAAACTCTCTTGCCACTCCCACTTCCCAGGGACATATTAATGCTGTTGACAGAACCCTTCCAGGAGGGAGAGGCTGCTTCCTTGACAGTTTGTCTGGCACAGGGCCCGACACACGATACAGGTGATTCACAAATGTATTATATAATGTAATAGGACCAGCTGTTTTCTGTGTGTCCCCTCCCATCCGGAGGCCTGTGCTGACGTCCAGCTCCCTATGAAATACCTGAGGTGATGAGGCTATTGAGATCCCGGATGATAGCGCGGAAGGAGGGCCGCAAGTGGGGGGTGTACTCCATGCACTGGCCAATCAGGGTGGCTAGCTCTGTCCATTTTAGGGCCGGCAGCTGCTGTTTCTCTTTGTAGAACTGGAGTTTCTGAAGGTGGAAGGGGGAGGGGGATGAAACAGGACCTCCAGGCTAAGGCCCCTATCTTGGTTATCATTTTAGAAAGGTGAGGAGAAGAGATAACCTTAGATTAGAGAAGGAATGTCAGAGAAGGGAGAGCTGAGAAGGCTCTTAAAACCCTGGATTGTTGAACTGCAGGGGACCCTTAAAACAGAATTTCAGAGGTGGGAGGGCTGTGAGAACATAGAATGTCAGACTTGGGTGGGGGCCTTTAAAACCCAGGATGTCAGAGCTTGGGGGGGGGGGCTCTTAGAACGCAGGATGTCAGGCTGGGAGGGCCCTTAGAACACATAATATCAAAGTTGGGAGGGTCCTTAGATCAAGAACATAAATTTGGAAAGGACCTTAAAACATAAAGTGTAAGAGCTGGGACAGATGTTAAACCATAAAGTATAGGAAAGGATCCTTAGAATGAAATTAGGGAAGAGAAAAGGGAAGGGAACAAGCATTTATTAAAGCATTTATTATATCTCAAACCCTGTGCTTTACAAATATTATCTCATTTGATCCTCACAATAACCCTAGGGGGGAGATATTATTATCTCCATTTTACAGTTGAGGAAACCGAGGCAGGCAAAAATAAAATGACTTGCTTAGTATCACACAGCTGGTAAGTGTCAGATCTTAGCAACTCATTTCTCTAACTATCCTAATTAGGAACTTTGTAATTTTTAATCTAATTAAGTGTCTACATATTGTCTTCCTTGATGGAAAATAAGCTCCTTAAAGGCAAGGACTATTTCATTTTTTGGTGTGTCTGCTACATAGTGGAGCTTCATTGATTGATTGACTATCAGAGCTGGGAGAGACCTTAAAAGCAAAGGATAATGGATATTAAAGCACAACTGGGAGGATTAAGAGGGATTTCAGATGTGTCCTTACACCCACCTTTCTCGTTTTAAATAAGGGGAAACTAAGGCAGCCTGGGATGGGGGAGAGGGGAGGGAAGACATTTGTCCGACACTTGAGAACCGATCAATGACAGGGCCTCCCAGTATCTCCCTCCTCACCTTGGCAGGCTCCAGGGTACTTAGGGGCATGGTGCCCCCACTGAATATCTCCCAGAGTGTTGCCCCAAAGCTCCACTTGTCAGACTCCAGGCTCAGCAGCTTGGCATCCCATAGACACTCGGGAGCCACCCAGGGGATCCGGTCAGTGAGCACTAAGGGGGAAGGATTGTTGAGTCTGCATCCAGCCCCCTGCCCCTCCTGATTTGGGGGTCAGTCATTGTCCACCCCCACCCCCCACCCCAACTGAACGTCCCTAACTCCCAGAAGGCACACCAGGAGAAAAAGAGCTGTGGCAAATCAGGTTCCAGGGCTGGACAGTCTCCTCCTTCACACTTACTCTCTTTGGTCAGCACGGTGGGACTGACCCCAGGATCACTGAGTTTGATGAAGGGGGGGCTTCCCCCGGCCCCCTCTCTCGCTAGGAGGACCTTCTTGGAGGAGATATTGCCATGGATGATGCCTTTGTCTTCCTGGATGGGAGGCAAAGACCAGGATAATGAATAGGTAGGGGAGGGACCCCTCCATCAGGTAGCTATCCACAGCTGGAAATTAAAGCTGGGTAGGGGATGAGGGAGACAGAAAGGGGGGGCAAGGAGGAGGGAGCGTGACTTCCCAGAGTGGGCACCCATCACATACAGTGGGATTGTCAGGGAGAACCACAAAGTCTTCCAGGCTGGAGGGAAGCTCAGCCCAGACCCTCCCACTCCATGCTTAGGCTCACCAGATAGTTGAGGGCATAAGAAAGTTGCTTGGCCACTTGGAGCTTCCAGCTGGCAGGGACCAGAGGGCCGCACTTCCGTAAATGGGTATCCAGTGCCCCCCACCTCACAAACTCCTGCACCATGATACCTGGAGAGGGGTTATGGGAGCAAGCGCGGCAGGCAGTGGGAGAAAGAATGGGAAAGGAGAGATGAGGGCTAGGGGAGGGAGGATGGGAGAGACTCTGAGGGGAATGGGAGAAGGCACAGAGCCCTGGGGTGAGGAAATGGGGGAAGGGGCAGAGCCCCTCACTCACTGTCTCCCGCCATGCAGACACCATGCAGCAGCACCAGATGCTGGTGGGACACTTGGCTCATGACGCTGGCAGCCTCCAGGAAGGACTGAGAGGGAGAAAGTGTGAAACCAAGGATGCCCCAGCCTCCGAGGGCGTCCCTCTTTCTCCCCCCATTCTGATCTAAGGGCCTGAGACCGCAAGCAGATATGGCCACATGGGAGGAAGGGGCATGAATCTGGGCAGAAACAGAGCCATGAGTCACTGTCATCAATTCAGAATGTGAACTGATGGGGTCATCTAGTTGCCCCTATCTCCAAACAGGAATATCCCCTCTGTGTCTCTCTATTTCTGTCTCTGTCTCTCCCTCTCCTCCATCTCTCTCTCTCTCTTTCTCTCTCTCTCTCTCTCTCTCTCTCTCTCTCTCTCTCTCTCACACACACACACACACACACACACACACATTTCCAATCATTCTGACAACCGGGTACTTTTCCCTCGGATCCGACCTAAACTCCTTCCTCTGGACCTTCTTGATAAAACAGATGTTGTCTGCCCAGAACCAGAAGATAAGTGGGTTATATGTTGAGAGACTATGTTGGGCCACAACCTAAGATGGGAGACCATCCCTGGAGAAGCCTGAGAGTTACTGAGATAGAGAACAACAGTCTGGGTCTCCCTCCACGGCTTCTGTGTGTAGGCTTCGGTGTCCAACTATATAGGACTTAGTGTTATAGGAACTTTTAGGAAGAAAGAGGGCAGTAGTGATGGGAAAGTCGTCAAGTGAAATGAGACTTCTAGACACTCATTTGGGACTCCTAGAATATAGAACATCAAAGTTTAAAGGGACTTTAGAACATAAAATAATCAAGAGCCCTGGAGAACCCAGGAGGTCAGAGCTGGGAGGGCCCTTAGAACCCAGGAGGTCAGAGCTGGGAGGGTCCTTAGAACCCAGGAGGTCAGAGCTGGGAGGGTCCTTAGAACCCAGGAGGTCAGGGCTGGGAGGGTCCTTAGAACCCAGGAGGTCAGGGCTGGGAGGGCCCTTAGAACCCAGGAGGTCAGAGCTGGGAGGGTCCTTAGAACCCAGGAGGTCAGGGCTGGGAGGGTCCTTAGAACCCAGGAGGTCAGGGCTGGGAGGGTCCTTAGAACCCAGGAGGTCAGGGCTGGGAGGGTCCTTAGAACCCAGGAGGTCAGGGCTGGGAGGGTCCTTAGAACCCAGGAGGTCAGGGCTGGGAGGGTCCTTAGAACCCAGGAGGTCAGGGCTGGGAGGGCCCTTAGAACCCAGGAGGTCAGGGCTGGGAGGGCCCTTAGAACCCAGGAGGTCAGAGTTGGGAGGGCCTTAGAACCCAGGATTATGGAGCTGGATAGTGCCTTATAGGCTCTCTATTTCATCTCCATCATTTTATAAAAGAGGAAGCATGCCTAAAGAAGAAAGAATATTTCTAAGATTATATAAGAAGTTAGAGCAGAATTGGAGCTAGAATCCAAATGTCATGATCCTCAACCCAGTTCTCTTTCTCCCAACTCTTCCTGCCTCCTCCTAGGATCCAAAGTAAGAAAGAAAAAGTTTTGATGAATAAGGGGCGATCGCTAGGAGAACCTCAGACCCCAGCATCTCCCGGTCTCCAAGTTGGAAGGGACTGCACAGTTCAAGCTGTACAAGATAAGGAATTTCCTTTCCAGCTTTGGATCATCTGGCTCACCTCATTCCCCTCTGATCCCTGTGGAAATCACCAGATCCGACTGAGTTTGCCAGGTTGTAGATGGCTCTCGGTGCCATCCCAGATGGGTGACCAGAGGGAGAACAGGCCTCTCACTTGCTAATGTCAGGCCCCCCTGGCAGCGCTTCCCCAGCTCCTGCTCCTTGCCTCATTTTCCCTGACCACGGCTGGCTGTCTTTCCCCTCCTGATGCCATCTGTGCATTCATACCCTCTGCTGCTGCCTCCTGAGAGCTCCCCCCTCACCAGGAAGAGGCTCCTCTCTTCCATGTAACCCCAAGAATCCAGGTTCTTGCTCCCTTCTTCCTCTGGGCTGAATTCTATCCTCCATCCTCCTGAAGGTCATGCTGACCTTCTCTCTCTGGAGCTCCATCTCTCCTTTATTTCTGTCTTGAAACTCCACCTTCATCCCCCCTCCCCCAGGAAGATTTTGTCCTTTCCAATTACGCAGGGAATAGTAGAGAAATGTTCTTTTCTAGGAAGGGGAATAGCCCACGGTGTAAGAACAGAGGGCAGTCCCTTGACCGTGGCATTTGTACAAACATCATGCACTTTTTGAAAGTCTCAGGGCTGCTGACCTTGCTTTTCATACTTACTGGAAGAGTTTGGCCTGGCAGGAGGCCCAGAGGAGATGCCCTGACAGGTCCTTGGCCACCCAAAGGGCAAGGAATGCTGGGATACGGGCCCAGCTGGCAGCCAGAGCTGCCTTATGGGTGTGGGCACAGGGGGCATGGAGGGCAGAGGCTCCGGGGGAATGGGAGCAGCGCCGGGCTGGGGACACTCACCTCGATGCAGTTCTGGTGCGTGCTGTCCATCACTTTGAGCAGAACCTCTATCTTGTGGGTCTCTCCATCCACATTGTCCAGGCGACTCCCACGGTAGATCTTGGTGAAGGAGCCGTGGCCCAGGTTCTCATGCTGGGGGGAGGGAGGAAAATAGGGAGGAGGGGTTGCCTTCATTAGGGTTGGGGAAGGGGGACAGGACTTGCTTCATGGAGCTGTGTAGGACCTAGGAAGTCATTCCTACTCCCATTTCCCAGATGAGGGAACTGAGGTTCTTCTCTTGGGAAGAGACTTGTACAAGGTCACTCAACAAGTCAAATCCTGGAGTCCAAGGCTCCTTGCACTGGTTCTGTCCCCCATTTTTTCCTCTGCCCCTGCTCCCTTGTTCTTACCCACTCTAGGCTGTCAGCAGGGATTTTGTGGAACATCATTTGGCTGAGTTGGCGCTGGGGCTGGGGCCAGGCCTGGGCTGCAGCTAGGGCCGGGGATGGGGGCAGCGGGTTGCAGTCCCTCCTTACTATGATCAGGTTGGACTTTTCTGTGGGTTGGGATTAAAAAGAGATGAAAGTCGGATACCTTCCCTCCTTCATCCCCAAATTCCAGCCTCAGGCTACAGAGAAGCAGGGGGTGGGGCAGGAGCCGGCAGCTTCACTCACCTTTGGGCCTGGGGGGATAGCAGCAGCTGAGGCTCAGAGCGGTCCCATCTACAAGGAGCCCACAGCCCCAGGAGGACTCCAGGAGCTGACGCAGGCTGCTATGGGGCTGGCTCAGCCCAGACAAGAAGAGGTTCCCCGACAGATCCCGATGGATCAGGCAGCCCTTGTAGTCTGGGCCCAGGGGCGTCTGGAAGGTCAGACAGGAGAACTGACTCTCTAGCTAGACTGGCTGGCCAAGGAGGGCCTAAGTGCTTTGGGACCTGGGAGGTCCTCCTTTATGGGAAGTGTCTGGGGACTTTGCTCATTTCAATACTATCTGACTCTTTAAGTGACCACATGGGAGTTTTTTTTGGCAAAGATACTGGAGTGGTTTGCCATTTCCTTCTCCTGCTCATTTTACAGATAGGGAAACTGAGGCAAACAGGATTACATGTGATTTGTTAGGGTTACATAGCTAAAAAATGTCTGAGGTTGGATCTGAAAACAGGAAGATTCATCTTCCACCCGTACCACCCAGGACTTAGTGAGCCCCCCAAAGCCTGTTGTCTATGGCTCCAGATGGTGGAACAAACAGCTGAGAAGGTAGAGAAAGATAACGTATAACAAGTCCCAGAGAACCCCAAATTATAGCTTCCCTGCTAGGCGAAGGGAAAGGACAGACAATGACCGTTGGGCCTGACCTGGATACAGACAGTGAGGAGGAAGCTGTCAAAATCCTGGGGGCTTTGCCGAAGGACATAGGACCCTGGAACAGACCCCCCCATTTTCAGTTTGTTCACGGCAAACTCGGATCTACACAGGTAGATAAATACACATGCAGAGAAATGGAGAGAAAAACAGGTGGAAAGATTTAGAGATACAAAGAGACTAGAGGTCATCATTTCCCTGTCCACCCTGGGACTTTTAAACCTGAAGGTGCCTACCCCTGGGACCCAGGTCCAACCCTCCACCTCCCCTCCAATTCCCTTGCTTCTGTACTCCTCCCAGAATAAGAACCTAAGATTTAAAGCTGGCAGCAATCTTAAAGGACATGTAATCAAATCCCTCATTTTCCAGATGAAGAAAATGAGAAAAGGAGAGGTAACTGTCCAAAATCACAAAGATATAGGAGATGGGGATAAGACCCATTTTCTTAACTTGAATTTTTTCCACTACATTCCATTGTCTCCCCCAGGATCAAGCTCAATGATAAAATTACTACCTTTGCCTGCCCTTTGGTAACCCAGATCTACCAAGTCCCAGGACCATCTTTGGTCCCTTAATGACCTCTGTCGACTTGTCATTGTTCTTCATTTCCATGGCCAACATTGGCCCAGGCCTGCCTTTGGTCACGAGGGGAGAATCCTACTGTTTTGTTTGTTATTTTGGCTTTTTTTAACAGACTTATGTAATCTCAGAAATGTTCACTGTGGCAGAGAGGGTTGAGCTCTGGGAAAGGGAGGGGGTGGTTGTTTCTCACTTGATGGGACCATGGCATTGGTTTTCAATGTTCTCCAAGAGCTGGGGAGGGGCCACCTCTTTGCAGAAGTAGTGGTGGGCATCGGTGGTGAGTCGGTAGTAGCCATCAACCAGAGAGATAAAGGACAGCGCCTCTCTTAGCGTTGGAAATTCAACCTCCTACAAATATAAAATATCAGTCATGGAAACTTAGGACCTAGAATATCAGAACTGGCCCTTAGGACACATGGTGTCAAAGCTGGCTGAACCCTCAGACCTCAGAGCATCAGAGTAAGAAGGGATCTTAGCAAGTAGAACATCTAAGCTGGGAAAACTTCTAGGATATAAAATCTATCTTTTCTTTCTCAGCGGATCATCCCTTCTCTTATCTCCATTCTCTCACTGATCTTCAATCTTTTATTATTATTATTAAAGCTTTTTATTTACAAAGCATATGCATGGGTAATTTTTCTAACATTGACCCTTGCAGAACCTTTTGTTCCAAATTTTCCCCTCCTTCCCCCATCCCCTTCCCTAGCCGGCAGGTACTCCAATACAGGTTAAATATGTTGAAATACATGTTAGATCCAATATATGCATACATATCTATACAGTTATCTTGTTGCACAAGAAAAATCAGATCAAGAAGGAAAAAAAAACTGGGAAAGAAAACAAAATGCAAGCAAACATCAACAGAAAGAGAATGCTATGTTGTGGTCCCTACTCAGCTCCCACAGTTCTCTCTCTGGCTGTCGATGGCTCTCTTCCTCACTGAGCAATTGGAACTGGTTTGAATCATCTCATTGTTGAAGAGAGCCACATTCATCAGGATTGATCATCATATAGTATTATTGTTGAAATATATGATGATCTCGTAGTTTTGCTCATTTCACTCAGCATCAGAACATGTAAGTCTCTCCAGGCCTCTCTAAAATCATCCTCCTGGTCATTTATTACAGAACAATAATATTCCATAACATTTATAGACCATAATTTATTCAGCCATTCTCCAATTGATGGGCATCCATTCTGTTTCTAGCCACTACAAACAGGGCTGCCACAAACATTTTTGCACATGTGGGTCCCTTTCCCTCCTTTAAGATCTCTTTGGGATAAAGCCCAATAGTAACACTGCTGGATCTAAGGATTTTATGCTCTGTTTAGCTAGGTACAGGTTTCCATTTCTTGTTGACAAACTAGGTAGTTAAGTAATTAGCTAACCTGTGCTTAGTTGTTTGCATATTGTCTCCTCAATTAAATTGTGAGTTCCCTAAGAATGGTAATTGTCTTTTGTTCTTCTTTGTACAGCCAGTTCTGCTCTAACTCAACTTACAAATTTCTAAAAATTGTCATGCTGTGCAAAATTAAACAACAAAAGCCATAAGACTTATGGGAAACCCGGGAGTAGGGACATAACTTCCAAAGCTTCATTTGTGACACATGAAGATCTTCAGTTGTTTTTCAGTTGTGCCCAACTCTGACCCCATTTTCTTGGCAAAGATTCTAGAGTAGTTTGCCATTTCCTTCTCCAGCTCCTTTTACAGATGAGGAAACCGAGGCAAACAGAATTAAATGACTTGCCAGACTAACACACCTAGTTCATGTCTGAGACTAGATTGGAAGTTTGAAAGGTGAGTCATCGACCCCACACCCAGCATTCTATCCACAAATCTAACTACTCCATAAAGAAGATAGGAATCTAATAAAAATGGTAGCATGGTATTATATAAGTTAAATATATACACACTGTATAAATAGTGGTAGTACCAATGGCCTTGGGCTGATATTCTCAGAACCTCTAATTCCATGGGGCCCCAGGATGGCTGTGATGGATGACAACCCCAGGAAGCTGGGGCAGTGAGAGCAGAAGGTAAGAAGGAGGAAGTATGAACTGAATGGGTTGGGACCAGCTGTCTTCCACCCACAGTTCCTATTGTACCAGAATAAACACACCTTGAAATAGACCTTAAGTTTGCTTGTGAAAACTGGAAGTGGGTGAAGAAAAAGTTATATAGCTTGTAAATTATTGTAAAGTGATGTCAAACCCTTGGTATATGCTTGATGTATGTGTGTGTGTGTGTGTGTGTGTGTGTGTGTGTGTGTGTGTTATTTATGCTCTGTTTAGCTAGGTACAGGTTTCCATTTCTTGTTGACAAATCTGAGCATCACTAAAGTCAAAATTTCAGGTTATGCTCAAATCCTTCCCTAATGTAACAGTTATGTTGGAACAAATTCATGTTTTCAAAACAAGTGTTATAACAGCACTGGACTATAGACCCCTTGTTCTGACATATAGTAGGTGTTTAATAAGTGTTAGTTGATTGACTATATATATATTTGATATAAAAATGGAGGATGATCCTAGAACAGAGAATGCCAGAGCTAGAAAAGCCAAAAAAGACTATCTAGTTCACCTTCTTCCCTGACATCTTCCAGATGAATAAAGAAAGAAGCAGAGCTCAGTGATAACATTCCCTCCCCTTCTCATCTCAGGCCACCTCTGTCTGCCCTGTGGTTCAGGAAGAGGGCAGCGCTGCCCACTGTGGTACCCACCAGGATCCTGTTGTCAGTCTTGGTAACAGTGACCAGCCGGTTCTCACTGAGATGACCGTCCCTGCAGGCCTGCTTGATGCCGATATCAACAATTTCAGGGAAATCGCAGAAAGGCTGGGGGCTCTGACCAGAGGAGAAATTGAGAGAAGCAAGGGAGAGTTAGGTGAAGGGCCTCTCTTCAGACCCATTCATTTCCCATCCCACCCAAAAGGTGAATGGGAACCAAGAGCAGTACCTCACTGCCCGCAGGGGTCCAGGAGATGCCGCTGTCCCCAGCCACGTGGATGAGACAGCGGGGGTCCTGGCCAGATGTAGCTCCTGGTGCCCGACCCGTGAAGGTCTCCAGAGTCCGGGTGGGTTTCAGCCTCTCCAGGTCCATGAGGTATTTAAGCATGATGGAGTACACATCTGCCTGGCAGGAAGCCACGCTCTGCAGGGCTCGGCGAACCATCTGACGATAACGCTTTCGAGTCATGAAGTTGAGGCTCTGGATCAAACGTCGGAAGCTTCCTGGGATACAGGTCTTATAGCTGCGGGAGGAGAAGTCATAGACTGATTTCATATACACACAGCTGGATCCATGTCCAGAAGTCTTATGAGGTATGTGTTGGGGAGTAGGGAGGAGAACTTCCTTTCTACCAAAGATCCTTGCTCCATCCTCTATTGCTGACTGGATGCTGACCCCATCCTTTCCTCCTCCACCGTCCATGGCCTTTGTTGTTCATCCCACATAGATGAGCAAGGACTCACTGGCTGATAGGACTTGGCCCTACCTTCTACTTTGATGCCCTTCAGATCCCTGAGCACTGCCAATGAACCCTAAGCCCCCCAGGACTTGCCTTCTTCCCTACCACTTCAATCTTAGGAAAGCTCAGAGACTACGAGCCTTTCCACAGATCTTCCAGATGAACCCTATTCTTTGTCTGGTATCCCCCAATTATAATGTAAGCTCCATGAAGGCCAGAAGTGTATTGCATTTCTATTTGTGTACCTAATAGTCAGCACAGTTTCTCACATGTGTAACCCAGCTCTCCAGTAAAATCTAAGGCATTTTGCCTGGGATTCTACTAATTGGTGGAGAGAAAGTTGATTTAATCCTGTGTGAAAGCTTTGGAGAAGAAAGATCTTTCACTTCTTTGAGAGACCCGTGTTATTCCAGACTATCTTTGGGACTGATTCCATAGAGAAGAAAGACAATCCCTTATAGGTATGTAGATAAATCTGGTTCCTTAACATGTCCTCAATTTCTAGCTTGCCTCCCTAGAAACTGCCAGGAATTTCCCTTTGGATGAGAACTAGGACCTCCATTTTAATTGATCTGAGATACCTTGTTTCCAGAGGGAGAACTCATTAGCTCTGTGTACTTTCTGGTATAATTTTATCTCTGTAAATTGTTCCATTTCTGTTTGTTGTTCTGCTTAGATAAATGGGTTTACTCACTGTTGATTCATAGTTATGACTTAAGCAACTATGTAACTAGCATCTGGTAGTATGTAACTAGTCATTTACATAACTAGCATCTGGTAGTAAGGATGGTGGGTGTGAGCTAAGGGTAACAACTAACACCTTAAGTTGCATCTTCCTTTGAAAGGATAATGATCAGAGAACCGAAGAACTTGGTGTTTCCTTAGACCAGAGCAGATATATTTAGGGGAGAATTTTCCTTTTGCTTCTTTGAGGTGGGAAGCTCAGGCTCCCATGAACATTCAAGTGTTCAACCTATCAGCATCTCTTTGCTGAACTGCCTGCCTATGTTTAGGCATCCCATGCAGATACATAGATCTTATATGAGCAGTACATATATTACACATAATACATGTTTAATAAATGCCTTTTTATTTATTCATCATATATGTGTTAGTAAACTGCATTTTATGAAGAACTTACTAAGAACCAGACACTGTGCTAATCACTGAGGATACAAAGAAAGTCAAAAATAATCTCTGCCCTCAGGGAGCTTACATTGTAAATACAAGTACTAAGTACATACAAGAGATAGATAGACAAACATGTAGACGTAGATACAGCAAATTAGTGAGAAAGTCTAAGAAAAGGCACTAGTATTGAGGAAGATTTTTAAAGATTTCTTGCAAATGGTGGAATTTTGGGTTGAGTCTTGAAGGAAGCCAGGGAAGTCAGGAGGTAGAGAAGAGCAAAGAAGAACAAGCATTTCAAACATAGCAGACAGTTAATGAAAAGGTACAAAGACGGAATATCATGTGTGAGGGGCTCTAAGGAGGCCAGTATTTACAAATAGTACAGTACATGGGAGAGGAATAAAGGGCAAGACTAGAAAGGAAGGAAGGTTTTCAATAGCAAATAGAGGATTTTAGATTGGATCCTAGAGATAATAGGGAATTGCTAGAGTTTACTAAATAGGGAAATGATCTAGTCAGAGAAAGTTTCTGATCAATGTTCTTTAGCTATATCACCTAGGCATCTGAGTAGAAAGTGGACACATTGGATTACTTGCCATCTAGGGGAGGAGATTGGGAGGTGTGTGTGTGTGTGTGTGTGTGTGTGTGTGTGTGTGTGTATGTGTATGGAATTGGAACATGAGGTTTTTCAAGGGTCAATGTTGAAAAAATTATCTTTGCATATGTCTTGAAAATGAAAAAAAACTTCAATAAAAAAATAAATGGTAGTGGGGAGGGACTTGAGGTGGGCAGACCCACCAGCTGCTCTTCCAATGATCCAGGTGTGAAGTAATGAGAGCCTGTACCAGAGGGGTGATAGTGTCAGAGGAAAGAAGGGGATGTATTTGGGAGATGTTATAAAGGCAAAAACTGACAGATATTAGTAATAGATTGAATATTGGGGAGAGAGGGAGGTGTTGAGAGAGAGAAAGAAACAGAGACGTGTCGGTTTCCAACCTGGGAGAATGGGAGGATGGTAGTGTTCTCAATAGATATAGGAAAGTTAAGGAGAGGGAAAGAGAGTGAGGTCACTTTTGAGCACTTTCCGAAGTTTCTGAAGACTGCAGGATATCCACCACAAAATGTCTAATAGGAAATTGGAGATATGAGAGTGGAGTTAAGCAAAAAGGTTTGGGCTAAATAAATAGATTGGAGAATTGTTAGCAGAAAGATGGTCATTAAAATCATGGGACTAATAAGATCACTCAGTGAAGTAGTAAAAAGGGAGAGAAGTGGACCCATAACAGAATCCTGTGGGGTATATAGAGTTAGAAAGCACTATCTGGAGGAGGATTCAGCAAAGGAGACAGAGATGGAACCATCAGAGAGATAGGAGGAAAACCAGGAAAGAACAGAGCTCTGAAACCTAGAGAAAAGAATATCAAGAAAGAGAGAATGATCCTTTGTGGCAAATGCTGCAGAGAATCAAGGAGAATGAAGACTGAGAAAAAGCCATTGGATCTGGCAACTAGGAGATCATTGGTAACTTTGCAGAGAGCAATTTAAATGGGATGATGGGGACAGAAATAGTACTGTTGACAGTTTAGAGGAGAGGAACTGAAGGTACCGTTTCATTACAATGTAATGAAGCACAGGGGACAGAATGTGTAGAAAGATGGGCTAGATAGATAACAATTCCTATGACAAAGATGGGAAGAGGGTGGTGGAACTAAGAATTGGTACAGCCATTCTAGACATCAGTTTGGAACTGACTCCCTCCTAAAATCACTAACTACATGCCCTGTGACCCAGCAATATGTTCTCCATACCTGGAATACCCCTCCTTCCTCAGCTCTGCCTACTGACCTCTCTGGCTTCATTCAGGTCTGCACTAAACTCCCATCTATAGGAAACTTTTCCTATCTTAATTCCAGTGCCTTCCCTCTGTGAATTATCTCCTATTTATCCTGAATATAGCCTTATTTTCTCTTCTAGAGTGATTGAGTGAGGCTGACAACTTTATGCAACTTTGCCTCACTTAAATCCAATTAACTAATGAGTCAAGATTTCACTCCATGATATCCCTGGTCCTCTTCAAAAATGAAGCACAAACAACAATTGTTTGCTTTTTGTCTTCCCCTATTAGATTATGACCTATTTAAGGGCTGGAACTGTCATTTTTCTCTTTTTAAGTTCCCTAGAACTTAGAACAGTGCCTGAACAATTGGAGGCACTTAATAAATGCTTATTTACCGATGATTACAGAGATTTTAAAGAGAGAAAAAAGACCCAAACGTACAAAAATATTTATTGTACTTCTTTTCTGAAATTGTAAAAGTAGAAATTATAAGTGCCCATAAATTGGGGAATGGCTGAAGAAGTTACGATAAATTAATATAATTGTGTTGCAAGCAATGATGAGTAAGATGGTTTCAAAGAAAACCCTGGGAAGACTTATAAGACCTGATGCAGAGTGAAGTGAGAAGAACCAGGAAAACAAATCATGCAATAATGACAACGACAATTTAATCAGCAAAATGACAAACCATGATTGTAAAAAACCATTAATGAAGAATGCTATCTGCCTCTAACATAACACAAAGCAGATAAACTAAGATGCAGAATGATAAGACATTTTTGGATATAGTCAATGTTTTGTTTGACTATGCATATTTGTTACAAGACTTTTCTTTTTCTTTTTTCTTGTTTTTCTAGTAGAGGGAGATCAGAGGGAAGGAAGAGAATGCTTATTAACTAAAAAAAAAAAAGATCATGGTGATATGTTAGTGAGCTGCAAGTTCAAAATGAGGGGAGAAAAATGATATTGTAGCCAAGAAAGCAAGAGAGGGATGTTCCCACTGTCATCAGCCCTGGTCCGACCTCACCTGCAATATCTCCATTTCAGGAAGTATTTTGAAAAACTGAAAGACTTCCAGAAGACAGAGCCTAAGATGAGGGTGAAGCCTGGAGACCATAACATAGAAGACTGGATGCAAGGAAAGGGGGAGGATGCTAAGTCTGTGGAAGATTTGGGATTGTCTTCAATTTGGAAAGATCTCTGGCTCTAGGTCTGCTTAGTACCTGTGTGAACTATGACAATTTTCTTAACTGGCTTCAACTTCCTACATATAAAATGAGAAGGTGAGACTAGATGAATACTAAAGTCCATTCTGGCTCTATATCCACGATTCTAAATTAAGCACATGTAAAAAATTTCTTCCAAGGTTAATTTGGTGATTTTTTAACAAAACACTTCCTAATCAATAGAACTCGCCCAGTATGGAATGTACTGCCTTGGGGAGGTATTGATTTCCCCATTCCTAGAGGCCGGCAAAGTGAGACCAGGAGTCATAAATGTTCTTTGAGAGCGTCCTATATTCAGGTCTGATTTGGGAAGGCAATTCTGAGATTCTGTGATTTCAATGTGCATATATATGTTCTAAATACGTGTACAATGTACATATATTATATGCTATATGGCATAACATATACCACATGTACTCAATACATGTGTAAATATTGTATACATATATAATATCAATTGGGCATTATATGTTATTGTGCATAATATAAACATGTACTGCATTATACATATTGTATATTTTATAGTAGGTAATTTGTGTTATATGTAATAACATATTGTCATATATAATTATATGTAACATTGACATGTAATATAGTATATACATGTATATATGCATACCTATATTATACATTACACACATATTATACATCAGAGAATACATATTATATATAGTATAACACATGCATTGTATATTATATAGTATATAGTATATGTTGTATGGCATATATATATTTATATATTTTATATTATAGAATGTATATTCTATTATGTGAACAAGATAATAATACACATGTGTCTATGTACACATAGTATATCATAGACATAGTCTATATTATGCATTATATAATTTATGTTATGTGTAATACAAGACATTTCTTATATATTCTATACTATATAATTTATGGTATGTATAATACAAGGCATTTCTTATATATTCTATACTATACAATTTATATATTATACACAATATACAGGAGAGTGTCATATAATATAACATATATGTGTTACATATCAATATATGTATATCTACTCATAGTATGCATATATTACACATTATGTAATTTATATCACACATATTATATGCTATATATAATACAATATATACACATGCATACATACATATATTACATGTTATCTATGGTTATTTATAATATAGTATCCACAACCATTTAATATACATATATGTTATAATATGCAGTGTATTGTGCAATATGGCACAGTTGGAGTCAAAAAGGCTTGGTTCAAACCCTCTGACACACATTAGCTCTGAAATCCTAGGCACGGCTTATGCTCTCAGTGCCCCTGGGCATTTTTCTAAGCCGCTGAGTGGCAGAGCACTTATAGATCTTCCTTGGTAGAGAAAGGATTTCCGCTCTGGAAACTCAATTGTGAATTGACTGGAAATTCCCTTCCCCAGTGCCCAAGAACAACTATTCAGGGACTTCAAATTGTAGACAATCGCTTGGGGCATTGGAAGTTGCCATCTGCCCAGGCCAAACAGCCAACATATGTAGGAGGAGAATTGTCTCTGGGTCTTCCCGATTGAGATCATGCTTCCAGCCATCACCATACTGAAACCATTTCGGGGAGGGGGGGGGGGCGGGAAGGGGAGACATACTTTAAATTCTGTTTCTCCATAGCTTTCAAGGATTTATTCTGAGATTCATCCGGGCATGGGAGTTAGGTTAAAAGCTCTAAGCTTTAGGTAGGGAACTCTCCACCCCAGTGGAATCTCAGACACTGATAAGACATGTCCTAGTTCTGTGAGGTGGGGAAATAGGGAAAGAACCTGGTGCTCATCCTTGGTAGAAATCTTTCATTTCTGCCTCTAAGTTCCTTCCTCTGGTGCCTTCTTTCTTTTTCCCTTTAAAAATAAAGACTCTAACTGACCACCAAGGTAAGGTAAAACAGAGAAAGAATGGACAGCAATAATGATAATAACCAACAGTTTAATTGAATACATAGTTAGGCATCTAGAAATATATGGAGCTCCATTTCCTCCTGGGGGAAGGATGGACAATCTGGCTCCCCAAGTCCATTACAGCTCTAAATCTGGGATCCTAAATTGAATATTTATAAAAGGTTTCTACATAGGCTAATTGGAAGGGATGATGCTTGTTGGATTATGGAAAGTTCACAGTTTTCCTAATCTCCACTCACCAGGGAGATGATTTGACTCTAAAACTATTGTCCCCAGGGACTGACAATCTATCATCTAAGGGGTCCTTAAACTATGGCCCGCGAGCCAGATGCGGCAGCTGAGGAGTTTATCCCCCTCACCCAGGACTATGAAGTTTCTTTATTTAAAGGCCCACAAAACAAAGGTTTTGTTTTTACTATAGTCCGGCCCTCCAACAGTCTGAGGGACAGTGAACTGGCCCCCTATTTAAAAAGTTTGAGGACCGCTGAAGGGGTAAGGGAGAGGAAGGAATATGTAGAATTGACTCTTAGAGCACCAAGTAGGAGGCAAAGAGGATGATGTTATGATTTGCAGTTCACGTAGCTAAAGTGGGCTGAATGAGCCCTCAGAATGAACAAAACCACCAAGGAAGTGAACTCTCTCCCTGCTCCTATCCTCCACTCCCAGGAGCTGTGTGGGGAACAGCTGCACACACAAACACTGTCTCTGTCTTTCTGTCTCTTTGTCTCTGTCTCTGTGTCTGTCTGTCTGTCTGTCTGTCTGTCTCTGTCTCTGTCTCTCTCTCTCTACTTTCTTTTCTTTTTTCTCTCTATGAAGAGAAAACTTCAGCCATGCTGGGCTATAGGACAGGGACCTTATAACTGACCCTTGAGTCATCCTTATGAACAGAACCTGAATTTACTTAGACCTTTGAATGGCTAGATCAAAGATGGTGATTTCTCACAACCCTCCCTTCCGCCTTCCTGAGAGAGGTGTGCCTATTCTCTCCCATCTCCGTTCTAAAGACTTTCTTTGTTTTCTGCTTCCTTTTTATTTTAAACTCTGTTTTCTAAGATAAATGTAGTTAATCATTACATCTCTGATTTGTGTAGTCCTTGCACAAACTCAGCTGAGACAGACAATAGAGGGAAAGCCTGAAAGAGAGAAATAGATTTTTGTTGTTTGTTTGTTTGTTTTGCTTTGTTTTAAATTTTAATACTGGAAAAATTTCTTTCTGCCTGAGAGCTTGAGCTGAACAAAAGAGAATGAGTTATTCATTTTTATAATCTCCCATAGCAGGGAGAAAGAAGATGTGAACCTGTACATTTCCAGACAAATGGCTAAAACTGATGTGAGAGGCTCTGCCTTGGTCATTCTTCCTTTCCATTTTCTTCCTATATCAGGTTTCAAAGGAAAACCATTCCTCCAGAGGGCAGGATTGAGAGAATGACTAAAGAGAAAAGTCCAAGCAAGAACAAAAGAAGTGCCTGGGAAGGGTTAATGTTGCTCAAACAAGAGAAGGATTCATTAAAGGGGAGTAGCCAACCCTTTATTCACTTAGCCTAGTAGTCAGTACACATATGGACACATACGCACAAATATACACATGGATGCACAAAATTATAATTGTAGACATGAGAAATCCATCCTTTTTCCAAACTTCTTGAAACCCTACATCTTAAAATAAAAAAGTGATTCTCTAGCAATGGGGAGACAATGTGATACAGTAGAATGTTCATGGGCTCTGAAGATGATGGGCTTGGGTTAACCCTGTTTGCTTTAATACACCGGAGAAGGAAATGGTAAATCACTCCATTTCTTTGCCAAGAAAATCTCTCAGACAGAATGGTTTATGGGATCACAAGTGAACAAAAACAACAATCTTATTTCATTTTATGGGGGATTTTTTTCCCAAGACTTTTATGTAGTGGATTACAGCCCAGTTTCTTAAACTGTGGTTTAAGACCTCACACAGTATCTCATAACTACCTGAATGTGGGAGGTCATGAAATTATGATTTATCAACAGCAAATGTTTAATTTGTAGACCTATTTTATATACCTGTAAACCTGGATTGAGTAAAAATTTCTTGGGCAAAAAGGGTTATGGAGTGGAAAAAGCTTAATAAGCTCTGGGATCAGAGCAAACCCTAATTGGATTAGAACAATTCTTTTCCTTCTTCCATGAGTCTCCTTTCTTTCCTCACATCTTTCTTTCCTCCCCATTTTTTGCCTTCACACTTTGGGACTTCAACATAGATAACAATGTTCTCTCCAATACCTCGACTTCCCAATTTTTCAGTCTCTTCCAGTCCCATGACTTACTTCACCTCAATTACATACTGAAATGCCTTTAACCTTGCCATTGCCCATGAGGATTCCCCTTCCTTGTTCACAAACTCCAAAATGCTTTTATCTGATCATAATCTTTTATTACTCCATATTTTCCCTCTGCCTTATGACCCTTAAACCTCTTCTGTCTTTCCCATGACATCCATGTCCTCCATAATTCAGTTCTTTCCCAGGCAATTACTCTATCCTGACTAAATTCTTCCCCCTTTTCCCAACCTGATCCTTTGATAAACCAGTTAAAAGTTACACCACAGTCTCTTCCAGATGTTCTTAATCTGGGGGTCTGAACTTGTTGAGTTTTTAAAGTCTTTTGATAGTGTATATCAATTGGTATCTTTTCTAATATCTGTATTTTATTGTATGCAGTTAAAGCATTTTTCTTCACCAAATTGCCAAGGTTGAGCTCCCACTTTCATCCTTTTGTCTTTGTTCTGTCTTTGATCATGTTATACCATCCGGGTTTATTTATTCCTACCATTTGTCTCTGTGCTCTAGGACAGAGAAGAAATTATGTTCACTGGGTCCATTATAAATGTGTTATTTAATCTCACTGGGGCTCTCACCACAGGAAGGCAACCCTTCTATTCCTTCCTAACTGACTCCCTATCCCACCATCCACAGCATCTGTTTGAAACATTCTTGCCCCTCTCTGGTTTTTGCCATGGTACTCTACCTTTTAGCCTCCTGTTGGAGAACCTTGCCTCATATATTACAATCTTGTTGTTAACCTTATCTCCTCATTCTCACTCTGCTTGCATATGCAGTCTGGTACCAAATCATGTCATTCCCACCCTCTCAACATCTTTTATACAAACTCTTCTCTGCACTCACATAGCCACCACCCTAGCTAGGTCACTGCCCCAGGCTGCTGGTGGGTCTCTCTGCCTAAGTCTCTTCCCATTGCAGGCCATCTGGGCTCAAGAGCTAAGAGGACTTTTCTAAAGCACAGATCTGCCCGTGTTACTCCCCCTCCCATTCAATAAGTGACTCTGTATTATCACTAAGATTTTTTTTAAGTCCTCCTTTATAAAGCTCTTTTATAACTTGGCCCCTTCCTATATTTCTAATATTCTTACACTTGACTCTCCTCCACATAGTCTATGATCCAACTGTATTATACTGGGCTCCTTGCTGTTCCTCACAAATGATGCTCCATCTCCCACCTTCATACTTTTGTAGTGGCTGTTCTGCATGCTGGGAATATTTCTCTCCTCACCTTTGCCTCTTAGCTCCCTGGCTTCCTATAAGATTCACCTGTTGAAGGTAGTCTTTGTGGCTCATCTTTCCCTTTCCTCTCCCATTCCCTTCTTAATGCCATCCCTTGAAGATTTCCTTCCATATATTCTGCATAATGTATCTGGTAAGGAAAATGTGAGTTCCTTGAGGACAGAAACAATGTTTTTGTCTTTCTTTATATCCCTAGAATTTAGGATAATGCCTGACACACAGCCAGTGTTTAATAAATGGCTGTTGATTGCTTCATTCCAGCTCCCCTATCTTTGTTAAAAGGCAGGGAGCTTATTGCAGTTGATTTGGACTGGAAAATGCCATCTCTATCCAGAGAGAGAACTATGGAGACTGAATGTGGATTGAAGCATTCTATTTTCACTTTTTGGTTTGCTTGCTTTTTTCTCATAGTTTTTCCCTTTTGGTCTGATTTTTCTTGCACAACATGACAAATATGTTTAAAATGGTTGTGTGTGTATATATATATACACACAACCATATATATATAACCTATATCAGATTACTTGCTGTCTTAGGGAGGGAGGAAGAAAAATTTGGAACACAAAGTCTTACAAAAATGAATATTGAAAACCATTTTTACAAGTAACTGGAAAAATAAAATGCTATTGAATTCAATAAATAAATAAAATTTCAGCATTGAGCTGAATGTAATAAGACCCCCCCCCCAAAAAAAAAGGCAAGGAGCTTCCTGAAGACCATGGGATCATGTCTCTCACCTCAATCTCTGGAGATCTGTATCTTCTTTCTGTCTCCTTTTCTGGGCCCTACTTCAGTCCCAGTTAAACTTATGATGGGGTATATGTATGAAGTAAGGGACAGAGAGCAGGCAAGCAGGGACAGATGCTAATATACTTTTTTAAGGAAGCATGCACAGGCTGGACCGCAACCTGTCCATTTCCCAGTCCTCCTTGGGGAGGGAGGGCATCCTCACCTGATTCTCCTGAGGATCTCCTTGGGGCATACACCCTGCTCCTGTGCCATCCGAGTCAGGTCCAACACTGCCAGGCTCAGACACTCTCCCTGCTCCTTTAGATTCAGCGTCAGATTCATCCTCCCACTAATGAAGTCACTTCGGGACTGTGGGAAGAAGCCCCTTTACTCTCCACAGGAGAATAAGGCAAACCAATATCCTCATGAATTCCTTCTCTGGTTCTGGAGTATTAGGGGATCTCCCCCTCTCCCCTCCCTCAACTCAGCCATTTACTCCCTATGTAACCGTGAGCTAATTATTTTCCTTCCTGGGGTCTCTGTTATCTCATCTGCAAAATAGAGGGCCTCTAAGGTCCCTTCCTCATTTTTATTTTAAGTGTCTTATGCCCCATCTGTAATAGCCACATGACCAGCCAGGGCATTAAGGCAGCCATAGCCTGTGGCCCAACTGGCCTGCAAAGTCCCCTTGTCCACCTTGACCGTGCTGTGGACAAACTCTATCTCCCCTACATGCTGGGACTGGGCCAAGAAGAAAAATGGGATCAGGTCTGGAGCCCTGAAATCCTCACTAGGAGCTGAAGTGATGACTTGGTTTTGTTGTTGCAGATGACAGTAATGGTGATTACTCACATTCTTAAGATTTGTGAAGTACTTCCTTATAATAAATTTATGAAGTTGGTGTTTTGAGTATTATTACACCCATTTTCAGAGAGGAAAACTGAAGAGCTTAATTGTATTCACACCAGAAATTTATTCTGATGCTTATCCTCTGCAGGCTTCTATTATAACCATAACTAGTGTAGAGCAATCAGGATTTTGTCCCAGAGAACTGATAAATGATGGAGTGATTTGCCCTAAACTGAGCGTCAAAATGATCAATCTTATATGATTATCAAGTGTCTCACTGTTCTAGGTCTTGCTCCATCTCCTGTCCTCCTCCCCTTCCCTCCCTTTTCTGGTGTGACTGTACCCAATTTAGCAGGCTGCCTGCTGGGATTGGGGACACTCACTCCCCTTAAGATCAGGGCAAGCACTCTCCCATAGCAACCGCTGGACCTCTGTTTCCTGGGAAGTCTCTATTCCGCTATATCTAGAGAATTTGTAATTTCTGTACAAGCACTTATATTTTATTTTTTTCTTTGATGAATTTCTCATTGATGAGTGAGCTTTTTTAAGGTTGTCAATCATATCTTAGCAGAACTAAATTCATTTCATGCAGGCAAGTGTTATATCTCTAATGGAGATTGAGCCCTGATTTTGGCCCCAAATCGGGCTACCTCATCATTGTGCCCAAGTCTACCAGGGGTCGTGGGGGAAGCAGCTTCTTCCCTGCTGAGAAATGCCTTTAGAGGTTTTCACCGATGTCCTTGGTACACAAGAGATGAGGGTTCATCTGACTTGTAGGGAGAAGGGTTTGGGGAGGAGGAACTGACCTGAGCAAAGAGATACTTAAGGACTGGGAGGTCCAGAATAGCATTGGCTCTGTCCTTCTGCAGTCCAAAGCGGTAACACTTCTCCAGGCCAAACCAGTTGGGAAAGAAAAAGCTGGTGGAAAAACGAGACAAATCCTGAGTCACGGAACAGGGAGGAACGGGATGCATCTGTTCTCCTGGACTGCTGATGTTGAGAGGGCTAGCAAAGGGGGCTCCTGCAGAGCACGTGGTACCCATCTGCAGAGGGGAGAACAGAAGCACCTCCTTTTATTAGAGGCCAGAGAAAGAAGAGGGGTTTCTCCAGAAACAATGCTTCTGCTTCTCTCTTGCACTGGGAGTCAAGAGACTCAGCTCTGCTGTGGATGATCTCGAGCTAGTCTCCTCGCCACCCTGGGCCCCTGCTTTCTCATCCCCAAAATGAGAGAGCTGAGCTTAACGATCCCTAAGGAACCTTCCAGTTTTGAAATCCTATGTCCCAAGACTCCTTATAATTCAGACATTCCATGATCTATCTATATTAAAGATTTAAAGCTTTATCTAGAGCTGGAGGATACTCTCTGTTTGTATCCTAAGGGTTCATCTCTGACTTTCTGGGCTCTAAGGACCCTTTAGCTCTGACATTCTGAGTTTTAAGAGCCCTTCCAATTCTGACTTGCTGGGTTCTAAGAGTCCTCCCATTCCACTTTTGACATTTTTGGGTTCCAAGGCCCTCCCAGCTCTGTTATTCTGTGTCCTAAGGGCTCTTCCATCCTACCTCTGACCTCCTGGTTCTAAGGACTCCTAGCTCTGACATCCTGGGTTCTAAGGGCCTCTCCCATTCTAGGTTCTAGAAGTTCTCCCAGCTCTGACATTCTGGGTTTTGTCTGTACCCCCTTCCCCCATCTCAAGAGTGTGTGTATCTTAGGATGTAAGCTAGTGGGTGATGTTTTGGCCTACATGACAGGCAAGGACCAGAGACAGGCGTGTATGATGGAAGCATCTGGGCAGATAGCATCTGGAGGAAACCTCAGCCCCTCCCCTCCCTCCCTCCTTCCCCTTCCCTTGCTCCGTCCCCACCCCAGCCCCATACCGGATCCTGTAAAGGAGCACTTGGATGGTAGAATCCTCCACCATGAAGATGTGGTTGGGTGGGAACCAGCAGGACAGGTCTTCCGTGGCCAGAGCAAACAGAGCATGGCACACAGGCAGGATCCCTGCAAGGGGCAAGAGTTGGCCCGCTCAGGCTGCAGGCTGGGGAGGGGAGGGAGGGCTACCTCTATCTCAGAACAATCTCAGAGGGGACAGGGCCGGGCAGGGGGAGATGGGCAGTGTTCATGATGGGATAAGGATACTGTGGAGTGATTGAGAGCCCAAGAAAAAAAATCAGGTGCTCAGGGGATGGATGGGGCAGGGAAATGGAGCCTCAGGAAGCCAACAAGCATTTATTGAGTGCCTACTGTGTGCTAAGCACTAGAGTAAGGAAAATGGGAGCTCAGTGAAGAGACAGACTTTAATGAGCATCCCAAGGCTTCAAGGGCTCAGTAAGGTCATGGGGGCTCAATGAGAAGAGAGTTCGGGGAAGGGGATAGTGAGGTAGACCTTCAATGGGGGAATGAAGCTCAATGGAGGTATGGAGTTTCTCTGAAGGGATGGGACCTTAATAAGGGGAATGGAGGCTCCATAGGGGACTCAATGAGGGATCACGATTTTCCTAGACCTGCTCCTGTTCCAAACTTGAATCCGCAGCCCTGATTCTTCTCCCTCAGCTCACCACAGGCCTTGGCAGCCTTCACGCAGAGCTCTTCAGCAGAGTATTCTCCGAAGGAGAAGGTGAGAATCTGTGGGGATCCTGAGCTCTGGGGACACAGGAACACTTGCAGAGAGCCAGACTCACTGGAGGACAGGCTGTAGGACCGCTGTTCAATCAGGGGGGTCTCTTCACCCAGAGGTGCCATGACAGCCTCAAGCCTGAGAGAAGGGAGAGCAGAGAACGGTGATACCCTCTGCTCTGGCCCCAGTGAGAGTCAACGATACTTGGTGGTAGGAAACCCAAGAGAAGAAGCGGGCCCACAGCCCCTCCTCTCACTTTGTGGGCACCGGGGATCAGCCACAGGCTTAGTCCATACTGCCAGTGGGTTCTAGGCCTCTGAGCCCCATCCTCCTCAGAAAGACATACCAGGAGGAGAAACATGGCCATCCCAGGGGGAGGACTTGGACAGCAAGCAAGAAGACAAGGGTTTGGAAACAAACTGGAAGAGCCAAGCTCGGTGCTCACCCCTGCCTATCCAGGAGTCACGCCCTGTCCCAGGAACACCACGTCTACTCCTCTGGGTCGGTCAAGTCTGATTGCTCATTCAGACCCCTAGGACACGCCCCAGCAGCCCAAGTCTAAGCCCCTAAAGTCTCCATCTGCCCTCAGTTACACCAGGTTTTAGGCTGGCCTAGAGATGAGTGGAGTAAAAAGCAGCAGTGAGGGTCGTAAGGAAGCAGCCTATAGAGGTAGGGAGGAGGATGAGGAGTTGGGGTGCAGGGAGTAAATAGCAAGAGGTGATAATTCTGAGCATCTGGGTCAGAGAGGTATGAGAAAGTTTGGAGGTCGAGTCTCATCCCCTCATTTTCGAGAAAAAGGAAAGGTTTTGCAAGGGTTAATGTTGAAAATTTATCTTTGGGCAGGTAGATGGTACAAAGGATAGAGCACCAGCTCTGAAGTCAGGAGGACCTGAGTTCAAAACCGGTCTCAGATACGTAACACTTCCTAGCTGTGTGACTCTGGGCAAGTCACTTAATCCCAACTGCCTCAGCAAAAAGATAAAAAAATAAAAAAACCAAAAAGAAAGAAAGAAAGAAAGAAAGAAAGAAAGAAAGAAAGAAAGAAAGAAAGAAAGAAAGAAAGAAAGAAGAAAGAAAGAAAGAAAAAGAAAAAAATTATCCATGCATATGTTTTGAAAATAAAAAAGCTTTAATAAAAAAGAAGGAAAGGCAACATAATCTATTTGAAATCCTTTAAGCTGTCAGGGCAAAGCCTCCTACAGTCCCCCGTATTACCAGGCGATCTCCCACCCCCATACTAAAGGGGCCCAAACCTGCTTACTTTCTCTCCGCAGACAAGGTGGAACATGCTCCAGATGGAGCTCCGCCACAGGAGGTCCTCTGCTAGGGCTGCCGGTCTAACCAGGACACAGAGTCCCTATGAACCTCACAACCTAACCGGGGACGAGGCACAGGGGAAAAACGGGATGTAAGGCTCAGTGAGGAGTTTCCCATTTCCTGAAACTAGAAGTAAAACTGAGGCCATGTGGATCGTGGTAGAGGGCCGCACTTGGAGCTGGAAGGAAGTGGATTTGGACCCTGATTCAGAGACTTCCTACCTGTGTTACATCAAGTAAATCAAGTAACCTCCCAAACCTCGGTTTCTGCATCCCTAAAATGAGAGAGACCTCCACCATCCCTTTTGGTTTGGAATCTCTAGTCATAAGACTGAGGGATTCCACTGCCCTCTAATAACTTTTGCTTTTGGTTTCAGGGTCCTCCTGCTCCTAGCTCTAGGCTGAATCTCCTTCCATCCCCAACATGGGGCCTAACCCAAGCCTCCCTGGGGCACCTACCTGGCTGAAGGTTCCCAGAAGGACTCGATCCCTATGGAGAAGGAAGCTGGGAATTGCTCGGTGAATTCCCCCTCATTGAGCATGAAGAATCCCCCCACCCTAGCTCCATGAGCTGTTTTCTTTTAGCCTCTGACTGGACTCCCCCTTCCCCCTTACAGATACTTGGTTTCCTGCCTTAAAGCTTTGACTTACAGAAAGTTTGTAGGGGGTGGGGGAGCATGTCTGAGAGGAAGCTGACCTCACAGAGAGCCACAGAGCATCAGAGCCGGAAGGCATCCTACACACGGCTAGTCCCACCTCCCCACCGAGCCAGGGGGAAACCGAGACCCACAGAAAAGGTGCTTGCCGAGGATGGAGTGAGTCAGGAGCAGAATGAAGAACAGGCCTGGGGTTTTGGACCCCAGAGAGTCCCAGGGATACTGATTTGCCATTGGAGAACCTGGGAATAAGTACTGCTGGGTCCCAGAGCTGACAGGAACCGTGGAAGTCTCTTGCTTTCACTTCCTTCCTTTGCAAGTGAGGAAGATCAGGTCTAAAAACCTTCTGTGACAAGCTAAAATTACACAAGTATTCAGTGTCAAAGCCAGGACTTCAATCTGGGTCCTTCAACAGCAGAGATGTTTGAATTAAATTGAAATCAGGACTAGAAGAGAGACTGTGGAATAGAGTGTGTAATATATTTTTTACCATGTTTAACATATACTGAATTGCTTGCCATCTTTGGGAAGGGGTGGGGAGAAAGGGGGGAAATCAGAACACAAGGTTTTGCAAGGGTCAATGGTGAAAAATTATCCTTGCATATGTTTTGAAAATAAAAAGCTTCAATTAAAAAAAAAGAGTAGAGCAAAAGAGCCGGCCACATGTCATCTCATTTCTGACATATTCACTGTATCACTTGATGTCCATGAACCTCTTTTCTTATCTAAAAGAGGATTGAGAATAACTGTCTTGCTTACCAGGTAAAGCTCAAATGAGGCTATGTGAGTAACAATAAAAATGCTCCAAAGACAAATCAGTAGTCTGCTATTGCTTATCAATATTTAATATCCTATTGACTACTGAAGTGGAGGATAGACTTTTACAATTAAATAGACTATCATGGTGAAATTTCATCTGCTATAGTCTCGCCAAAAATATTTGAGGGCAATTCCAGTGGGAGTCAAGATGATGAGAGTTGTCCATAACCTGTCTTGATCCTTTATGGCTATAATTTCTTTGATTATAGGTCTCTATATCGGGAATATTTATCACTGAATATTTAGTATGGTGATATCTATTTAATTTTTTACTTAAATAACTTTTATTGTTTTCTGTTTCTGGTTACACATGTACATTAATGTTTTAAATACACATTTCTTTAGAAATCATGTTAGGAGAGAAAAATCAGAATAAAAGGGAAAACCACAATAGAAAACAAACCAAAAAAAAAAAAAAAACCAGAAGAAAAAAGAAAAACAAAGTGAACATGGATTGTGTTAATTTACATTCATTCTTCCTAGTTCTCTTTCTGGATGCAGATGGCATTTTTTATCCAAAGTTTATTGGGATTGCCTTGGATCACTGAACAATCTTGCTATTGCTGTGTATACCGTATTCCTGGTTCTACTTGTTTTGCTCAGTATTGGTTCTTGTAAATCTTTCCAGGACTTTCTAAAATCAATTTTTCATCATTTTTTATAAAAAATAATATTCCATTACTTTCACACGCCATAATTTATTCAGCCATTTCCCAATTGATAGCATCTATTCATTTTCCAATTCTTTGTTACCACAAAATGAGCTGCTACAAATATTTTTACACATGTCGGTCCTTTTCCCTTCTTTATGATTTCCTTGGGATACAGACCCAGTAGAGACATGCTGAATCAAAGGATATGTACAGTTTTATAGTCCTTTTGGCATAGTTCCAAATTGCTCTCCAGAATGGCTGGATCATTTCACAATTCCACCAACAATGCATTAGTGTCCCAGCTTTCCCATATCCCTCCAATATTTATCATTATCTTTTCCTGTTATCTTAACCAATCTGAGATGTGTGAAGTAGTACCTCAGAATTGTTTTAATTTGCATCTCTCTGATCAATAGTAATTTAGAGCATTTTTTCATGTGATTATAGATGGCTTTAACTTTATCATCTAAAAATTATCTGTTCATATCCTTTCACCATTTATCAATTGAGAGATGACTTTTATTCTAAAAATTTGACACATTCTTTATATAGTTTAGAAATAAGGCATTGGCTGTAAATTTTTCTCCCAGCTTTTGTACTTCCCTTTTAATCTTGTTCATGTTGGTTTTGTTTGTGCAAATCCTTTTTAATTTAATGCAATCAAAATTGTCCATTTTTCATTTTACAATATTCTCTAGTTCTTCTTGGTCATAAATTCCTCCCTTCTCCAAAAGATCTGATAGATAAACTATCCCTTGGTCTCCTAATTTGCTTATGGTATTAGTTTTTATGCTCAAATTATGTACCCATTTTGACCTTATTTTGGTATAGGGTGTGAGATCTAGGTCTATGCTGAGTTTCTGACATACTATTTTCCAGTTTTCCAGCAATTTTTGTTTTTTTTTTCTTTTTGAATGCAAGAAAGACTGATTTTACATCTTGCAAGGATGTAGTTAGTAGATACATTTTTGAAACTCTAAAGGCAGTTTTTTGAAATAGTGAGTTCTTATCCCAGAAGCTATAG
Source organism: Antechinus flavipes (assembly GCF_016432865.1). Classification (NCBI taxonomy): domain Eukaryota; kingdom Metazoa; phylum Chordata; class Mammalia; order Dasyuromorphia; family Dasyuridae; genus Antechinus; species Antechinus flavipes. The sequence continues at coordinate 676,354,150 of NC_067398.1, read as the reverse complement.
TTTTAAAAAATACTAAATTATTATAGTAATTGATTATTGTATCTTGTGGTGATACCTATGTTAAAAAAATTGTTCTTAAATTTTTATGAATCAACATTAAGTTTGAACAATTGCAGGATATAATTCTGTTTGTTATTGAGTGCAGGTTCCAATAAAGTTTATCTGCTAAATTTTTAAGAATATGTTACAAGTTTGTATTTGTAGTAAGGGAATTTGTTGATAGTTTAGAAAAGGCAGTGAGCTTCTAGTTATCATTCTGTTTTTTGTGTTTTGTGTTTTGTTTTTGTTTTTTTGGTGAAGTAATTGGGATCAAGTGAGGCCAGATTTGAACTTAGAGACATTGAGGAAAAACTAAAAAAAAATTAAATTAAAAACCATCCAAGCAAAACAAAAAGATTATGAAAAAAGCTATTGGATTAGAAAAGAAGATACAGAGCCTTAAAGATGAAAATAACTCATTGAAAATTAGAATTGAGCAAGAGGAAGCCAATGAAGCTATAAGAGGTCAAGAAATAAAATAGAATGTAAAGAATGAAAAAATAGAACAGAATGTGATACATCTTATGAGAAAAATAGATCTGGAAAACAGATTAAGAAAAGAAACTATGAAAATAATTGGACTACTTGAAAGCTATGAGCAAAAAAAGATCCTTGACATGATAATGCAAGAAATAATCTGAAAAAATTGCCCTGGATTAATAGAACATGAGGGGAAAGTAGAAATAGAAAAAAACCTATCGATAACCACTTCAAAGAGATCTCTTATGGAAAATACATAGGCATATTATTACCAAATTTCTAAATTCCTAAATCAAAGAGAAAATTTTGCCAAAAAAATTCAAATATGAGGGAGCTGCCATTAGAATTGTTTAGGACTTAGCAGCAGCCACAATAGAACACCCCAGGTCCTGGAATCTTTTATATCAGCAATCAAAAGAATTAGGCCTGTGGCCAAAAGTATCATATCCAGCAAAATCTTCTATAATGTAGAATGAAAAGAAATAGACATTCAAAAAACTTGCAGATTTTCAGGACTTTCTTTCAACCAAACCCAAATTCAATAGAAAATTTATCATATAAGAGTCTAAAGTTTCTTTCAAGGAACTTTACATGGACAAATTGTTTATTTTTTTTTACACAGAAATGTATGCCATTTATTTAAGATTGACATCAATAATTGGGTAGCTCAAAAGAAAGATTTATACAAATGAGATGTAGAGGAAGAATAGAACCAGAGGCAGTAGAGGGGGAAGAAAGGCTCTTCGTTTTGAAAACCTACTTATATCATGAAAGGTATGGCATCCTCCAAAATCTATAAAGAAATAAGAAGCAGGGATAGGAAAGAAAAACACAAACAAAACAAAAAGAAAAGAAAAAAGACATTTTCAGTTAAATTAGAAAAATACATGGTATTTATCTATTGTCAGCTGTGATGTTCTTCTCTAAAATATAATGTTCTCTGGGAGCAGGTTTCTTGGGGGGCTTCTGGAGGCAGCCTTCTTTTCAGTTCAGTGTAATCACCCCAAATGCAGCCAGGAGTTAAAAGTCCAAATCCTTTATTTTCTCCTCAAAGTCTTGTCTCTTTTCCTGGGGCCTGGTTAGCTTTAATAGAGGCCCATCTCCCTCCTTGGTTCCTAGAGCTTAAGCTGCCTTCTCTGTCTTGTGATCCTCTACTGAATCTTGGCTGAGACTCAGAGCTTCTAGTGGGCTTGTCCTCTTTGATCCTGAGAGCTCCTCCTTATATATGCTCTCTTAAAGGTGTGAATTTTGTAGAATTCTAATAAGTACTGAGTACATGTAAATTAGAGAATCATTATCTCTTCAATTCCACTGACTTGACACTTTGTAAGAATCCTAACAGTCAGCCTTTGTTTTTCTTTTGTGTAGTGAGATATGTTTGCACCAAATATATTTATATAAAATTTTAATCTGTTTATAGCTTGCTCTCAAAACATCTCTTGCTTTTATTCCTTTTTCTCAAGGAAGTATTACTCTTTCCATAGTTGCCTTAGATAAATGAGCCCTGTGTTTTATTAACAATTTTAATGCTGTTAATATTTAACATTTCATTTGGAGAGTTCCAAGATCAAGTCTTGCTTTTTTATCACATCAAAAGTCTAGGTTTAGACTAGTGTCACACTTGTATAGTTTTTGTTTTGTGAGACAATCAGGGTTAAGTCACCCAGCTGGTAAGTGTCTGAAGCTAGATTTAAACTCAGGTTTAATCCTGATTCCAGGGCTAGTGCTCTAGCTACTGTGCCATCTAGCTGCCCATGCATGGATGTTAATTGTTCTAAATGTGTTTGACTTTGACTTGAGGATGCTGATTAGTCTCTTAATAAACACAGCTTCTGATATGAAGAAGAATAAGCTCTATAAGTATTGTCTTCATCCATTAGTTCAGTTTGGTCTCCTGATTCAAGGCCAGGGTTTTCATTAATTTTAAACTTAATTCCAAATGATGTTTTGATATCATCCAGAGAAATAGCTGTTTAATGTACTAATAATAGGAATCTATGTTATCCATGAACATTGTAATTAATAGGACGTGATTAATAAGGAAAAAAAAACATTTTTGCATTCTGATTTTCTAATTCATTCTATCTTCCTCCATTTTATGGGTGAGTTCATCCCATTCACACTCGATTGTTTATCACATATTCTTCTCCATCTTATACACTTAGCTATTCTTGTCTTTATCTTCCATTGATCTCTTTAAAAAAGAAAAAAGATGAAATAGAAAAAAACCGTGATCATCATTCAAATGGTCATCTTCCTCTCTTCTTCCCTTCCTCTCTTTACCTAGTCCCAACCTTATTACTTATCCTTATACTTTCTTTCCTTTTAATATTTTGTTATGATCCATGCCTCAAGTTGTAATTTGTTTTGCTTGTGATTATTTACTCCCCATCTTTATTTTCTTCTTAAATTCTCACTTCTTTTTCCCCCACTTATCTTCATTTATACTCAATTCTCATTCGTCCAGTTCAGATAAATGTAATGTTTGTCAGATGCTCTTTCCTTTTCCCTGGTCCTTTTCTCTATACATTCTTCTGGTATACCCCAATTATGAAAAATAGTAATTTCTTCTCCTTTCTCATTTATTCTTTAATCTATTTCTTTCCCCCTCCCTTTTATTTTCTCTCTTAAAACAAACCAAAGAGAACAAAACACTCAGGCTCCATGTTTATCTTTCTTAATTGCCTCTGCAACCCTTGAAGGCAGAAAGATTCTGGAGAGGCAATTATTGTTTCACCATCCTATTAGAATTCAGCACTTCATCATTGTTTATTTCCTTTCAATTGTATAAATGTATTTATTATTCTTATCACTAATAATAACTAATATACTTTGTTTTTTAATTAAAAGTTAACTCGTAAATACAAAATAGAAAAAAAATTATCATGTACGATAGAACATAAAAGAAGATTCACAGTATAACTCAATAAATTTCCATTTCAAGAAAGTCTATATAATAAATACTACACCTTGTATTTAGAGTAGTCCATCTTTTCTTTTCTTCCCTATAGATTTTCTTTTGGTTTTTTGTTATGTACTTTTTACTTTATTCTTTCTCTCCCCCTTCCTCCCTACCTTCTCCAAGAAAGCTACAATTAAATGAAGATATATTTATACTTACATACTTAGATACATATATATAAATGTCTATAATCATACACATATACATTCATATGCCTCTATGTAAAGCCGAATTATGCTTGTTTGTCCTCTATTTCTCTGAAGGTTGATGACATTTTCCTTCATAAGTCAGTCTTTTTATATTTTTCTAACTCCACCAACTCATCATTTCCTCACTACAGCAATATTTCAGCCTTATATTGTCTAGTTAATTTAGATAGTTTAAAACTATTGATTAATATGACTGACATGTTGCATTGTAGCTTCCCTATTTTTATCTTTTGATTAAGTCTATTTTAGATTAAACTTTGTCAAGATTACTATCCCTCATTTTTTTAAACTAATAGATTCTACTCCTAATCTTTATTATATTTATGCTTGTTTCTTGTTTCTAATCCTTCCAAACTCCTACACTTTACTTCTACTCACTATCTTGTCCTCTTTTACTTAATTTACAACACTTCCCCTACCCCAGGATCCTCTTCCCCAACCTTTTTTCCTTGCTCTTTGGTTTCTATCTGAATTTTAAAGGCTTTTATAACCTTCCAAATATATATTGTTATTCCTTCTTTATCCCACTCACCCTTCTATACTCCACCTCTTATCCTATCAGCCTCTTATTTTTTTATGAAGTTGCAAAACTGTATGTCAAATTAAATTCTATTAAGTTCAGGTCTTTTCACAACAAAATCTTGAAGGTTTGGCAATTAATTGAATACACTTCCCCTCTTCCCCCCCAATCAGGATTATGCTTAACTTTGCTGGGTATATTTTTGGCCACAACCCCAGTTCTTTTACTCTTCAGTTTTTGTGTTCCAAAATTTGCTGTCTTTTAATGTAGCTGCTAAGTCCTGTGTAATTCAAATTGTTTTTTAAATTTTTTCAATAGCTTTTCTTTTCAAAATATATGCAAAAATAGTTTCGAGCACTCACCCTTGCAAAACCTTGTGTTCCAAGTTTTTCCCTCTCTCTCCCATCCCTCTTCTCTAAACAGTAAATAATCTAATATATGTTAAACATGTGTAATTATTCTATACATTTTTCCACATTTATCATGCTGCACAAGAAAAATCATATCAAAAAGGAAAAAATGAGAAAGAAAAAAACAACAAAAAAGGTGAAAATACTATGTTGTCATCCACATTCAGTCCCTATAGTCCTCTTTCTGGATGCAGATGGCTCTCTTCAGTGTGATTCAAATTGTGGCCCATCATATTTGATTTTTTTTTCTTATTGCTTGTAATATTTTTTCTTTGACCTGGGAGTTTCAAAATTTGGCTATAATATTCCTGTAGGTTTTCCTTATAGGATCTCTATCAGGTAGTGATTGGTGGATTTTTTCTATTTTTACTTTCCTCTCCACTTCAGGACAATTTTCTTTAATTATTTCTTGTATTGTATCAAGATTTGTTGTGGGATAGCTTTCAGTAAGAACTATTATTCTTATGTTTTCTCTTCTTTCTCTGTTCTCCAGATCAGCTGTTTTTCTTACAAGATGTCTCACATTCTCTTATATATTTTTTTCAGGTCTAGTTCTCCTTGCCCAGTTCTAGTTTTCAAGGAGTCATTTTCTTTCTTAAGATTCTAAATCTCCTTTTCTAGTTGGTTGACTTTCATTTCATAATCTTGTTTTTCTTGGATTATTCTTATTTAAAAAAAAAACTTTCCTTGATTTCTCTCATTTGGTTTTTAAAGTATTTTTTTAGTTCTATGAATTTTGGGGGGGCAGGTGACCATTTAATGTTACTCTTTGGGGTAGGAGGGGCTTTTTTCTTATTTCAGTATCCTGCTCTGAATATGAACCCTCATCTTCACTATTCTCATAGCAACTTTCTATCATTGGGTTCTTTCTCCTTTGCCTGCTTTTTTTTTTTTTTTTTGGTAGGCGCTTGTTAGTGTAATCACTTCTGTTTCTAGAGTATGAAGGATGGTAACTCCAGTCTCAAATCCTTCTTCAAGTCCCCTCTAATTTGAAACTAAAACCAAGAACTCTGTCCTATAAATGCCCACAGACAGCAGTGCCCCATGCCCTACTGCTTCTGCATTCACTGGGCAGGTACTGGTTCCTTCTCACCCACCTCAGCTGTACAGATTTGCTGGGGATTCAATGTCAGCAGAAGTTCTCAATCTTCCCCAATTCAGAGCCCAGATTCCCCTCACTGTCCAGGAGATATAAATTCCTGTAGTTGGGGCCAGAATTAATTCACAACAATTGGCCCCAGGGCTTGCCCTTGCTGTTTCAGTGGAACTAGGCTGGAAATGTTTACATTTTAGACAATGGAAACCTCCATTCTGGTATCTTCAGGATCTTTTCTGGTTGTTCCAGAAGGGTCACTCTTTTGCCCCAACTTGTTAGTTTTTATTACTCTATGTTCACCCTGACCACTATTTTGTCTTATTTGTGGGAGAGATCTGGAGAGCTTGTAGTTTTCTGATCCAGCCTCTGCCATCTTCCCAAAAACCTTCCCTAATAATAATAATAATTCACACACACACACACACACACACACACACACACACACACACACACACACATATATATATATATATATATATTTTACCGAGGCAATTGGAATTAAGTCTTGCCCAGGATCACAGAGTCAGGAAGTATTGAGTGTCTAAGGTCTGATTTGAACTCGGGTCCTCCTGACTTCAGGACTGATGCTGTATCCACTACGCCACCTAGCAGCCCCACTAATAATATATTTTTAAAATATTTCTAGTTTTCTCTTGTCTCCTGGGTTTGTTTTAAAAATTTTATCTACTTATGAACTTTTCATCAGGAATTTCTGAAAATCCTTTATACAAAAGATCCATTTTTACCCTTTCAGGATTATATTAAGTTTTACTGGGTAAATTTCTCAATTGCAAGGCTCTATCTTTTGCATTTTAGATATACAATTTCAAGATTTTCTCTTTTTTATGGTAGTTACAACATGATCTTGGCTATCATTCCTTGGTACTCCTTTAACTTTTTTTTTAACAATATTTTTTTCTTTGCATTAGAAGCTCTGGACTTTGGTTATGGCATTCTTGGATGTTTACAATTTGGAGTTTCAAAAAATGATTAGTGGATTATTTCTATTTTCCCTTTTCTCTCTATCTAATAGATCTGAACAATAAGATTCTCTTATGATTCTTGAAATAATAGTATCTAGGTTTTTTTTGTTTGTTTGTTGTTGTTGTTGGTCTTGATTTGCAGGGAATATCGATTAGACATCGCTCATGTGTAATTGAGGATCCCCTACTGATTTACTATATTTGTAGTAAAGTCCTCTCCAAATGAATGACTATGTGAAAACTCTGGGTCCACACTAGAAGCAATAGAAAAGGCACATACACATACTTTAAGTGTTCAACTACAACAAAAAAGTTTACTGAAGAACATTCTATATAGCTGAGATCAGGGCTGGAAAATAGAGCAGACTGCTATTGTCCTCCAAATCTGTGTGTACAAATTGGTTAGAAAGACAAATAGATGTCTTTCCAGCTAAAATTTCCATGTAGCAAAAATTCCATCTGTGATATGTATTTACAGGTTTGGTGGTGTTTTTCTTTTCTTTGTTTCTTGGTTTGGAAGTTGGTTTTTTGTTTGTTTTTTTGTTTTGTTTTTGTTTGTTTATTTGATGAGCTCCAACTTGGTGACTGGTGGGAAGCAAGGCCATCTGATACTTTTGTTTTTAGATCTACACTTTGGGATTTTTAAGTATAGTAACAGCCTGAAGGAGATAACCCAGGAGAGTGGAATATTTCCTGATTTACTCAAGGTTGACACACAATGGAGATAAGGAGTCTTTTTATCTCTGATGTCAGTTATTATCACGTTTTTTGAGTCAAGAGAGATAAGAAGAAAGACTTCCTTGAGTGATTTTAGGAATAAGGACAAAAAAATCAAAAGACAATTAATAATTATAGGATACATGCAAAATGATATGGAAATTATCTTCCAAGGCATTTGCTTTAAATTATTTGACAAATGCCAGAAGAATGATCTTGGATTATTCTTTCAAGTGTCTTATTGAGGTGCTTATGGGACTTTTTCTCCCCTTGAGAATTTACCTATGAAATGCTTACACTTCATAGGGAACGAAAAATCAACTTAAAAAAATTTCTACCTTATTTTAGGAGTAAGTACAACTCCCAATATACCTCTGCCAAAAAAATATTATTTGAAACTTATGTACACATGCTTATATATACAGAAAGGAATGGTCCCATCTTTCTCTCACTTGTAGAAAGCAGTGCTGGCTAATAGGTTAAAGTAGAACAGAAGAGTTAGAATGTCAGAAGCTTCAGTTGGGGAAAGCAAAGACCAAACAGATTTGTGTGAGTATCCACAAAATTATTTAAGATTAAATTACTGAAGGATCCACATAATCTTCATAGATTCCCTTCACATTCCCAGATCATACTCCTAGAGAACCCTGAATGTTTGTATTAAGGCAGATAGAATCCTTGAACAAACATTTTCTGCCTCATCTATAAATTGTCATTCAGATATCAATGGTGAAAGGACATGAAAAAAGTTTTCGATATATTATAGGAAAGGCAGGGAGCTGTCCAAGGCTGCCCTCTCGTGGAAAAGAAACAAAGTACTCCAACTGAAATGGTAAAAGTGCGGGACTGTCTCCCTGAAAATCTACTGGAATTAAGAGAGAACAGATATCATCAGCTTTTCACAAAACTTTGCAATTAAATCCAGACATAATATCATTTTATAGCCAGTAAAATATATACATGTGTATGTATGTGTGTATAATATATATGTATATTCATGAATATATAGATATAAATATTCTTTTATTTTTATACATTGCCCTCTTTACTAAGGGTTTTCTGAGTTCTGCCTCCAGCCTAGGGATAAAAATTCTCAAATTACACTCTTCCCCATTGTCTAACAAGGTCTAGCTTCTCCCATGGTATTTTCCCTTTCCTTTTCCCCGATGAAATTGATTCAAAACAGCCAAGAATAAAACCTGTAATCCTATTTAGAGGAGATAAGTATATTTTAAGGAGTTAATCATCCCTTCCCTGTTTTGTTCTTGGAGGATTTTCATTCCATTTAGTCATGAAGATCTGGAAAATGGCAAAAGTTGGTATAGCAGGAAGAGTTTAGGGAGAAATGAACATTTGTAAATACAGGAATTAGAATTTTTCATTATAGTAATTGCCTAGTCCCAGTTCCCAAATCCTGGAGCTGTATAGCAATAAATAGAGACAGAAACAGGGAAACAGACAGACAGAAAGTGACAGAGAGACAGAAAAAAAGAGAGAACTACAGACGATCAGAGATACAGAGAGACAACAAAGAGATGCAAAGAGAAAGAGACAGAAACAGAAATACAGAGACAGATAGAGAAATAGACAAAAAGAGACACAGAGAGAAAAACACAAAAAATAGTTGAAAGGATGAAAAGGATCTACGTTTTGTTCTTTATTTCTTCAAATCTCAGGGAAAGATCATCTAAGTATATATATATATATTGCTGAGAGACTTGCTCAGAGTCATACAGTTAGGAAGTATTAAGTGTCTGAAATCACATTTGAACTCAGGTCTTCCTGACTTCAGGGCTGGTGCTCTATCCACTGCACCACGTAGCTGCCCCCAAAGTCTGTATTTTCAGATGCTGAGTTGTTGGTATCAACACATTTGTTTGGTTATAGCAATTCAGGCAACAGAGTCATAGAGACCAGTAGTTTTTGAGGAGGGTCTTGCAGGATTTGGTGGCTTAAAGCCACAAACAGCAACCCATGCAAAGGAAGATTTTTTTTTAAATTAATATTAACATTGCCAACATTTCATGCCTTAGGGAGAAGGATTTGTTGGTATCTAGAGTGGATGGATGTTGGAAATGGTTGATAAATCTTCATTAGCAAAATCTGATAAGCCCTTTAGAACTGGCAATAAGAAAGGAAAACTTGGTAATGGCATGGGCAGAGAAATGGGCATAGATATTGTTCCATTGGGACTCAGTAACTGATGCTGTAAATCTACTAACTCCTTGTCTTCCTGTTTTAGGATATCTTTTTTTCTTAAAAAAACAAACAAACAAAAAACTTTTTATATTCATTTATAATATGTCCTTCCCATATACTTTAGAAAGAAGAAAAAAAGGAAAGAAAAGAAGGAAGAAGGAATGAAGAAAGGAAAAAAAAAACTTATAACTATACATAGTTTAGCAAAACAAGTTCTCACACTGGCCCTGGCCAAAAATGTATGTTTTTCTCTCTGTATTATTAGTTGCTTGCCTCTCTAGGAGAAACTGATTCATACATTTCATCTTCAGTTTTCTAGACATTTGGTTTATCATTATATTGATCAGAGACCTAAAGTCTTTCAAAGATGTTTCTCTTCATTGTTGACTTGTAAATTTATCTCTAGGTTCTGATCATTCTGTTCTGCATCAATTCATGGGATTCTTTTTATTTACCTCTGAAATTGTCCATTTTGTAATTTCTTTTGGTATAATAATATTCCATTAAATTCATATACCACAATTTGTTTAGCCATTCCTCAAAAAAGGGTGTCCTCTTAGTTTCCTATTTCTAGTTCCCATAAAAAGAGATGCTATAAATATTTTTATACATATAAGTCCCTTTTGTCATTCTTTGATCTCTTTGGGGTATAGGCTGAGTAATGGTATAGATGGATCAAAAGCTATACACACAGTTTGACAACTAGTTGTAGTTTCAAATTGCTTTCTAGAATGGCTAGATCAATACAGAGGTCTACCAACAGTAAGTATGTTTTCTCTAATTATAAGGAAGCATAGCATTTTTCATGTAGGTAACGATAACTTGGACTTCTTCCTATAAGAACTGCCCGATCACTCTCAGAGAATGGCTTTAGTCTTAAAATTTTGATTTGGTCAATTTTAACATAGCCAAGAGGCTATGAAGGCTTTTATTTCTGAAGTCATTTGCGATGGGGCTGTTTGGGCCAAGATGAATGCTTTATGTATTTATATATTTATTATTATTGGGAAAGGAGAGAGTGCTTGATTTATGATGAATAAAATTAATAAATTCCTTATAAATCTTGTATATGGAACTTTTATCAGAGATACTCATTGCAAAGACTTTTTCCCATTTACCAGTTTTCTAATTTTTAACATATTAGATTTGTTTGTCCAAAAGCTTTTAAATTTTATATATTCAAAATTGCCTATTTTATCTTGTTGGTCCTTTTCTTTTGGGGATCAAAAGATTTTCTTTGAAGCAGCTGGATGACACAGTGAATAGAATGCCAGGCTCAGAATTAGAAAGCTTCATCTTCCTGAGTTCAGCTCTAGCCCCAGATACGTGAGTCTGGGCAAGTTACTTAATCTTGTTTCCCTCAGTTTCCTCAGTTGTAAAATGAGCTGAAGAAGGAAATGGCAAACCATTCCAGTATCTCTACCAAGAAAATCCCAAATAGGGTCAGGAAGAAGAGTCAGACATGAATGAAATGCCTCACCCACAAAAATGAATTCTTCCCCTATCCACAGATCTGAAAGATAATTTCTTCCATACTTCTCTTTTTGTTTGTGATGTCATCTTTTATGTCTAACTCATTAATCCACTTGAAGTTTATCTTTGTATAAAATGTAAGATGTTGACATGACCATCTTATTTTTTTCCCCATTATCTGTGAATCCAACACCAATAAAATCTGTCTTCACTCCATGAGGAACTTTTACCACGAGTCAGGCTCATAAAGAACATTGTAGTTTTTGGCCACCTCAAGCAAGTATCTCTCTACAAAATTTTGGATGGAGCCTCCACTCTCATTTATATGTTAGCCTGTTATTCATTCTTCCTATCTGGTCTGTTCTACAGAGTATGTCATATTCTTTACTATACTCAGCACAAAGCTATTTTCAACTCAGATGCTTCCGATTAAAGTCCAGAAGTAACAGATCAACGAGGATGCAGATTTAGCTGGACCAGTATCTAATCCTTCATGTAACAAATCAGGCTGAATGAGGCTGTCAGTAGGTCATGGTAGAATTCTAATATCTCAGTGCCCTTTGCAAGAGAATCTTCTCTTAATCCACATGGCTCCAAACCTGCTCATCCTTCTCAAAAGCTATGTAATCTGCAATCTCTGACCTTGCTTTCTGGGCCAGTTCCATTTTCATTTTTTCCAGCAGTTTGAAGTGATTTAAGACCAGCTGCAAGTACTAAGTCTTAATTTTCAGCTTCGGATCCAGAAACTAGTATGGTTTATATGCTTAGTCTCGTTTACCAGGGTAGGCTGCAACCCTTCAGGCTTCCTGAAAAGTTTTGTGGGGTACCTGGAGGGTACTAGCCTTGTTGCCTGCATTGTTAGGAGCCTTTGACTAGTACCCCAGTTCCATTTAATCACTTGATAAAATTAGTTTTTACTAAGAGTTGGTTAGTTGGTTATTGTTGTTCTTGCTCAAAAAGGGATGACATGACATCAAATGGAGTCAAAAACCAATTTTCCAATTGTACTATTTGTGTCCAACATATGTAAGAACCTTCCAAGCTCATATTGGTTTATCAGCTTCAGTCAGACACATCATACCTTTTATAAAAGGAAATTTATTTCAAAGATACAAGACGCCCCCAAAATTTTAGTGCCATACAATTTGGTATAGTAGCTTTAAACCGTACTAAGAATTTTGGGACACTCTGTAAAGCTAGAACATTAGTATAAGAGGGACACATACTCCCTTATAACACCTTGGTCTCTGGAGGAGAATAGGTTCAATTTACTTGTTTCTACATAGCACTAGTACTAAGTTCATGTTCTGATACAGCACAAATGTTGGATAAATTCTTTTCTCAATTTCTGGTGGCCTAGATCCTTGGGGCATTGATGCTATGCTGAGTACAACACATGGCCACAACAATCTTTAAAGCTCACTGTCTTCACAGAGAACAGGGAAGAAAAGACCAAAACAAAGATTTTTTTTTTAACATTCGTTTTTAAAATTTTAAGTTCTAGATTCTCTCCCTCTTTTCCTCCCTACAACCTCTCATTGAGAATGTTAAGCAATTCAATATAATTTATACATATATAGTCATGCAAAACATTTCCATAATAGTCATGTTATGAAAGAAAATATAGAATAACAACAACAACAAAACCTCTCAAGAAAAATAAGAAATATGTTTCAATCTGTATGCAGATACCACTAGTTCTTTCTCTGGATATGGATAGCATTTTTCATCATAACTCCTTCAGAGATGTCTTGGATCATTATATTGCTGAGAATAGTTATGTCATTTACAACTGATCATCTTACAAATATTATTATTACAAAAAATATTATTATTACTTTATACATAGTACATTTTGCTTTGCATCAGTTCATAGAGGACTTCCTAGCTTTTTTTGAGGGCATCTAGCTCATCCTTTTTTTTTTTTTAAGCACTGGAGTATTCCATCATAATCATCTACCACAATTTATTCAGCCAGGAATGAACTTCTAATACACAAAGACTGAAAGACATGCTTGTAAATGTAGCTATGGATAAATGAGCTTTCATAAAACTATATACATATGTATTTATATGTATATACACATGCATAAACACATGTGTATATAATATACATGTGCTATGGCAATTTATATGTCTTATGTGTCTGATAGAAAGTAATATCGATTAATTTATACTCTGCTGAGTAAAAAAGGCTAGGACTTGCAGTAGCAAAATTCTAATTATTAAATGAATCATGGTGGTCATATTATAATAGGTCCTGAACAGAGTCTGATCATTCTTAAATTATCTCTTCTTGACCTACTTTCAAGGTCAGTTGTTTCTGATCATATTCTTCTCATTTTTCAGTCTTTTAAGTTTGTTCATAATGAAGCACTTATATGGCACTGTGAATAGAGGATTGGATCTGCAGTCAGGAACACTTGAATTCAAATCTTGACCCAGACATGGACTAGCTTTATGGTATGAGTAAGTCATTTGATCTGTTTTTTCAATAGTAAAATGGAAATGATAAGATCTCCCACCTCACAGGGTTGTTGTAAGATCTGTAAAGTGGGGATAATAATAGTACCCTCCTCAGAGATTTGTTTGTGAGAAACAAATGGGATAATATATGTAAAGTACTTTGTAAATCTTAAAGTGCTATATAAAATCCTATTATTATCATTATATAGCTTGTTGTTTTATAGATTTAGTTTATTTGATCCATGCTTGGGAAAGATTTTCATTTTCTATTCTAAACCATCTATTCTTCCAAATTGTTCTTCAGGGCTCCTATTTAAAATCTAATTCCATTTTTAAATGTTTGCTTTCATTATTCCGTCATTCTTGGGGTCCTTGTGACCAAGTCATTCTTTCTCAGAGGTACTTCCCTTTGTGAGGATGCTCTTTTCTGGGTTTATCCCTTCAGCCCACAGTATGTCTTCACTATGCTTGATATTTTCTTCTGTTTGCCTCCATGCTTCAGGTTCTGGATTGGGGCCTTGTGCTAGGCCAGATGCTGCCTCACGGTTGGACAGATGGTCTCGATAGAGGCCCATTGATCTCTGTGGTTTGAACATTTCTGCAGTTTGGGCTGGAGTGGCTGGCACCCCCCTAACTGCCCAAACCTCTGGCTCTAGCCTCCTTCTTCTTGGCCCCATTTGGATGTTGACCTTTCATTCTCTGTCTCTTTTTCCTTATGAAGTCTTCAACCAAGAATAGGCTCTGTCCCCCACTATGGTTGTTGGAGTTTCCTACTAAGTCTTGGATGTTGAGATGACTTTATCTCTTGTCAGAGAGCATCCCCCAGTCCCAAAGTCTTGTCTGCCTGGGTAGTGACCAGTGGGGGTTGGCTCTTTCCCCTGCTGCTGTACCAACAAACCAGTGCCAAGGTCTTTGGAGTTGGGTATTGATTGCCCACAGCTCGCAATGACTTCTGCCTCTCTTTGGGCATCCCTGATGAAAGCACCCACATGTGTCAGGCTCTGTGAGAGAGGCTTGGATTTAAATAACCCAGAAAATTCAGACTTCAGGCCATTATCATGCTGGCTTCCTCCTGAAGGCTTCTGGATATTTTGTGCAGTCCTGAATTAGATGGAGAAGCTGACCATGTTTGTCTCTGATCTTAGGGATTGTTCCATCTGGTGCCTTTTTGGTTGGTTGGTTGGTTATTGTCCTTCATTCTTGAAGAGGACCAAAGTGACTTCCCTAGGTTAGAGTTAAGTTAATGTGTCCTAGGTGGTTGATCAGACCAATACAAGCTTAGAATGCTCTTGTCACAGGTCGGACACAAATAGTCCATATGAATATTTGGGGTAGCTTCTCTAATTTTGCATATTTCGCATTTCCTTTGGGCTAACTCACTTCTGCTTTGCTCATAGAGCACAGCACCTTCTCTGAGCAGGGCACACCATGTTAGGCAGTCCTGTTTCAGTAACCCCCATGTCACACAATCAATTCTAAAGTTCTTAAGAGAGACTTTGAAAGTGTCCCTGCATTGCTTTTTCTGATCACTCTGTGAGCGTTTGCCATGTGTGAGTTCTCCATAAAATAGTCTCTTTGGCAAGGCTACATTTGGCATTCAAACAATGTGGCAGCCCAATGGCGTTGTGCTCTCTGCAAGAGGTTTGGAATAAGTTTGGCAGTTTAGTTTGAAAAGGACCGCAGTGTCTGGTATCCTAGCCTGCCAGGTGATCTTCAGAATCTTCCTAAGACAATTCAAATGGTGCTAATATATTGTCCAGATTTCACAGGTACCTTTTTTAGACGTCTGCTGGAGCATACAGGGGAGACATGAATTCTATGACACTGAGGTGAGGATTATGTTCCAGACATGAGGGATAGCATGTAAAAAGGGATGGAGACAAAAATATTAGGTTAAATTGGGGGTTTTGAAAGAACATTGAGAAGACAAATTTGGCTAGATTCTAGAATGCATGAAGGGGAATTAATAAGCAATATATCTAGATTAGAGCCAGATTGTGAAAGGTTCATTATTAAGTCAATCAATCAATTGATTAAGCACCTATGATCTACCTGGCATTGTTCTAGGCCCAAGAATACACATATAAAGAATGAAACAATTCCTGCTCTCAAGGTGCTTACATCCTAGGATACACCCTGCAAAAAGAAGACAAACCATTTAAATACAAGACAGTTGGGAGTTTAGTGGTTGAGGGGATTAGGAAAAAATACAAAATAGTTTGGAAGTTTAGCAGTTGAGGGGATTAGGAAAGAGAAAAGAATAGCTTTCCTGTAGCGAGGGTCTATTTGGAATTATTTAAATTGAATTTATTGAATTGAGTTGAAATTATTTAACATTCATAATGTACCCAATTAGCAAGATTGTAGGGCTTAGAAGCAAGTGGTTTAGAAGCAAGCTAGCAGGAGCAGAGAAGGGAGATGATAGGAGTAATGTGGGGTTGAGGGTTGGGAAGAAATAAGAGACAATAGGATAAAGGAGTAGAAGGATTTGAGAGTAAACAGTGGAATTGGCTAACTAGAGAGTATAATTTTGAGAGGAGAGGGGCTGGGGATGGGCATTGCCAGGGAAAGGCAGATCTTGGTAAGGGGGGGAGGGGTAGTAACAAGCATCTTTTTGTAACCCCAGTGCTTAGCATGATGCCCGACACATAGTAGGTCCTCAGTGTTTATTTACTGTTTACACTTGGCATTTCCAGACCACCAGCTCCCTTTCCCCCCATTGCAGCATAAACCCTTGGAGGGCAGACACTTCCAGGGCTCCCGCGGTGGGTTTTGTTCAACCACTTTTCACTTGTGCTCAGCTTTCCATGACCCATGTGGGGTTTTCTTGGCAGATACTGGAGGTTTTCCCGTTCATTTTCCAGCTCAATTTTAAACATGGGGAAACTGAGGCAAACGGTGCCGTTGGCCAGAATCTCAGTTTCCTTGACAGAGATACCGAAGTGATTTTATAGACGGGGAATCAGGCCAACAGGGCGAGGCGATTAGTCCCAGTCACCCAGCTGGGAAGTACAGGAGTCTCTGGCACCTGGGGCTCTTGTCCACTGAGCCGCCTTGCTGCCCTTTAAGACACGGTAGCTGCTTCTTAAACGCTATACACTTGGAATGTAACGGCTGTAGCGTCGCGGGGCTTTAGTTTCCCCTGCTGCTGCCCAAAGGGACTCCGAGCCTAAGTGAATTGACCGTTTTTGACATTAAACGATAAGATTATCGTCCTAGGAATTTCAAAGTGCATGCCGGGAAGGCGGAGGTACGTACGTACCTGGAATGAGGTCGGAAGAAAAAGGCAAGGGAAAACTACATCTCCCGGCTTCTTTCGGCATTACTGCGGAGGCGGGGAGAGGAGAGGGTTGGAGGATAGGAGCCCCTTAGACTCTGAAGTTTCCTTCCGTAACTGTCAGTTGCCTATTGGTAGAAATTGCAATCTAGTCTCGTGGGAGGAGCTGCATGATGGGAATTGTAGTCTCTCTTACAGGGGCGGAGACAGGAGAACTATGAAGATTTATCCAATAAGAAGAGTAGATGTCTTGAGGAGTGGGCATTCGCACCTATGAGAATAAGGGTGTCCGTATTCCTCCCAGAGAGGGCGGGATTTCCTGTAGCGGAAGGGTGGTGAGACGCTGCACGCCACAGCATTACTTCCTTTTGCGGGTTGGCGGGGAGTGAGGCGGCAGCACCATGAAGGCCTCAGGCACCGTAAGCGTCCTGCGCCGCTTCCAGGGCTGGGGTCGGGGCCGGGTCCAGAGGGAAAGGGAGGGAGCGCAGACTCCCGGGAGGCCCGCCGTTCGAATACCGTACCTGAGGTGGACGGGGCGACCGCGCGGTTCCTCGAGCAGACTCCCATCGCGCTTGCGCACGAGGGTCCGAGGTGCGGGCCAACATGGCGACTCCGCGTGGATCCCGCGGAGCCGGAGAGGGAGGAGGCTCTTGGAGATCTCTTTCCGCCTTGTCAGGCCTGGACAGCCACGAGCTGCCGCATCGCCCGGGTCCTTGGCCCTTGGTTAGCTCTTGGACCTCCACCTGGTCCCTGTGCGTACATCTCAGAGGTTCTGAATTCGGGTCCTAGCCGTGCCGTCCTTGGTCACCTTCCCCGTGTGGCATCCAGTGTTGTCTCTAAAACTAGGGGTAGGTGGGAGTGGGTGGAAGTCTAGAACCATTAATTGTAAGGGCTCTTCCTGGGCATGGGGACAAGTCGGGCAGGGATGGCCCTCACAGGACAAAATGGTGGAGAAAAGACGGCGTGGGCTGAAAACTGAGAGCAGAGGCTTAGTTCCATTAGATGTTCTTTTCCGGGTCAGTTTTTTGGCTTGTTAATGAGCACTCTGACCCAAGGATCGTTTTTTTTCCCCCGATGAAACACTCCAGGCACAAAGGGGAAAATGTTAGTTTTGTCCAGTCCCATCCTAGTACTAGGCTATCCGTGCTCTGTTGGACTGTGACCAAAAACCTTTCTTTTAATCTCAGTGAAAGAAAACCATCAGGAGGTTGAGGCCATCCAGGTCTTGCGATGGTTATATTAAAATGTTGTCTGAGAGTTGATGTTTCTACAGCTCTCCTAAGGAAAAGTTGAAATTGGAGATTTTCGCCCAGACTTTCTTTAAACCTTTTGGGACAAGTACTTCGGTTTCATTTATATATGCAAACTAACCACCAGGTGGTTTTATCCCTAGTTTACAGAAGAGAATTGACTCGCCGGTGTTTCCAAGGGCAGAATTCTGATAGATCTGTATTTGGCTCTGACTCTGGCAAACGCCTCCCGACTCCAAACCCGGGTGATTTACCTCTTGGTGTTCTTTATCATTTCAGCTGAGAGAGTACAAGGTAGTTGGGCGCTGCCTGCCTACTCCCAAGAGTCCAGTGCCGCCTCTCTATCGTATGCGCATCTTTGCTCCTAACCATGTTGTGGCCAAGTCCCGGTTCTGGTACTTTGTTTCCCAGCTGAAAAAGATGAAGAAGTCTTCTGGAGAAATTGTGTACTGCGGACAGGTACGGGGCTTCCTGGAGAAAGTGGGATGGGTGGTTCTGTTCCTGTAGATGGCGCTCCTGCCCTCCCAAGTTCCTGTCTTGACTTTTCCCCAGTGGGGCATTCTTCCAGGGAAGGTTTGGTGGTGTCTCGTCCTGGGGTAAGTGTACACTGTATAAAGATTCTCTTAGTGAGTTTTCCTTGTGTTGTTCAATTTCGTTTACTAGGTCTTTGAAAAGTCCCCTCTTAGGGTGAAAAACTTTGGCATCTGGCTGCGCTACGATTCCAGGAGTGGGACCCACAACATGTACAGGGAGTACAGGGACCTGACCACCGCTGGTGCTGTCACTCAGTGCTGTAAGGACTTGCTTAGCTGACCTACGTCTGGGATTGGGAGGCTAAGTGGGCATTTAAATGAAGCTAATGTTAGGTTTGGTTGGCAGCGATTCTAACAGCTTACTGCTTTGTGTCTTTGGGAATGGAAGAGGGAGGTATGGGGACTTGTTGGAGACATTTTTCCTAAAGAACCTGGTCTACTGTGGGCTCAGGGTTTCACAACTAAGCCTTAATGCCTAGACTTTTAGTTTTATGTGCATCTTATACCTGAGAAGTAGTTAAAAGTTCTGGATACAGTTTCAAGTTGCTTATTGGCTAATTGAAGAGATACCACTAGTCCATTTCTATTTACTATTGAAGTATGTTGAGCCATTTAACACATGTTTATATTGGATTACTTAATTTAAGTGAAGTAATAGTGATCCTTCAGACCCAGCCTCTTCATCCAAATAGCTCCCAAGCTAATAATAATGGTTCTAATAGCAAGTAGCAACATTATCTGCCTTCTGTGCATCAGCTCTTCTTGAACAAAGGAAAATGCTTAAGGGCAGGACTAGGCCTTCATGTGTCAGTGATCCAGTGGACATCCTAGCCATCAGGAGTGCTGAGTTGCCTTTTGTAGAAGAGGTTGATGATTTCTTAACTGAGGTGTAGGTAATAAGTGGGCACCTTTAAAGTGCCAAAAAGCACTAGCTCACCTGGCAAGTTGTATTTTTCTATAGTTTAAGCAGTGATTTCCAAGTTAATGATAGTGCCAGCAGTGGGAAGTCATAAATTTATAGCCTCCCTTCAATCACCTCAGTTCCTAGGGAGGGGAAACATAGGTGTAGGAAAGAATACGGAGTTGGATTCTCTGATTTTAAAAACCTAATACATAACTTCTCATAGAGGCTTTATTGATCCTCATGGGGGTGATTGATAATAATTTCAGGAATAGCACCCAAAGTAAGGGAGAAATTGAAAGATGCTTCAAGCCTGATCAGGTCACTTTATATGCTACCTTAATTGGTTTTTAGAGCAGCTCCTTGGGTAATCACCACAAGTTCTTAATGAGGAAACAGGCCAGGGCCTCTTTGTTGGGCTAACAAGCCTTTAGGGAACAGCAAGAACTCAGGACATGTCAGGTTTAACTTGAGACTTTGGTTTCTCTGTATTCCATTCTGTGTCTTTCTGATGCCCTATTCAGGACTATCAGTGTTTCTTCATCAGGACACCAGATTTTAAAGTTGCTTCAAAGATTCCTTAAGTCAGTATCATTAATATTGGGTAGTAGTCATTGCTTCAGGCAAATGCAGAAGTTTGCCTGTACACACAGGAATGTAGATTTATAAACTTAAAATGTACACTGGGGAAATTTCAGCCCTCAAATGACTGTACAGGAGCTTAACTGACAATTTCCAATGATAAATCACACCTGTCCATAGATCTGTGCTGAGATGAGACAATAAAAGTGCCTTCACCATTCTGCAGGGGGAATATCATAAAGGAGGAAAGTCAGCTAAGCAGTCCCCTACCCTTCAATAGCAGGAACACACAGAACTTAGTAATGAATGGAGAGAAGGAAGGCTAAGGCTAGTGACTAGTTTCAAGTCTAGGGGGAAGATAAGGGAGGTAATGCCTCCCGGGGAGACCCAATAAAAATCAAAAGTTGCCTGCTTAAATGGAGCTTTTTAATGCTGCTGATTGCCCACACTACAATAGCTTTGTCCTGTACATTGCACCCAAACCCCAAAAGACCCTTGTTTTTCCTTAACAATGATCTTTTCTTGGGTGCAGACAGTAAATGAGCCTCGTCGCCTTTCTGGAGCTGATGAAAGTGCTCTTGAAAGTGAAATAGTGGGTTCCACACTCCCCAGAGGCCATGGTCCTTGGGGGCTAGTCACAGGGTTGTCAGGCACAGGCTGGTTTCCTAGTCTAGCTTGTTGGAGATTCGGTTCTTAAATCCATTTCCCATAAAGTCAAAACTGGAAGGACCCTTTCTGCAGGTCGGCTGAGACTCCTATGAATTGCCTACTGTTTGCAGGGTCCTGTGATCAGGGAAATTGAAATTTGGAGCTAGTTCATGTCTTCAGGTTAACTGTCTAGCAAGTAAACAGAAAGAGTTAAAAGAAACAAGCACAGATTAGGAAATAAATCCAAAGAGAAAATTCTTGGGCATGCGGGGTATGAAGACTCAGTGGAGAAAATAGGGTTTAAATTGGGCTACATTTGGGCAGGGTCCTCTGGGATGGGCCAGAGCATGGGGTTCAGTTGTAACCAAGTGTTAAATTAGGTTCAGGACTTGGTTAGAAGGGAGTGAGTGGTCATGAAAAGTATCAAATATGAGAATGTTGCATTTTTATTTTAAAAGTGAATATCATACTTGCCTGGTTTGAAGATTGTTAGGAATTGGGTTAGGCTAGTCCTTGTTTTCAATCCATTTCTGATTGTCTTGGTAGATCGAGATATGGGTGCCCGTCACCGTGCCAGGGCCCACTCCATCCAGATTATGAAAGTGGAAGAAATTCCTGCCAGCAAGTGCCGCCGGCCTGCAGTCAAACAGTTTCACGTAAGTGAATTTAACAGGGTTTCCCTAAAGAAATCCTTCCAACTCGGACCTCATCTGTAAAATGGGTGAACTAGGTGGGGAAAGTAGTTTCTAAGCTTTCCATTTCCCTAGGACTTTAGTTAATGACCAGGCTTTCTTGAGTGGTTTCCAAGGTCTCATTTGAGTATTTTCCCGAATCTGCTCCTCACGTGACTGTAGTGGTGGAATCCATGGTCTGGGCAGCAGTGATTAGTCTGTGT
The DNA here is from genome assembly GCF_016432865.1 of Antechinus flavipes. Taxonomy (NCBI): domain Eukaryota; kingdom Metazoa; phylum Chordata; class Mammalia; order Dasyuromorphia; family Dasyuridae; genus Antechinus; species Antechinus flavipes. The sequence goes on along the minus strand of NC_067398.1, from coordinate 676,332,510 downwards.
GGAAAGGCTTCTCTGAGAAAACAGACAAGATCACTTAACTGATCTCAGCTGAGGTTCCCTCACCTTCCACATTTTCGACTTACTAAGTGTGTGTACAATCTTTTTACCCACTCGTGATTGCCCTGTGAGAGAAGGCAGTGGTGGTGATATCACATTCAGAGGCAAGGGGACTTGTTCCTCCAAGGTGCAGCTGGGGACTTCGTAAGGTTTTGTAACCTTTAAACAATAGAAGCAGTCTGCTGAGATGAGACAAATGGTGGGAGGGGAGAGTGAATATTTCTACCTTGTATCCTCAGCCTAAACCTGCCCAGCCCACAGTAAGCTGACTGAGGCAGCAGCCTCAGGCTGTTAGTGTGTGCTCTACATTCTAGGGAGTCCCCACTGTGGGAGGGTGCAGTGGGGCCTTCTAATAATCTCTCTTGATTTGCAGGACTCCAAAATCAAGTTCCCTCTGCCCCACAGAGTCCTGCGTCGCCAGCACAAACCACGCTTCACTACCAAGAGGCCCAACACCTTCTTCTGAATGCAGAGTCGAGGAGGCACATGTTTTGTTTGGTCTGTTTAAATAAATTTTCCAATTGGAAACGCGGAGCAGATGTAATTTTTAGAACATGGTTAGCTGGAGGCAGGGGGCTGAGTTGACTATTAGTAGTTTCTTATTTTTGTGACTTCACAACCCTGAGAGGTAGCTGGGGTAACTTTTGCAGATGTAGAAATTGATTTGGACACATAAAATGATAGAATTCAGAACTAAAAAGGGGGATTCCAAAATTAGGGCCAGAGCATTGCTCAGTCATTGAGTGATGTCAATATGAACTTTTGGAAACTTGGTAGGTGGCCAAAATTGGTAAGCCACCTCCATTTCTCTCCTTTCTTTATCGACCAGATGTTGCATCTGAAATCATGCCAGGAAAGCTCAGGAGAATCGGGAGTCTGGTGTGTGAGGACTGCTCTTTGCATGTGACATCCCTTGTCCGGCTCAGTTTGCTCAGCAGCTCTTATCATTAAGTGTTTATTAGGCAGCTGCCAAGCAGTGGGAGTACATATGAAAAGGGCTATGCCCTGGGCATGGAATGATAGCCAGGCTGGCTTGGTCTTGCAGGATGGTATCACTAGGGCACATGTTGTTTAAGTCTGAGTTTTTCATTTTTAAAATAAGGGAATTTTAACTACCAGGGTGAAAGGAAGTGCAGAGATTGTGATCCCAACCCTTAGAGTTTTTACTAAATGGGAAGATTGCCTGAAAAAGCAAGTAGGAAGAGGCAGTGTCAGGTGATCTGTTATTGTTTTGGATCCCACCACTTGAGATAGCCCAATGCAATACTAGGTGAGCTGTAATTGGGGTGACTGCTAGATATAGGGACCAGGCCTGGAGTTGGGAAGACTTGCATTCAATTCTAGCCTTGGACACTGGCTAGATAACCCTGGGCAAATCACAATCCTGTTTCCCAGGCTTCCTCATTTCCAAAGTAAGCTGGAGAATGAATGGCAAACTATTCCAGTGTCTTTGCCAAGGAAACTCCAAGTGAAGTCAAGTAAGTAGGAAAACAAAGTTGAACAAAAAAATAATAGGAAGATTTTACTTAGACAAAGAATTTACATTATTTTGGCAAAGATCCATCTCATGTTATCCCTATTTGCCAACTGAGAATACAAGGGGGGAAAAACAATTCTTGGGGAAAAATTTTTCTCACTTAACATGAATAAAATGAATGAATTGGATGTGCAACTAAAACTAGAAAAAAACCTCCACTTAAATGCCAAATTAAAGTCTAAAAGCTTAGGCAAGATTAATAAGTTTTATGAAAAAAATGAAATAAATCTTTGGTTAATTTGAGAATTGTGGAGAAATCATTGTGAATCCTCTAATAGAACTTTGTTTTGGCGTTTACAACATTGTTACTGTAAAAATACGGCAGCCCTAGTTCTGCTTACCTTAATCTGAATTGATTCATTCAAGTCTTCCTCTTTCTCTGAAACCATCCTCATTATTTCTTACATCACAATAAAATCTGGGAGTGAAAGAGGCCATTCTGTACCTCAATTTCCACCTAGCCTTAATCACTGTGGATGTTTCCTCACTCAAATTGACCTTAGCCATGTGGTCCTAACTTATAACTGGCTACTGGACCCAGATGGCTCTGGAGGAGGGGGGGGGGGGGGGGGGGCTGGTGACTGTACAACCCTCCCTTAAGTGCTGTGCCAGGACTGAATCGCTTCCATTTGTGTTGTCTTGGCCAAAACCTAAAGGTCACCTGGGCAGGACCAGACACAGGTCCTTCCTTAAACTACCTAGAATTCCAACTACAGCAGAGAACACAACTCCACTAGACCGGTCCCATTGTTCAAATGCCAAATGTATGCTTGCCAAAAAGATGAACTCAACAGGGCCACAAAAAGTGGTGCCAGGATACTCTTAAAGTCTCTCAATGTTAGGATTGATCGTATGACATGGGAGACTGGCACAGGACCACCCTTCATGGTGTGCCCTCATCAGAGAAGGTTCTGTGCTCTGAGCAAAGCAAAATTGGCCCCGAAGAAACCTGACATGTGCAGGTAGGTATCCACCCCAAATGTTCATGGGGATTGTTTGTATCTGACCTTTGGTATTGGTCTGATCAACCATAATGTTCCTGTCCTTCAATAGCAGGAACACACAGAACTTAGTAATGAATGGAGAGAAGCAAGGCTAAGGCTAGTGTCCAGTTTCAAGTCTAGGAGGAAGATAAGGGAGGTAATGCCTCCTGGGGAGACCCAGTAAAAATCAAAAGCTGCCTGCTTAAATGGAGCTTTTTAATGCTGCTGATTGCCCACACTACAATAGCTTTGTCCTGTACATTGCACCCAAACCCCAAAAGACCCTTGTTTTTCCTTAACAATGATCTTTTCTTGGGTGCAGACAGTAAATGAACCTCGTCGCCTTTCTGGAGCTGATGAAAGTGCTCTTGAAAGTGAAATAGTGGGTTCCACACTCCCCAGAGGCCATGGTCCTTGGGGGCTAGTCACAGGGTTGTCAGGCACAGGCTGATTGCCTAGTCTAGCTTTTTGGAGATTGGGTTCTTTCATCCATTTCTTGTGAAGTCAAAACTGGAAGGACCCTTCCTGCAGGTCAGCTAAGGCGTCTATGAATTGGCTTTTAACAATGATGTCATTTTGGACCTCATCTAGAGTGAGGGACAAACATTACAATAGTATTCCATCGTTTCCATATATCATTCTCTGCCACTAGGCAAAACAAGCTCATACTTGCTCTAAGCCTGCCATCCTCTGCATTTAAACTAATGGTGCACTCTCCCATCTCCTTGGGCTTGGTAAAGCTGGTTTGAGAAGCCAGCTTGTGGTTTACCCACAATGTCTTTCTTTTATATATATAGGCCTATTGTTTTTCAAAATACATGCAATACAGATAGTTTTTAATGCTGATCCTTGCAAAACCTTTTGTTCCAAATTTTTCTCCCTCTCCCTACTTCCCCTCTTCCTCTAGACAGCAAGCAATCTGATATAGGTTAAACATGTACAATTATAATTATCAAGCTCAAGAAAAATCAGATCAAAAGGGGGAAAAGAAAGAAAAAAAGCAACCAAAAAAGTGAAACTGCTATGTTGTGATCCATGTTCAGTCACCATCGTTCTCTACATGTGGATGGCTCTTTTCATCATGAGTATTAGAACTGCTTTGAATCATCTCATTGTTGAAAAGAGCCACAGCTGTCACAGTTGATCATTGTATGGTCTTGTTGCAGTATATAATCTGGTTCTCACTTCACTTAGCATCAGTTCATAAAAATTAGGCCGCTCTAAAATCCTGCTGATCATTTCTTATAGAACAATAATATTCCTTAATATATACATGCCATAACTTATTCGATTGATGAGCTATCCACTCAGTCTCCAGTTACTTGCCACTATAGAAAGGACTGCCACAAACATTTTTGCACATATGCCCTGGCATGCCAGTAGGAGGCAGTATGATGTAACTAATAGTGGTGGATTTGTACTAAGAATGCCTGGGTTTCAATGGCTCATAGATTTTAGAGATGGGGATCTTTGCAAAGTTAGTCAGGACCCTGCCAGGTGGGGCCTCAATTTAGCTTACTATATTGTCTAACTTTTTTTTTAAGTGAATAAAAATCCATTTTCTCTCTAATTTTCTTTCCCCCTCAATGCAAAAGGGAAAAAAAAAATCAAACTTTTTTTTTTTTTTTTTTAAACATTCATAGTTGAGCAAAACATTTCTGTATTGGCTATGTTAAAAAGGGGGGGAGGAGAGGGACATGTTTCATTTTGATCTGAATCTGATATTTCCCATTTGTATTCTGGAATAGTGATTAATCATTGTGTTGATTGCCTACTCCCATGTTATTGTAAGCTCCAATAAGATAATAGTTGTAGAAAGAATAGTGCAGTGTTTGGCATATTGTGGGTGCTTAGTAAAAGCCCTACTCCCCTTAATTGGAGTTCTTGTCTTTAAACTTTGATATAAATTGTTTTTCTGATTCTGCTTATTTGTGAATTGATTCATAAAAGTCAGGTTTCTCTAAATGCCAAATTTTTTTTCATTTCTTACAATAGTTTTTCATTACATTCACATAATTTGTCCAGTCATAACCCCAATTGATGGGCACCTCCTTTTACCACCAAAAAAAGAGCTGCTATTAACATTTTTTTTTTTAGTAGTTGTGAAACCCTTTCATTTTACCATTCTGGGAAGCCGAGACCCAGGGAAAGTTACAATAAATGACAGGAATTGGGATTTGAACTCAGATTTGTGACTCCAAATAGAGAATTCTTTCCTCTGCACCATACTATCTTCGATTCTGGCCCTAACACTTGAGTGATCTTAGTCAAATTGACCTCCCAGTACCTCAGTTTCCTCATCTGTAAAATGGGTATGAAAATCCTTTTGTGATCTGCCTCAGAATGATTGTGGAAAAAAAAAAAATGTGGATATATTACATCCACGGCAATCCCAATAAACTTTGGAGACAAAATGCCACCTGTGTCCAGAAAGAGAATTATGGAGATTGAATGTAAATCAACACATGCTATGTTCACTTTTGTATGTTTTCCCCCATTCTGATTTTCCTATCCCAACATGTTTCTTTTTTTTTTTTTAATTTTTTATTTAATAATTACATTATATTGACACTCGTTTCTGTTCCGATTTTTTTCCCCCTCCCTCCCTCCACCCCCTCCCCTAGATGGCAAGCAGTCCTTTATATGTATCCCAACATGTTTCATTAAAAAATATGTATTACATGATTTGGGCTTAAAGGATGATACCATAAACAAGTTAGGAGAACAAGGAATAATTTACATATCAGTTCTTTGGATAAGAGAGGAATTTATAACCAAAGAAGAACTAGAGAACATGATAAAAGAGAAAATGGACAACTTTGATTTCATTAAATCAAAAAGGTTTTGCACAAACAAAACTATCAAAAGGGAACTACAAAGCTGGGGAAAAAATCTTTACAGTCAGTATTTTTGGTAAAGGTCTCATTTCTAAAATATATAAAGAATATGTCAAATTTATAAACATACAAGCCATTCTCCGATTGATAAATGGTCAAAGAATATGAACAATTTTCAGGTGATGAAATTAAAGCCATTTTAGTTATATGAAAAAGCTCTAAATATTGATTAGAGAAATGCAAATTAAAATAACTGAAGTAACACTTCATACCTTTCAGATTGATGAAGATGACAGGAAAAGATAATGATAAATGTTGGAAGGATTGTGGGAAAACTAGGACACTTAAGACATTGCTGGTGGAGTTGTAAAATGATCCAATCATCCTAGAGAGCAATCTGGAACTATGCCCAAAGAGATACAAAACTGTCCATACTCATTGACCCAGCAGTGCCATTACTAGGTCTGCATCCCAAGGAAATCATAAAAGAAGGAAAAGGACCCACAGGTGCAAAAATGTAGCAGATTTTTTTGTGGTGGCAAAGAATTGGAAAAGGAGTGGATGGCCATCAACTGGGGAATGGCTGAAGAAGTGGTACATGAAGATAAGTTCTATAAAAAATGATGAACAAGCTGATTATAGAAAGGCCTGGGAAGATTTCCATGAACTGATAGTGAGTGAGACAAGCAGGACCAGGAATTAATTGTATGCAATGACAGCAAGAATGCGAATGATCAACTATGAAAGGCTTGGTTCTTCTCAAAGCTTCAGTGATCCAAAGCAATCCCAATAGACTTTGGACAGAAAATGCTATTTGCATCCAGAAAAAGAACGAAGGAAACTGATTGTAAATCAACACATGTTATGTTCACTTTTTTAAAAAATCTTTCTCATGATTTATCCCATTTGCTCTGATTTTTCTCTCCCAACATAACTCATAAAACAATGTATTAAAAATAAAAGAAAAAAGTATTTAAAAAGCTAAAACAGTTAATAAATAAAAAAGAAAGCACATTACATTTGGTATACTAGGTAGATGTGTGCATAGAAATATATATATATATAAAAGTTTATTTTCATTTTCCAGTTACATGTAAAACAATTTTTTAACATTTGGTTGTAAAACTTTGAGTTCCAGATTCTCTCCACCCTGCATTGAGAAGGCACATGTGACATTAGGTAAAACATTTCCATAAAACTCTTGTTACAAAAGAAAACATAGATCTTCACCCTCCCCTGCCAAAAAAGAAAAAAAAAACTTTAAGAAAAATGAAATAAAAAAATAATATGCTTCAATCTGTATTCAGACACAAGCAGTTTTTTTCTCTGGGTTTGATAGTATTTTTCATCATAAGTCCTTCAGAGTAATCTTGGATGTTGCTGAATCAGTGTTGCTGAGAATAGCAAAGTCATTCACAGATGATCGTCCAACAACATTTCTATTACTTTGTACATAATACATTTTTGCATGAGCTCATGGAGGACTTTCCAGCTTTTGCTGAGAGCATCCTGCTCATCATTTTTTATAGAACAATAGTATACCCTCATAATCAACCACAATTTATTCAACCATTTCCCAATTGATGGGTATCCCCACAGTTCTTTGCCCTAAGAAAAGAGCTTCTATAAATATTTTTGTACATATAGGTCCTTTTCCTTTTTAAAAAAATCTCTTTTGAGACTTGTCTTATAGTGGTATTGTTAGATCAAAACATATGCATAATTTTATAGCCCTTTAAGCATAATTCATATCTTTTGATCATTTATCACTTGGAAAATGGCTTATTTTTATAAATTTGACTCAGTTCCCTATACATTTGAGAAGAGAGGGCTTTATCAGAGAAACTTGTTTTAAAATTCTTTTCACAGAAGGACCCACATGTGCAAAAATCTTTGTTGCAGCTCTTTTTGTGGTGTCAAAGAATTGGAAAATGAGCAGGTACTCAATTGGGAAATGGTGGAATAAGCTTTGCTATATGAAAATAATGAAATATTGTTCTATATAAAAATGATGAACAACTGATTTTAAAAGACCTAGAAAGATTTACATGGACTGATACTGAGTAAAACAAGCAGAACCAGGAACACATTGTACACAGCAACAGCCAGATTGTGCGATTTGGTTCTTCTCCGTGGTTCAGTGATCCAAAGCAATACCAATAAACTTTGGCTGGAAAACGCCATTTGCATTCAGAGAGAGAACAATAGAAATTGAACATAAATCAACACATACTATGTTCGCTTTTTTTACCTTCTCTCGTGATTTTTCCCTTTTGATCTGATTTTTTTCCTCCTGACATGATTTATATGAAAATATGTAAAAAATGAATGTACATATGTAAGAAATGTTATTTTACATGTAATTGGGGGAAATAAAATAAAAATGAAAAATCTCTTAAAATATTATTTTCCCAATTACTATTGCTAACTGTATTCCTCCTCTCCTGTTTATTCTATTTTCTCTCTCCTTTCACCCTATCCCTCCTCAAGAGTGTTATGCTTCTAACTACCTCCTTCCCTTCTATCACCGTCCCCCCTTTATGTATCCCCTTCCACTCCTACTTTCATTAGGTGTATCATTGAAGCACAGTCTGGTACAGACATACAGAGTCTTTACCTCTGGCCAGACTGACCCCATGAAATCTGCCTCTTGACTTCTCCTTGAGTGGAAAGGTAACCCTAATGGTTCTGCATTTTGGCCCCCAAAGGAGCTTAGGTTGATGTTCTAGGCTTGAAATGTGACCTGACCACTCACCAGCATGGACCCCAGGAGGGAATGATCCGCCCAATTCCACTTGGACCTTGTCCACTCATGACCCAGGATCACAGTGGAGCCAAAATTTTGGCCAATTCCAGAGACTATAACAGCTGACATCTGGTCTCCAGATGCTGTTGGAATTCAGGTTACTTCCTAGAAATTTCTTACTCCTCATTCCCAGCTTCCAACTAAATTAGATCCAACCTAATTTCCTGGTGTGAATCATAGGAAGGAGACAAGGAGTGCATCATTTCACAATACATCCCATGGGAAAACAATCCAGCTGAGACAGCTTTGGGTGGGGAAGAGAACTGATTCAGAGCAAGGGCTCAGGTCTCTGTTGGGCTGCTGACTTTCTGTGCGGCCCAGGACAAATCATGTAACTTTTCAGCCTTCACTGCTTTTACTTATAAAATAAGAATTCTTCACAATTAATATTGGAACATTCCTGAAGCTTTCATTTAATTTTGATATATTAAACATATATATTTTTTATTTGTCATGACTATATTGTCATCAAAAGTTAATTTAACTTATTTTATAATATTTAATATTCTTTTTTCTATATTCATGACTCTGCTGCAAATAAGCATGTGGGATGGGATTTGAACTTGAGTCTACTTGATTTCAACTCCACCTTGCTCCCCACTACAATAGGAACTTAGAAGCTGTGAAAGGGTTGAGAAAGGGAATCTACATCCATGAGCCTCCAGCTATTTTGAAATATTGGCACCTTCAAGACAAAATCTCCAGATGCACTTAGTGTTCTAAGCCTACGCCCAGCTAGAGGTGGGATAGGGAGGAATTAAGAGGAAAACAAGTGTCCTGGACTCATAGGACAGTGTGCATAGAGAGCTAGGATTAGAGCCTGGAACATACTGACCCAAAAGGAGTTGTACCTGGAGGGCGCTGATTCTGAGCATTGTCAGCTTTACTCCATGAGGAATTATAAACACAAAGTCCCTCATTCCAGAACCCAGCTAATCCGTCTCCTGCTGGGTTCCCAGATCCTAGAACCTGGAAGAAGGAGGTATGTTGGAGGGGAGAAGTGGGTTTTATATAAAGGGTCCCAAACCGGTACCAGACTCTGGACCTGGCACAGCCATTACTAACTATGTATTCTTGGACAAATTACTCCCTTCTCTATGTTTCCTCTGTAAAATTGGGGAGATGGTGGTGATTCTTGCCTTGTTTTGTGTTCTGAATGCTTTTGGAAATCTGGTGAAGCCTATGGAATGATTTCTTTTCAGAATAAAGTTTTTAGCTTTCAATTTTGACTTTACATCCTGGGTTCTAAGGCCCCTCCCACCTCTGACATTCTGGATTCTAGGATCCCTCCCACCTCTGACATTCTAGATTCTAAGGGCCCTCCCAGCCCTGACATCCCTGGTTCTAAGGGCCCTCCCAGCTCTGACATTCTGGATTTAAGAATTTTTACGACACTCAAAATCTGTTTCTGATTAATGGGAACTGCTGGCAGTTCCAGCTGAGATGAGGTTTGATCCAATCCTGACAGAATTTTCTCCTGAGGGTCTTTTCTCTTTCCTCTCCCTTCTAGCACCTGCCCCTTCTCGATGGGAGACTGTGCTGAGTGCGGGGAGAGAGTTGAAGGCTGACTGGAGAGGCAGGATGGGCCAGCCTGTCCTCGGATGGCCTGCCCAGCTTCCCTGACCTTTACAGCAGTGGCAATCCCCCTTATCTGGGGGCCACCCTCACATAAGCCCTGCCTGGGAGAAGGGCTGCAGGGAGGAGGGCAGAAGCCTGGGCACAGAACACCACACCCCAGCCCTCTCTTGGGACCTGTTCCAATGCCCCAGGGCCTGGCAGCCTCTCTGAAAACCGCTGTCAGCAGGCAGATGAGAGTCCCCTGGGCTCTGGGCCCGCAGCAGGCAACTCACTCTTCAGAGGGCATCACAGGTGCTGTGGGGAGAAAAGGAGGGGAAGCTTTCCAGGGAGCCTGGATTCGCGCCTGGGCCCTGCCATCAACTCACCCGTGACCTTGGCCAGGACTTTCTTTTCTCAGGGGTCACAAATTTCCTCATCTTTAAAATGGAAAAGAAAATCCTAAGATCACAGCCCTGGAGCTCAAAGAAGACTTTGGAAGCTCACAGTTATCACTCTTTCATGGTGCCCCAGAAATGCTCCCTGATCCCTCTTCTGCTTAGGGCCTCTGGCTGCATCTTGAGAAGGCTTCCTGTGGGGTCTGCTGGGAAATAGCTTGGAAAACATCAAAAGCCTCCTAAATTCAGGTCTGGGTATCATGCGTACATCTCTGTCTCTGCCCACATCCTTCTTCCTATCTCCAAGGCTGCCCCTCAGGGGTATGGGACAGCTCTTTGAGGGTCCCTATGGGCTCTAGGGCTCCCCAAATTTGCAGCCTCAGTTTCCCCATCTGAAGAATAATAGACTAGACGATCTGCTCTGTGGTCCATGTGCCCAGTTTGACCTTTCCAAATTCCCTTCTACCTGCCTCCACCCAAAAATAATGAGCCTCATTAGGCTCTGGCTTGTCTCAATGGAGCTTTTGATCTTTGGGAAGCTGTTGACTGGTCCGCTTTCCCTTCTGCTCCACCCGGAGCTGCTTGCCCACCTTGGGAGGAGCCACGCAGGACTCTGGTGGGCCCTCCACAGGCAGGGCTTTGGGTTCAGTTGGAGAGCCCCTCCTTCTGCCTGATCCTCACCCAGACAAGTAAGCTGGAAAGCCCCGAGTCGCGACGTCCATCACTAGCTCTGTTCAGTCCGACGGGTGCCTGGGCAGCTTTGACTTGGCTGGCTCCGCCATCCGAGGTGTGGACAGAGGCTTGAAGGGGGAGAGGTTAGGAAACATTGAGAGAGATTGGGGGATGCTGATGACCTCCTCCCCAGCCCCACCTCCCACCAGCCCAAGTATGAACTGGATCTAAGCCACATAAGGATTGGGGCAGAAGGGGATGGGAACCCTTTCTGGGAGATAAGTTCCTCCAAACTCGGATAGTCTTTGTACTAAGGTCCCTCCTGACTGATATTATGTGTTCTATGTATTCTCCTGTTCTAAGATCCTTCTGGACATGGATACTCTGCTTTAAGGCCCCCCTAGTTCTGGCATCCTAAGTTCTAAGGGTCCTTTTAGCATTGACATTTGGGGCATTAAAGTCTTTTTTCATTCTGACGCTCCTTCCTAATCCTTCTTATCCTTCCTAATTCTGACACTATGTTCTGAGGATCCTCCCAGTTCTGATTTATATTCTAATGATGCGTTAGCTCTGAAATCCGCTGTTCTAAGGGTCCTCCCAGTTCTAACCTGTGCTCTAATGATTCTTTTAGTTCTGACATTCCCGGTTCTAAAGATCCTCCTAGTTATGACCTTTTATGTTCAAAGGGTCCTTCCAGTTCTGATTCTCTATGTTCTAAGGATCCTTTTAGCTCTGATATCCCCAGTTCTAAGGATTCTCTCAGTTCTGACCCATGTTCTAAGGGCCCTCCCGGTTCCGACATTCCCAGTTCTAAGGGCCCTCCCGGTTCCGACATTCCCAGTTCTAAGGGTCCTCCCGGTTCCGACATTCCCAGTTCTAAGGGCCCTCCCGGTTCCGACATTCCCAATTCTAAGGGCCCTCCCGGTTCCGACATTCCCGGTTCTAAGGGCCCTCCCGGTTCCGACATTCCCGGTTCTAAGGGCCCTCCCGGTTCCGACATTTAGTTCAGTTCCACAAGCACTTCTGAGCCCCCGCGGTGCGCTCTGGACTCTGACCAGTTGGGAGACACGGGCTGCCTTTGCCCCAGGGAGGCTCCGCTCTGCAGAAGGGTGGGAGGGTCGCAGTGTTCTGAGTCACCGGGAAGAAGCGGGCTGCGCTGGGGGGAGGAAGGGGCCGTTTCAGGCGGAGAGGAATTAGCCGAGATCTTGTGTACAGCTCGTGCTCTGGCTGAGCCTCGGAGGGAGACAGGGCCGGATTAGGGCCAGTTCTTCTCGGATTAGTGAGAGAGAGGAGCCTCCGCGAGATTTGCATACGGATGGGCTGGTTTTCCCCAGAAAGCTCGATTCTTTTCCTCCCTTGAGTCAGCCCCAGATCCCTGGGCGGCCGCACCCCAAATAGGGCTTGCTTCGGGGTTTGTGGTCCCCAGGTAACTGCCGCTGCCTTGCCTCCTCCCCTCCGCAGCAGGGGCCACCCAGGTGGCCCATCGGGCATCCTCACGCGGAGCCTTCCAGCCCGACGGCGGAGTGACGGACTCAGCCGGGAGCCTCGGCGCTTACTGGGTGTATAGCTCTGGACACATCCCTTAACTTCTGCTGCCTCAGTTTCCCCAACTGTAAAAGAGCCCCTCCCTTCCAGCTCCGATGAGATAGCATAGTAAAGCTTACAGTGCTGTCTAAGTGCTCATTGATTATTATATGAATATTTTATAATATATTGTGTTTAAATATATTAAATAATTTATTATTATTATTAATATTATTATTCCCAGCAGGGCACTAAGGTACAGGATACTAGGCAGACAGTCTGCTGCCCTGCTTTGCAGCACACCCAGGTATTAGGGCTGGATGGGGGGCAGGAGGGGGAAGCTAAATTATCCTATCTTTTCTCCCGGTTCAGACTGAGGCCTCCATTTGCATCCCAGGGGACCTCCAGTATCCCCTTCATCATGTATCCGAAGGATTTATTTTCCTCTTCTGCAGGGGGGCCAAGACATAAAATTCCCACATAGGAAACTTCCCTGATCTGTTAGCATGAACCCTGGGGGGGGGGGGGGGCAGAGGGAGGAGTGTGGGGCTGGGATCTCTCAGTGCTATCCCCTGACGGAGCACATTGAAAGTTATTGTCAATTGTTATATATACATAAAACAAATATCATTGTTACATTGGTATTTATGGAGCACGTTCAGGTTTGCTAACTGCTTTTAAAGTCACATATTCTGTCTTGTGCATTGGGCTCCCTCAATTTCTGGGCTCCCTCAAATTACTGGGTCAACCCAGTAATAAAATGAGGGGTTTATACAATACAGACTTTAAGGTCTTAGCTTGGACCCTCTGCATCCCTTCACCTTTGATATTCTGTGCTCTCTGTTCTAACTTGGCCCTGACATTCTATTCTATTCTGATACTATTTTCTAAGGGCCTTCCCAGCTCTGACATCCCGGGTTCTAAGGGGCCTCTCAGCTCTGACATCCCGGGTTCTAAGGGCCCTCCCAGCTCTAATATCCCAGGTTCTAAGGGCCCTCCCAGCTCTGATATCCCAGGTTCTAAGGGCCCTTTCAGCTCTGATCTCTTGGGTTCTAAGGGCCCTCCCAGCCCTGACATCCTGGGTTCTAAGGGCCCTCCCAGCTCTGACATCCTGGGTTCTAAGGGCCCTCCCAGCTCTGACATCCTGGGTTCTAAGGGCCCTCCCAGCTCTGACATCCTGGTTCTAAGGGCCCTCCCAGCTCTGACATTTTCTGCTCCCGGGATTTTACAATTCATTCTAATATTTCTGTAATTTTTTCCCCAGTTCTTCTGTCTCTCATCCCTCTCCCCAGGAGGGGGCAGTGGAGACCCATGGAGAGAACCCATCCTCAGTTGTATCCCCCTCACACCTGAGAGCTTGGGGTCCACACAGAATCCTCTGCTGCCCAGGACTCTGGGGAGGGTCTGAGCCGGCTCCTTCTCCTTCCCTCCTCCCACCCAGCATTTAGCCGCCCCGAGAGGTAGGGAGGACCCCTGGGGGTTGTTTCCCCCACAACCTGCATGAGAAGGTTCTCCTGTGGAGAAGGGCAGGGTCTCACCCAGGAGCAGAGGAGGAGTTAGTGGCCACAGTGGGCCTTGGACTTGAGGGCTGGGCCACTGATCATTGACTTCTCAGGTCCTTCCGCGGCTCTGTCCCTGAGCCTGCCTCCCTGACCTGGTGTGAGCCAAAACCCTGGGCCTGGGCCTGGAGAAGATCCCCTGGACCAGAGACTCTGGCAGTGTGGCCGTTAGGTGGGCTCTGGGACTTCCTGGGGGTGGGGAGAGCCCAGGGCCCCCCCAGGGGACCTTCCCCGCCCCGCCCCCAAGGTCATGGGAGGGATTCAGGCTGGTCAGTTTGCCAGCCACTGCCCAGTCATTCTCTAGGAATCCCTGCCTCGGGGCTGGAGCCCCAGGCCCTGGGAGAATGTAGAGCTCGCAGGTGCAAGAGGAAATCTCGGGGCTGCTTCTTCCTTTTCCCCTTCCTCTTGCCACACTCCCTGACACACTCCCTTCATTGTGGCTGTCCCCACCCCCTCCTCCAGCCCCACGCCTGCCCGGCTCAGCTTCGGGCCCTAAAGGGTGCTTGTCACCCCGCCTCCCCCAGGGAGACACCCTCTCCTTGGGCTGTCCCGAGTGGGCGGGATCTGAGTAACCCCTAAGGAGCCCAATAAAGCTCCCGGCCCTCTCCCTTTGCAGAGTTTCTGGGATTCCCAGCCTTAGCCGGCAGGACAGCTGCTGCCGCCGGTCCCAGAGACAAGTGGGGGGCCCAGTGGCCAAGCTCCCCCTGAGGACGCCCCTCCCCACAGCTGACAGGCCGGGGGGCTGCAGACAGGACAGCTGGGAAGGGGCCAGGCCCTGGAGGGTGGGGGGTCTGCCCCAGGGCCCTTGTTCCGAGGTGGAGGGGAGCGCCTCAGGCAGGCAGGGGACCCCCACTCGGCTGCCTCCTCCTGCTTGCTCCCTGCTTACTTCCCTCCGGCTGATTCCTCCTGATCCCTTCCTGCCAAGTCCTTAGGCCGGCACCCGGAGGGCAGGTTGGCTTGACAGGCAGGAGCCTGGGCAGGGAGGACGGGGATGGAGGCCTGGGCCCCCGAGCGGCCCACCTTCGGCTTCTGGGACTACGGGGTCTTTGGGGGCATGCTGCTGGTCTCCACGGCCATCGGGCTCTTCTTCGGCCTGGCCCGGGGCGGGCAGAAGACGGCGGAGGACTTCTTCACGGGCGGCCGGAGGATGGGAGCGGCGCCCGTGGGCCTCTCGCTGGCAGCCAGCTTCATGTCGGCCATCCAGGTGCTGGGGGTGCCCGCCGAGGCCTACCGCTACGGGCTCAAGTTCCTCTGGATGTGCCTGGGCCAGCTGCTCAACAGCCTCCTCACGGCCTACCTCTTCCTGCCCGTCTTCTACCGCCTGGGGCTCACCAGCACCTACCAGGTAACGGGCCGGGCACGGCGGGCTCCGGGCCTGGCGCCCGGCCAGCAGTGCCCCCGGCAGCCGAGAGGCCCCAGGAGGGAGTGCTCCCCTTAGGCCAGAGCGGGCAAGGACGGGGCTGGAGACTGCTCGGGAGCCCCCGGGGCGGAGGGACCCCAGAGACCGGTCTGGCTTTGTGGGCCCGGCCGGCATCCTGAGGGGGCCCCCATGCACTGGCTCTGTGGGGGCTCGTGGACATGCACACGTGGGACCCTGTTTGCTGCAGGCTTTGCGCAGACCCGGGGAGACTTGCGTGGAGGGAGGCTGGAGGCGGGATGTGGTCTGAGGGTGCACCAGGGCCCTCCTCTCAAAGGCCGTCCAGCCCGTGTTCCTCCTCTCTCCACCTCTGCTGCCCCTTCTCTTTCTCTTCTATCTTTCCCCACCTCGGGGTCCTTTCTAATGCATCCCAACTTCGTCTTACGTGGCTAAAGAATTCCAGCTTCAGTGCTTGAGCCTTCAGTGAAAAGTCTGAATTAATTTAAGTAGTGACTGCCCCGGGACCCTCAGGCGCGTCCCCGGCCGGTCTCTTCCCCTGGCTAACCGGGGGCTTCTTCTTCTGTAACTGAGGTTATTTTGGTGCTTAAAGGTCCCCATGTCCCTTCCATAGGGGGCTGGAGGGGAGACTGGGCTTGGGGTCAGTCCCGGGTGGTCTCGAGAACATGACCTTCCCTTCCCCCTCCCCTCCAGTATTTGGAGCTGAGATTCAGCCGCTGGGTCCGTCTGTGCGGCACCGTCCAGTACGTCATTGCCACGGTGAGCCTCCTTCCGTCCCCTCCCTCCCCGGGCCCCGGCCCCCAACCCCCCCCCCCCGCAGACTCAGCCTCCCGAACACGGCTCTCGGGCCCCCAGCGCGGCTGTCCCGGGACCTCCCTCCTGAGGTGCCTCTGGGTCCCCTGGAAAGAAAAGGCATCCGGGCTTTGGGCAGGTCCGGGGAAGTCGCAGCGAAAACCTCCCTCTGAGGGGGCCCCTTGCTAGGGCTTCCAAGCGCCTTGGAGGGAGCGGTCAGGGCCCAGCAGTGGGAGTGGCAGGGAGGGAGGCAGACAGGGAAGGATGTCCCGGACTGGTGCCGGTGAGATGGCCCCCTGCCCGCTGTGGGTGAGGGCCGCCGCTAGACCCAAAGGCCCCTGATGGGGGCGGGGACGAAGGGCCTCTGGTCCAGTCCCCGTGACTGGGGCCTATTTCCCTGCCTCCCTGAACAGATGCTGTACACCGGAATTGTCATCTATGCTCCTGCCCTGATCCTCAACCAAGGTATGACAGAACGAGGCTGAAAGGGTCCCCTGCCCTCTGGAAGACCCTCAAGTCAAAAGAGGGATGGCCCTGGCTTCAGGAGCCCCCTAATCTGAGAGGGGACATGGCCCCCCAGTCTGAGAGGGACATGGCCCCCCAGACTGAGAGGGGATATGACCCTGACTTCAGGGAGCCCCCTAATCTGAGAGGGGACATGGCCCCCAGACTGAGAGGGACATGGCCCCCCAGACTGAGAGGGGACACGACCCTGACTTCAGGGAGCCCCCTAATCTGAGAGGGACATGGCCCCCCAGCCTGAGAGGGGACATGGTCCTCACTTTGGGGAGCCCCTAGTTTGGGGGAAGACATGATCCCGCTGCCAAGTCTAAGGACAGACATGACCCTAGATTGGAGGTCCCCCAGTCCGAGGGGGGTCTTTCCCTCTGACTGTCTGCTCACTGTGCCTCCTGCTTCCAGTAACAGGACTGGATATCTGGGCTTCTCTCCTTTCCACCGGTGCCATCTGCACCTTTTACACCACTGTGGTAAGTAAGCCCCTTGTGGCCCCAGTCATTCCTACCTTCTCCCCCCCTCCCACCTCACAGTGGACTGTTCTCCATGCTTGGGGATCCGTTGATAGTAAGAGACCCATCCAGTGCTCTTCAGTGAGCCCTGGACGGTATTTAGGACACTTAGATTTTGGTGCATTTCTATTGTGGACTGGCTCAGACTAATCCCCTCCTGCCTCTGGGACTCAATTTTCCCATCTGTAAAAGGGGGCTAATAATCTTCCCAGTTTTCTCTAAGGATTGTCATGAGAAATAGAATAAATAATGCATGGAAGGAAATAGTCATTTGTAAACTGGGGCTAGATCAGATGAGCTCAAAGGTCCCTTCTAGTTCTCAATCCTATATAAAAGGTTGAAACAGTCTGAGGGATTCCTCTTATTAGCAAGTGGGTCAGAATATTTCGGAGCTCACGATGCTGGGACAGCAACTAGAAAACCAGTGGTCGGGGACTTCTTTATATGATGGATCGGGACCTTCTTCCTAAAGCTGGGCCCCCAAACCCCCATATCAGGCAAAGGAATGGACAGTTGAGAGATGGTCGTTTTCTCCCTCTAGGAAGACCCTGGGATGCCCATCCTCCACCTTCTTCCAGCTCTGTCTCTCCAGGCACCCCTTCTCCCCCAGCAGGGTTGGGACCATTGACTAACCTTCCCTCTCTCTCCCTCCCCTCTCTCCCCACCCGTGCTCTGCAGGGAGGCATGAAGGCGGTCATCTGGACAGACGTCTTCCAGGTGTTTGTGATGCTCTCTGGCTTTGTGGCCATCCTGATCCAGGGCACGCTTCTGGTCGGCGGTGTCCAGCGCGTGATGGACATTGCCCATAATCACTCCCGGGTCAACCTGGATGAGTAAGTGTTCCCCTTGTTTCTGGAACAAAATTTGATGCTAATGAGGAAGGTTGTGGGAGTGAACCTCAGGGGAGGAGGAAATGAGCCGATTATTTGTTTCAATTTAATAGTTGATTATTCATCCAATCTATTGCCAAAAAGTTTGACTCAACGCCCCTGTGGCTTCCTAGACCAAAATGCCCTACCCTTAGGTAGCATCTCCCTGATTAGAATGTTCACAGATTGTCTCTCTCTCTACTCGTATCTCCAAATGTGAGGGCCCTTAATGAACCCCCATTCATTCATATACTGCACCCTGCACTATGCTAGACATGGGACATGTGAAGACAAAATTATCAGCTTCCCCTACAGCAGAGAACAGCATCTACACAGAGAAATAATATAGAAAATATTTTTAAAGGCAAAGTAACTTTTTTTGGAGAGAGTACTAAGCTTTGGGGGGGAAGTCAGGAAGGGCTTCATGGAGTGGGTGCCACTTTGGCTGAGCTTGAAACGAAGCTAGGAATTCCAGGAGGCAGAGGTGAGGAGGGAGAGCCTCCCCGGCATTGTGAGGGGCACAGAGCGGGCACAGACACGGGCGAGAAGGGACATAAGTGGAAGACAGAATGTCTTCTATGGAGAGCATCAAGTTGGCCAGAACGTAGAGTAAAGGGGAGCCATTGAAGCTTCTGGAGCAAGATTGCGATATGGGCAGAATTTTTCTTTAGGATTATCTCTTTGGCAAGTGGGTGAAGGATGAATTTAAGAGGGGAACTTTTTTTAAACTAGAAAATTATTATCAGTAGGTCCAGGAGAGAGGTGAAAAAGAGGCTAGATTGATGAGTTGTGTCAGTGGAGAGAAAGGGGTAGATGTAAGAAATGTGGCCATGGACAAGACAAGTTCCCATTGATGTAGACATTATCTCCCCAGTCAATTAGACTCCAGGAAATAGAAGAGTTGAAAAAAATCTAAACTGTAATGAAGAACAAAAAGTTTGACTGGTTGGGAGCAATGCCTGTAACCAGATTATAAAGGTCTTTAAAAGCCTCCCGGGTTAGGACCCTTTTCCTAAAGCTAGTCAGGCCCATGCTCCCAGGCCCGGCAAGAACAATTGCCAAGATCATTTCCTCCCTGTAGAAAGACTCTGACAAGCACATCCTTTAGAAAGAGGAATTTAAATCTTCTGCCTAGAGGCAATAGGGAGCCACTGATGATTTTTGAACATCACCCTGACAGGCTCAGACTAGTGCCCTAGGAAAATTAGTCTGACATCTCAGAGGTGAAGCAAGAACTTTGGCTAAAGCCCTTGTTATTTGGTAATGTATAGAATCCCCAGCTACAGCAATGAGAGAAGAAAAAGAAAGGGAATAATAATAACCAAGAGTGAAGGCAAAATTATCTCCTTGCAGATGACCCTATTATTTGCTTAGAGGATCCTTGAGAATCAATGAAATAATTAACTGGAATAATAACCTCCGTAAAGTTTCAGGATAAAAAGAAAAACAGTCCTGGAAAAATCACCAGCCTTTCTTTAGATTAATAACAAAGCCCAACAGGGGGAAAATGGAAAAAGAAATTCCATTCTGGATTATTTTGGCAGCTGTGTGAGGATGGGTTGTTGGGGAGATGGGAAGCAGTGCAGCCAATGAGGAGGCTTGTGCACAAACCCAGGGGGAGAGGATTAAGGTCCCAGCTAGGTTGGACATGAGGGCAAAGGACGGGTTGGCCCCCATAGAACAGGGACTGGACATAAGTTGATTAAATTACTTTAAGATCATGGAAATGAAGTAACATTTGAGATGGGAAATGAGTTTAAAGTTAGAGCTGGGGAAGTTAAAGAAATGGTTCAGGCTTTGGGCTTGGGGTTGTTAGGACTCTGACTGGGGATGAATGTAGGGGTTTCAGCTTTGATTAGGAAAGAGCTGCCTCCCTTTATGAACCAAAGCTGGGGACCACAGGTGTAGAACGAGACCCGTATCATCTCATGTGGTCAAGATGCTGCTTTGTTTGGTTCAGCCGTGGTTCCTGGTTATGAGTGAGCGGATCGGTGTTTTGACCTGGGAGTCACCTAGGAGTATTGTTGCTGCTGCTCACTTGTGTTCAACCTTTGGTGGCCCCATTTTGGGGTGTAAAAAGAAGGGCATTATTGAGAGAGTTAGCCCTGGCTGGAATCTCATTAGCTCTGAAGTCAGAGATGCTTTGGAGCGGTGATTAGAAACCAGGCAGGTCACAGGTGGGAGGCAGGCTGATGTCAGGGCTACGAGGGCCTGCAGACCCCATGTTTCCTCCTCCTGCCCCCACTTCTCCTGCCAGTCAGGCTTCTTTTCTATCCCTAGAAAGACAAGGGCCCAGGAGAGGCAGAGACAGGGAAACATAGTGGACTGAGCGCCAGATTTGGCTCAGATTCCTCCTCTGGTGCTTACTAGCTGGGGGATTCTGGGCAAATCCCTTAGACTCTCTGAGCCTCTGCTTCCTTCTCTGTCAAACGAGGGGGTTAGACTCAATGGCCCCCAAGGCCATTTCTAGCCCTGTGACCCATCCCCGACAGAGCTGATATTTGATGGGGGTTGGAGGCTAGGTCCAGGTCCCCCTCTCGGAAGCTGCCTCTGATTAGGGGCTCCAAACGCCGCTCCCCACCCCACCTAATTCTCCCAGTCTTCCCCCCCATACCCTCTCCTCCCTATAGCTTTGACCTGGACCCAAGGAGACGCTATACCTTCTGGACCTTCGTGATAGGGGGCACCTTGGTGTGGCTGTCCATGTACGGGGTGAACCAGGCCCAGGTGCAGCGCTACGTGGCCTGCAGGAGCGAGCGGGAGGCCAAGCTGTAAGTGCTGGGCCCCGGGCTTGGGAGACAGGAGGGGAGTCACAAAACAGGGACAGCTTTAACTGTCAGGAAATTCTCCCTTATTGATACAGGACCTTCTCTATTTCACAACCAAGCAAAACCATCTGAGTTCCTTTTCCAACCAGCAGGAAACAATCACGTCCCCCAAACCCACGTTTCTTGGTCCCCATCTCCGGGCTGTGATTCCTGGGTGTCCGGGTCTCAGATCCCTCCAACTCTCTCCTTCTGTCCCCTGTCTGGCTCCCAGAGGCTGGGCTGGCAGCCCGCCGGCCTCGGGGTCTTGCTGACTTGCCCGCTTCCCTCTCCAACTGCAGGGCAGTGCTGATCAATCAGGTGGGGCTCTTCTTCATCGTGGGCAGCGCGGTCTCCTGCGGCATCATCATGTTTGCTTTGTACAGAGACTGTGACCCGCTGCGGGCTGGACTCATCTCTGCTCCTGACCAGGTAGGCTCTCTGGGAGAATGGCCCGCTTCTGAGGGGGAGCTCAGAGCCCCGCTGAGCCAGGGACGGCGGTGGCAATTTATAAGGCTCTTAGGACATTGAAATGCAAAGATTTTTTGAGACACAGAATATCAGGACTAAAGGTCCCTTTAGAACATAATGTAAGATGAATATGGAAATACATGTAGTCATATTGCACATGTTGAACCTATATTAGTCTTGGGGACGAGGGAGGAAGAAAGGGAGAGAGGAAGAAGGTTTTGCAAAGGTAAATGTTGAAAACTACTTTTGTATGTATTTGGAAAAATAAAATGCTATTAAAAATAAATAAAAAGGTGGCAGCTAGGTGGTACAATGGATAGAGCACCAGCCCTGAAGTCAGGAGGACCTGAGTTCAAATCTGACCTCAGACACTTAACACTTCCTGGCTGTGTGACCTTGGGCAAGTCATTTAACCCCAATTGCCTCAGCAAATAAATGAATGAATAAAGGAATGAATGAATGAACAATCAAACAAATAAATAAATGAATAAAAAGAACACACTGTCAGAGCTAGGAAGTGTCTGAAGTTAGGTCTCCCTGACTCCAGGCCCTATGTGCTATCCATTTTGCCATCTATATGCTCCCAATCAACTAGGCCGTTTAACAAATTAGGTATCAGATACATAAAGGCCTCAGTGAGTCTTGACATTAGGCCAGAGGGTAGGGGATAGCACAGGTGCTCTCTCTATACCTTTATTTCCTTTCTCTGCTAGATCAGGAGTTGCTAACTCCATTCTGGCATGGGGTCGAATCTGGCTTGCTTTTGAACAACTTTATTGAAAATGGCAAAAGCCACTCTTAAGCTTGAGGGTCAAACAAAAACAAGCAGTCTCAGATTTGGCCTGAGGACCAGTCCTTGACACACAGATTCCGCCAGTCCCCGGCTCGCCTGGGTGGTACAGTGGAAGGAATCCTCAACGGGGAGGCTCATGTCTGAGTTCAAATCTCATTGCTGTTAACTTCCACTTAGTGATGTTGGGCAAACCACTTAGCCTTTTTGGTCCTATTTGGTAAGATGAGGTAGTTAGGCTAAATGAAGCATTTATTAAGCATCTACTACTATGTTCCCGGACTGAACATTCTCATATGATCCTCACAAAAACCCCACTGGGGCAGGTGCTATTTTGAAACTCAACAAGTGATTCCCACAGCCGATAAGTGTGTGAATCCAGATTAATGGAGCTCTTTCTCACTCCAGGCCCAGAGCTGTAACTAACCCCTGGGCCATCTTGCTTTCTCAAAGGTCCCTTCTAGCTCTGGTTCCCACAATCCTTCCTTGCTTTGACACGTCTCCATTCTCAAGAGTTCAACTGTGAAGATCGGTGAATTCTTGAGTGCCAGCTCAGCCGGTCTGGCCAGCAAGAGCTCTTGTGGATTTAGGCTGAGTGAGGAGAGAGCCTCCATCCAGAAGGGCTGATCCTCGCCTCCTCCGTCCTGCTCAGAATTTAGCTGGGGTACAGCGGTCAGTCCTTTGGCCGCTCTTTAGCAAAGTCGGGAACAGCAAACGCCGGGGCTTCCAGCCCATCTCTGATGCTGTCTGTGGGACCTTGGGCAAATGACTTAATTTCCTCATCTGCAAAATTAGGGTGTCAAATTCGCTGATTTGTGAGGTTTCTAAATCCGTAAGCCTATGGCGGAGGAGGGCGGTCAGGAAACTGAGAAGTTTAGGGACCGACAAACACAGACCGGCTATGGAGACTGGGGGGTATTTAGGGAGCCTTGTGGAGGCGGGGAGGCGGGGACGGGCTTTCCATGTCTTCACACCACTGGGCTCTCCGGGGTATGCGGAGCAGTCCTTTCCTTCCTAACTATCACTGATGTCACATTGCCCTCAAAGGTTTGCATTATCTCGCTTGCACCCACAGCAGCCAGGGAAGCTTTGGTCTCAGTCATTCTCCCTATTTTGGAGATGAGGAAACTGAGTCCTGAGAGGTAGCGAGTGTCCAAGGCGGCACTTCCCAAGCCGTCTCTGCGTCCTAGCCATCTTCTGTGTACAAACAGGGGGCCCAGCTCCCAGCGCTCACAGCCACTGTTCTAGGAACTCTTCCCTCTCCGACATTCTGCAAAGAAGCCTCCATTACAAGAAAGCTCGATCTGTGTGGCCCAAGGGCAGAACTAGGGACAGCGCCTGCTCCTGCCGGGAAAGTCCCCAGGAAGCAAATTTCTAGTCCGCGATTACCAATCCTGTTGATTTCAGGGCACAACTAAGGGCAGCACATGCGTGAGTAGGGAATGTCCCCAGGAAACAAATTTCTACAAAAAGTCAATTGATCAGAAATCTTGGCGATTTTGGGATAGAACTGTGCATGGGTGAGCAGGTAAACTCCCCAGGAGGCAGTTTTCTACAAAAGGTCAAAGATTATCAATTTTGGTAATTTCACTCCTGGTGAGGGACTGCCGCACTCCCACCTTCACCAATGGACTCTTCCAATTTCCTAATCTTATTTTTGCCCAGATAGTTGAGGTCTGAAGGAATAAAGTCACAAATCTAAGGTTGGTACTCGAGTTTACACAGCTAGTAGGAGTCAGTATGAGTAGAGCACGAATTTGGAGTCAAAAAACATGGATTGGATCTTTTACCTCTAATTGTATGTTCTTGGACAAGTCATTGTTTCATCTCTTTTTGCCTTAGTTTCTTCATTTGTAAAATGAGAATGGACTAGAGTCTTCTCTCAATGCTTGTAATTTTGCAACAGAATTCTATTCTATGGGTCCACGGTTTTCCCCATGTCAGAAGGTGCCTTTTTTGACCTTGTGTCCCAATCCATTATAAAAAGATTCTATGGTTATCCTCCTTGTTTATCCTGCTTCCCTTCCTTCCTCTCCCAATTTTTTTTCTGGAGGCAGTTGGGGTTAAGTGACTTGCCATAGGTCACATAGCTAGGAAGTGTTAAGTGTCTGAAACCAGATTTGAACTCAGGTCCTCCTGACTTCAAGGCTGGTGCTCTATCCATGCCCTCCCTACTTTCTACTGCTTATCAGGACCATTCTGGGGGGGAACCACAGGGAAAGTTTTCTGTGGGCTCCCTACAACAATGGGAGGAATGGAAATAGTCTTCCCCAAGTCTTCTCTCTCTCTCTCTCCCCTTCCCTCCTCCCCCCCAGTATGTGCCTTACCTGGTGCTGGACATCTTCCAGAATTATCCTGGTGTGCCCGGACTCTTCCTAGCCTGTGCTTATAGTGGCACCTTAAGGTAAGATCTAATATTCTCTGGGCAGAGGCACCCCAACATCCCACAAAACTCCACATAGACAAATACCCTTAGAGAGAACTTTACAGGTTGTGGAATCCAACATTAATTCCCTCAGAATAATGTTGGATTCCACAGCCTGTAAGCTTTTGGTCCCGTGTTCTAAAGGCGCTCCCAAACCCTAATATTCTACTTTATACAGTCCCTCTCAACTCTGACATTCCATGTCCTAAGGACACCTCTCTTCCAAGCTCTGATATTCTCTTTTCTAAAATCATTCTAGCTCTGACATTCTATATATTCCAAGGGTCCTTCAAACTCTGACATTGTATATTTTAAGAACTGATGGCCCTCCCAAATCTGACATTCTATGTTCTAGGTATTTAGGGCATTCCCAAATCTGAGTTACTATATTCTAGACATTAAGATTTCTCCCAGATCTGATATTCTGTATTCCAAGTGCTGCTGTTCTACTGTTCTGGGTACTAAGGGTTCTCTTAGGTCTGATATTCTGGGTTCTCAGGATGTTATACTGTTTATTTGGCAGTGTTCTAGGAGTCTATGTGATTAGTGGGGTAGGAAGATATATATGGAAGGGATGGGCTCCAGATTGGAGAAGGGAGAGGGTAGGTCCTGCTCTCATGGCCAATATCTCCCCAGCACGGCATCTACCAGCATCAATGCCATGGCCGCTGTCACTGTGGAGGACTTGATCAAACCCCGACTACCAAGCCTCAGCCCTCGAAAACTAACTCTGATCTCCAAGGGGCTGTGTAAGTTCTGGATGGAGGCAGGAAGGGAAGGATAGGTACTCAGAAAGTAAAGGGGAAGGTCTAGACTATCTACCTTGCTAGGGAAGATGGTTCAAAGCTGGACCATTAAGGGGCCTCTGGGTGTTGTATCCCCAAAGCCAAGATTGGAGTCCCCTAACAGCTGACCAGGCCTGAGGCTTAGATGTTAGGGGGAACTGAGGGATCCAGAAGCCCCCATCCCTACCTACTTCTCTGTGATGAGCAATTCTGCTAATGATCGCACTTTGTGTCTGATACTTTCCAGCTCTCATCTATGGTTCAGCCTGTCTGACAGTGGCTGCCCTTTCCTCCCTGCTTGGAGGTGGTGTCCTTCAGGTGAGCCCCCCTTGCCCTGGGCATGGTCCATGCCCCAGCAGGCAGACCCTGGCTCCCAGAGGGCTAAATCCTGAAGCCAATCCCTAACCCCCTGGGAGGGAGAGGGAAAAACACTGAACTGTCCATGGGGAACCTCCAAGGGAGTTAATGTGACCCATCCATCAGGCTGCAGCTCCAACCTTTGAAAAAGGATTTACTAAATGATTTCTTGTTAATTTTGTTTTTATATTTAATTCTCTTAATCCCGGAAGAAAAGCCCTGTAGGATCTAGTATCACCATTTAACAAATGAGTAACTGATGAGTAACAAAGGAATAAACTGAGGCTTAGGGAAGGGAAAGGATTTACCTTAAGTCATAGAGAACCAATGGCAAACAGGATTAATTCCATTCTATTCAATTCTACAAACATTTATTATTTACTGAAATGAAGACATTTGAGTCTCTAGATTCCCAGGAACCCAGGGCTCCTTTCCTGACACCAAACAATTCTCTTTCTGAGAGCAGAGCCAATTTTCAGGTAGTGAGAAAGGGGAAAGGAGATCCAGGTTCTAATGCTGACTTCCCCTCTTCCCTCCTCAGGGTTCTTTCACTGTTATGGGTGTGATGAGTGGTCCGCTGCTTGGAGCCTTCATCCTGGGCATGTTCGTTCCAGCCTGCAACACTGTGGTAAGTTATTTCTACACTCCCAGACCTTGAAAGGTTGAAAGGGTAAGGGAGGGAGCTGCTGGGTAAGATAGGACTTTGGAAAGCATTGGGTCCAACCTTCTTATTTGAGAGATGAGAAAAGCGAGACCCCAGGAATGGCAAAGTCTAGCTCAAGCCCAAGAGACTAAACTACTATCATGTCTGGCTCCCAAGGTGGAGTCCTAGGGGTGAGGGTTACCCACACAGAATGAAATGTGCCTGATACAGAGTCTTATTATTCATTTCAACTGGTTCCATTCTCCTGTATAGAGCTGGATCATCCATGTTCCCTTTCCCTGTCTCAATTTTTTCTTCTGTAAAATGGGAAGATTCGATTAGGGGATTTCTAGGATTTTTTAAAAATTATTTTAAAAAATTAAAAAAAACAAAAAACAACAGATGTATTTTTAAGTGTTATGATTCTCTTCCAGGGTGTCTTCTCAGGCCTGTGTGGAGGCTTCCTACTCTCCTTCTGGGTAGCTGTGGGGGCAACTCTGTACCCACCGAGTCCACAGACCATGGGTGTGTTGCCTACATTCACAGATCACTGTGCACTCTATAATGTCAGTGAGGGCTTGAATGTCACCGTGATCATGGGGACACTTCCACCAAAGACGATTGCTGCCCCAGGAGACAGGTGAGGAAAGGAGAGGGGGGCCTTGCCCCTCAGGATGTCTCCCTCTGAGACGGGGCAACAAAAGAATGAAATACCAGAATTGGAAGGTATTTCAAGAGTTAGCTAATCCACCCCATGCCTGAATAGGAATTCTCTCCAATATTCCTGATACGAGGTCATTCAGTTTCTGCTTAGAGACCTGCTAGGGACCCAACCCACTTCCAGAAGGGCGTTGACCTCGGGGATCTCTGGTTTCAAGAAGAGACCCCCCCCAAATGTTTGTTGAATGAATTCAAGAGAAAACAGGCAAAGGATAGCTGGAAGCTCCAGCAGAAGGGGGTCAGGGCAGTGCCAGCCCTCCCAAGCAGGGCTTGTGTCGGGGGAACATGTGGGTAGGAGGGGTAAGAGGTGGCTAAGCTGGTGGCAATCCTGGTTCCACAGGCCTGCTATTGCTGATGACTTCTACGCCATCTCCTACCTGTACTATGGGGCCCTGGGCACGCTGACCACAGTGCTGGCTGGCATCCTCATCAGCTACGTGACAGGTAACATAACCTTGGGCCAGAGTCCTGAAGGGGTCTTGGGAGCATGTGAGAGAGCAGGGCTGTGCTGGTCTTCTCAGCCATGACCCTATTTCCAGAAAAGGAAATCCCCGAGCCAACTGTGACAGATCTCAATGTCACTGAATCACACGGAGGTTAGAGAAGGACTGTTTAACATTTTTGTGCCTCCTGGACCCTTTCAGCAGTCTGGCAAAAATCTATGTTTTTAATGCATGCAACAAGATACAGAAGGTTACAAAAGAAATCAATATATTGAAATATTTTTAAATAATTTAAAAAAATCCATAGTCATAGACCACAGGTTAAGAAACCATGGCTTAGAGAGAGATTTTAGGACATAGAGTAGCAGAGTTTAAAAGTGATTTTCTAAAAGCTAGACTGTTAGAATTGGGAAGAACCTTAAATATCTGGAGTCCAACTTCTAGAACTCAGTTGGTCATAAAGAGGTTATTTATTTTAATGGACATTGGGGTGGAGAGTGGGGGAGGATGTGTAGCTTTCTGTCCTTTTTCCCATTTTAGGGAGCGGGGCTTGAACCACAATTCAAAATACACATTTTGTCCTTTTCCTCCCTCTTTCACAGGCCCCACCAAGCGTAGTGACCTGGGCCCTGGCCTTCTGTGGTGGGACGTCATGAAACAGATGTCATCTGTGGCCCCTATGGCTAAGTCGGTGCCCCTGGAAGACAGCTTGTCTAATTCTAAGGTCAAAACCCGATCTGCCAGAAAACCAGGGGGTGACCTGGGCTGGGGGGGGAGGGGAGGATGCATTCTGAGGTACCACAGGCTGCCCCCCCGGCCTCTGGGAAGGTTGTTGAATTATTCCCCATGGAGCTCAGGTTTAACATCTAGTCAAGAATGAAATTTTCAGATTATAGTGGTATTAATTATATTTTTGTGATAATCATCAAGGGTATAAGAATATTAACAATTAATATGCAGATTAAAATTCAAGTCTATTAACAGTCAGGCATGGCTCCCCTTGTCCCCTTGTCCCTCTAAGTTCCTCACAGAGACTTATCTTGTGTCCCACTTGTAGCCTGCCTGGATGGGGGAGGGTCTCCCTAGGTCATAAAAGCAATGACCCCTTCTTGTTGATTAACACATCATGTCACATGGACCTAGAGGTCACTCAGGCAATTGTCAAAGCGGGGTCTAAGTGAGTCAATCAATCCATTAGCATTTATACAGCACCTACCATGTGTCAGGCACTTAACTAAACACTGAGATACAAAGATAGGCAAAAGACAGTCTCTGGCCTCAAAGAGATAATAGACTAGGAAGATAAACAAATATGTACGAACTAGATAGAGGATAAATAGAAAATAAGGAAGAGAAGGAAGGCACTGGAATTAAGGGGAGTTGGGGAAGGCTTTCTCAGAAGATGAGATTTTAGTTGGACTTTAAGAAAACCAGAGAAGGAAATAGGTAGAGATGAGGAGACATGGGGGGTCAGCCAGGATGCTGTGCCATTGGGTGGAAGAGTACGTGATGGGGAATGATGCTTGAGAAGACTAAAAGGGGAGAGGAAATTAGATCTGTTTGTTCCTGCACTTTCCTTCAGTCCTATTTTATAATCTTGTTTTTCACATGATTAATTTTCCACTGTGACTCTGTCCCATGGACTTGTTTATCCTGATTCTATGGAAACGATCTGGGCAGAGTGAAAGGTAGAGCCAGCTCTGGCCAAAGCCCATCATGATGGCTTACTTCTCTCTTGGTGGCCGGGGCTTAAGTCCTCAGAGCTGATAGCCTCCGAGGAAACCAGTCAGGAACCCTTTTCCTAGCTCTCATGAGAGGCCTGGGAGGGGGAAGAATTCTATGAGAGACGTATTGGTCATTCCCATAGGGCATCAACGATCTGAACTCTATGTACAGTTACTAAAGCATCTGTCTATTCATCCTCTCTTCTGATTTGAAAGAAAGACAAAGCAAATCATATAATAATATTTATAAGCTTCTACAACTACTCTAGGACTTTGGGGACCCCCATAAGGATTGATACATAGGATCCTTGGGGCTCCTCCCCAGGCCTAAATCTGTTTCTGACCTTTTTTTTCTCCCCTGTAGGATTCTAAGGAACACCCACATGACATCAAGAAGCCCCCAGGCCCCTCATCCTTTTGGCTCCAGGATCAGGTGTTGCAAAAGGAGGCAGAAGAAAGCAATCTACTTAGAGAAACGGACATTTAAGTTGGCTCATGCGTGGAGTGGGAGAGACTGAGAAACCCAAACCAAGGCGGGCTGGGCCAGAACTATTGCCGGTCCAGTTCTGGATTCGAGAACCTGCTCTCGATGTCTCCACTTGTTTTATGCTCGTGAGCCCAGCAACCTCTAGATCTTCTAGAATGAAAGATGGAAGAGAAAGGGCTGGGCCCTCCTGGACTTGTGAACCTTCCCTTGATTTGATTATTCCTGCATGAGAAAAGCAATGGGTTTAGGTCAAGTTCTGTTTCTCTTTGGCGGAGTCAATGTTTGTGTGTATGATTATGGGAAGGAGGATTTCTTATTGTCCTCTATCAACTGGGAAAATGGCTGGAAGTTGGAATGCTCTCCCTTCTTCAGTTTTATGTTGAAACCCCAGACTCCTCATCTACGTTCAGTGTTTCACAGAAAATGTCTTGCCTGCTTCTTCCCTTCCTCCCTTGCACTTTGTCTCAACCCCAGAATCATTTTGTATTTAATATTTTGTATTTGTTTATATTGGTTTTCTCCTGGTAGAAAGTAAGCTCTCTGAGGGAAGGGACTATTTTGGTTTTGTCCATGAATTTGTGGGGCCAACTGTGTGCGGTTTATAGCAGGTGATTAATAAATGCTTGTCAAATCGAATTGAATTGAATGGTGAATAAGAGAAGGAAGAAATAGGGGAAAGAATGGATGGAATACTGATTTTAGCTCCAAAAGAAGTTACA
Source organism: Antechinus flavipes (assembly GCF_016432865.1). Classification (NCBI taxonomy): domain Eukaryota; kingdom Metazoa; phylum Chordata; class Mammalia; order Dasyuromorphia; family Dasyuridae; genus Antechinus; species Antechinus flavipes. The sequence continues at coordinate 676,302,151 of NC_067398.1, read as the reverse complement.
TCTTCCAGATCATCTAGCCTTATCTACTGCAATTTGTCCCTTTACTTAAGGGCATTGGATAGAACCCTGAGCCTGAAGTCAGAAAGAACTAAGTTCAAATTCAATTTCATACACTAGCTTTGTCTCGATCTCAGATAATAGCTGTGTGACCCTGAGTAATTTACTTAACCACTCATTGCTTGTCTCAATTTCTTCACCCATAAGATGGGGATGAAAATAATAGCACTTGTCTCCAAGGAGTTGTTATAAGGATCTGATGAGATGATATTTAACATAGTGCCTGGTGCATAGTAGGCTCTTATCCCCATATCAATCCCACCTTCCAGGCAGGTCCTTCCTAGAAGCAAATTCCAAATAACCAACCCCAGAGTAAGACCCCCCAAAACAGTTTTCCTAGACTGCCTGGGAGTATTATTTCTTCAGAGCCAAACTTAGTCATTAGAATTATACTCATCATTCAATTTGGAAACTGCTCTCCCCCAGTTCTTCTGATTTACCTCACTGACTGGTCCTCAGTTTCCCTTATTCAATCTTCCTCCAGGTACAACCTTCTTTCCACTACCGACTATGGGTATCCTCCAACACTCTGTCCTGAATTCTCTTTTCTTCTCCCTCTATTTTATTTCACTTGGTGATTTCCTCAGCACGCCTGAGTTCAATTATCAGCTTTGTACTGATGATTCTCAGATCTTAGGTTATTCAAACCTAACCTCTCTCCTGAGCTTTATAGTTTCAGGTGATCAATTGTCTATTACACACCTTGAACTAAGTTCATGGACATCTTGAACTCACTATGTCCCAGAGCTCATTATCTTTTCCTTCAACTTTCCCTTCTGGGATGGTTTCATTAAAAATCTAAAAAGACATATAAAAATTAGTTCAAGATAATGAAGTAAAAACAACTGAGGTTATGGTACACAGTACCAGCAATAGTACTATTGGCCAGCTATGAAAAACTTGGCTACTCTGATCAATATAATGAAACAAGACAATTCCAAAGGACTCATGAAGAGAAGTGATGTCTTCTATCCAGAAAGAGAGAACGGATGAATTCTGAGTGAGATTCAAGCATATTTTTTCACTTTTTAATTTTTCTTCCTCTTTTTTTTGGTAACACGGCTTATATGGAAATATGTTTTGCATGACTTTACATGTATAATTTATATTCTATTACTTGCCTTCTCAATGTGGGAGAAAATTGAGAATTCAAAACTGAAATTTTTTTAACATTCTAATTTAAAGTTTTGAGTTCCAAATTCTATCCTTCCCTTCCTTCCTCTCCCCCTCCATCTCCCCAAGAAAGTAAGCAATCACATATAGGTTATATGTATGTAATTATGTAAAACATTTCCATATTAGTAATTTTGAACAAGAAGATTCAAACAAAAGAAACAAATGAAAGAAAATAAAAAATAGCATGTTTCAGTCTGCATAAAATCAATATCAATTCTCTGGAAGCAGATATTATGTTTTATCATTAGTCCTTTGGGATTGTCTTAGATCATTGTATTACTGAGAACAGCTAAGTCATTCGCAGTTCTTTATTAAACAATATTTATGTTATTGGCAACAATGTTCTCCTAGTTCTGTTCACTTGACTCTGCATTAGTTCATGTAAGCCCACGTTTTTCTGAAATTATCCCATTTGTCATTTATTATAGCAAAATAATACTCTGTTACAGTCATATACCATAGCTTCTTTAGCCATTCTCCAATTGATGGGCATTCCTTTGATTTCCAATTCTTAGTCACCACAAAAAAAAGCCTCTACAAATATTTTTGATAGAAATAGGTCCTTTCTCCTTTTTTGAATGTCTTTGGGATGTAGAGCTGGCAATGGTATTGCTATAGCTAATATTTCTAGTACGATATAAAATAATAGAAGTGATCATGGGGATCACTGAGAAAAGCAGAATAACTTGAAAAACCTCCCGTTTCCCCTTCAGGAAAGAATAAAAATACCATTTTGAGAAGGGTAGAAGTCTAGTTTTGCCTCCCTTCAGATCACTGCTAGACAGATCTAGACCTATGTGCGTACATAGAACCTACACGAATGAAACAACATGATTTTCTTACACACACACTTTTTGCATATTTATCTAGCACTAATCTCCTCCTGGCTTCCAAATTCTCATCTCCACCTTCCTTAGACATCTCAAACTGGATTCACATAAACATCTAAAACTCAACATGGCCCAAACTGGACATATTATCTTCTCTCTTAACTGTCCTCTCTTCCTAACCTCTCTGTTACTGTGGAGGAAACCACCATGCTCCCTGGTGACAGCTTCAACTCCTCATTCTCAAATCCTCCAGACTCAATCTATAGCCAAGTCCTGTCAATTTTGCCTTGGTGGCATCTAGAATATATACAACCTTCTTTCCATAATAAACACTGCCTTCTTTCTACAATAGACATTGCCTTCTTTCTGTAATATACACTGCCTTCTTTCCATATTATACACTGCTTTCATTCAATAATATAGACTGCTTTGTTTCCATAATAGACACTGCCTTCTTTCCACAATATACCCAGCCTTTTTTCTATAGTATACAGTTCCCTTTTTTGCTAATGTACATTACTTCTCTCCATAGGATACACAATTTCCCTTGTATAGTATGCATTCTTCTCATTCCATAGTACACACTACCTGCTTTCCATAATATATACTGCCTTCTTTCCATAGTAAACACTGCCTTCTTTCCATAGTATACTCTGCCTTCATTCTATAACGTACATTGCCTTTTTTCTATAATATACACTGCCTTCGTTGTATGATATACATTACTTTCTTTCCATAATATACACTGCCTTCTTTCCATATTATACACTACTTTCATTCAATAATATACACTGCCTTGTTTCCATAGTAGACACTGCCTTTTTTCCATAATATACCTCACCTTCTTTCTATAGTATACAGTTCCTTTCTTCCATAATGTGCATTACCTTCTTTCCATAGTATACACAATTTCCCTTGCATAGTATGCATTCCTCTCGTTCCATAGTACACACTGCCTTCTTTCCATAGTATTCACAATTTCTCTTCCATAGTATTCATTCTTCTCTTTCCATAGTACACACTGCCTCCTTTCCATAGTATACAGTGTCTTTATTCTATAGTACACATTGCCTTCTTTCTATAGTACACAATACCTTATTTCCATAGTATATACTGCCTTCATTCTATAATATACATTGCTTTCTTTCTATAATATACAGTTTTCTTTCCATATTATACACTACTTTAATTCAATAATAGACACCGCCTTGTTTCCATAGTAAACACTGCCTTCTTTCTGCAATATTCTCCTCTAAAATTTAATGTTCTCTGGGAGCAGGTTTCTTGGGGGGCTTCTGGGAGCATCCTTCCTTTCAGTTCAATAATCACCCCAAATGCAGCCAGGAGTTAAAGTCCAGATCTTTTACTGTCTCCATCCAAGTCTTGTCTCCTTCCTTGGGCCTGGTTCGCTTTCTTTGAGGCCTATCTCTCTCCTTGGTTCCGAGAGCTCTTGCCGCTAGTCCTTTGTCTCTTCCAGCTTCAGCCTCTCTTCCGCCGAATCTCCAGCCAGCACAAAGGTGGAAAATGGAATGAATCTGTCTCCACCTCTGAGAGTGGGTTTCTCTTTTCTGACTTCTGAATGTCCCGGACTGAATCCTGGCTGAGGCTCCTAGCTTATATATGCTCTCTTAAAGGTGTGAATCTTGTAGGATAACCAAGTATATTAGTGAACTAGAGAACTGTTAAGCACCCTGCTAAATTAGATAATTATTGTCTCTATTAATTCCAATGACTTAGCACCTTGTAAGAATCCTAACACTTTCCATAGTATATCTCACCTTCATTCTACAGAATAAACTACCTTTTTTCCATAATGTGCATTACCTTCTTTCTATAGAATATACAATTTCCCCTGCATAATATGCATTCCTCTCGTTCCATAGTCCTTACTGACTTCTTTCTATAATTTATACTGCCTTCTTTTTATAATATGCATTACCTTTTTCCCATAGTATATCTCACTTTCTTTCCATAGTATACCTTGTCTTCTTTCTATAATATACACCACCTTCTTTCCATAGTACACACTGCCTTGTTTCCATAGTACACGCCACCTTCTTTCTGTAATATACACTGCCTTCATTCTATAATATACATTGCTTTCTTCCTATCACTGTCTTCTTTCTATAATATACACTTCCTTCTTTCTGTAATATACGTTGCCTTCTTTCTATAATACACACTTCCTTCTTTCTGTAATATACACTTTCTTCTTTCTATAATATACACTGCCTTCATTCTATAATACACATTGCCTTCTTCCTATCACTGTCTTCTTTCTATAATATACATTGCCTTTTTCCTGTAATATACACTTCCTTCTTTCTGTAATATACACTGCCTTCATTCTATAATATACATTGCTTTCTTCCTATCACTGTCTTCTTTCTATAATATAAACTTCCTTCTTTCTGTAATATATGTTGCCTTCTTTCTATAATACACACTTCTTCTTTCTGTAATATACACTTCCTTCTTTCTGTAATATACACTGCCTTCATTCTATAATACACATTGCCTTCTTCCTATCACTGTCTTCTTTCTATAATATACACTTCCTTCTTTCTGTAATATACGTTGCCTTCTTTCTATAATACACACTTCCTTCTTTCTGTAATATACACTTCCTTCTTTCTGTAATATACACTGCCTTCATTCTATGATACACATTGCCTTCTTCCTATCACTGTCTTCTTTCTATAATATACACTTCCTTCTTTCTGTAATATACGCTTCCTTCTTTCTATAATACACACTTCCTTCTTTCTGTAATATACACTTCCTTCTTTCTGTAATATACACTTCCTTCTTTCTGTAATATACGTTGCCTTCTTTCTATAATACACACTTCCTTCTTTCTGTAATATACACTTTCTTCTTTCTGTAATATACACTGCCTTCATTCTATAATACACATTGCCTTCTTCCTATCACTGTCTTCTTTCTATAATATACATTGCCTTTTTCCTGTAATATACACTTCCTTCTTTCTGTAATATACACTGCCTTCATTCTATAATACACATTGCCTTCTTCCTATCACTGTTTTCTTTCTATAATATACACTTCCTTCTTTCTGTAATATACACTTCCTTCTTTCTGTAATATACACTTCCTTCTTTCTGTAATATACGTTGCCTTCTTTCTATAATACACACTTCCTTCTTTCTGTAATATACACTTCCTTCTTTCTGTAATATACACTGCCTTCATTCTATAATACACATTGCCTTCTTCCTATCACTGTCTTCTTTCTATAATATACACTTCCTTCTTTCTGTAATATATGTTGCCTTCTTTCTATAATACACACTTCCTTCTTTCTGTAATATACACTTCCTTCTTTCTGTAATATACACTTCCTTCTTTCTGTAATATACACTTCCTTCTTTCTGTAATATATGTTGCCTTCTTTCTATAATATACACTTCCTTCTTTCTGTAATATATGTTGCCTTCTTTCTATAATACACACTTCCTTCTTTCTGTAATATACACTTCCTTCTTTCTGTAATATACACTTCCTTCTTTCTGTAATATACACTTCCTTCTTTCTGTAATATACACTTCCTTCTTTCTGTAATATACACTTTCTTCTTTTTGTAATATACACTTTCTTCTTTCTGTAATATACACTGCCTTCATTCTATAATATATATTGCTTTCTTCCTATCACTGTCTTCTTTCTATAATATACACTTCCTTCTTTCTGAATATACATTGCCTTCTTTCTATAATATAGACTGCCTTCAGCTAAATTCAGATACACTCACTATCCAATAAGTCATAAATAGATCTACTTTGCCCTCCCATAGGAACTCTTAAAGAGAATCTATTAAGTTGTTGAGGGATTATGATCTCTCTTGGTGGAGGGGGGATGCTCACAACAACAAAATTATAGATTCCTAAAGAATTAAAGTTGGCAGCTATTATTATTTATAATATTTTGTCATTATTCATTAATGTGTGTCTCTTCATGACCCCACTGGGGGAGTCATAAAATCCCTATGGGATTTTCATGCTAGAGATACTTGAATGGTTTGCTGTTTCCTTCTCCAGCTTGTTTTACAGAAGAAGAACCAAAACACATAAGGTCAAGTGACTTGCCCAGGGTTGCAAAGCTAGTAGGTCTGAGACAATATTTGAACTCAGGAAGATGAGACCAGATCTGGCACTCTCTCCATTGTACCATCTAGCTGCCCTTATTGATAATAAGAGGTATTTTTAAAAAGTATTGGGGGTTATTACATTTATCGAGTATACTTGTATATATTCATAAGAAATTTCTCGTAGGCTAGTTTTTCAGACTGTTTTTATGTCAATTTCTAAAAAGAAATATAAAACAAAATAAACATATAATTATACAATGTAAAAAAATATATAGACTGCCTTCTTTGTGTAATATAGACTGCCTTCTTTCTATAATATACACTGCCTTCTTTCTGTAATATATATTGCCTTCTTTATGTGATATATGTTGCCTTCTTTATGTGATATACATTGCCTTCTTTCTATAATATAGACTGCCTTCTTTCTGTAATATATGTTGCCTTCTTTCTATACTACACACTCCCTTCTTTGTAATATACGTTGCCTTCTTTCTATAATCTACACTCCCATTTTTGTAATATTCATTGCCTTCTTTCTATAATATACACTGCCTTCTTTATGGAATATACATTGCCTTCTTTCTGTAATATAGACTACCTTCTTTCTATAATCTACACTCCCTTCTTTGTATATCTGTTGCCTTCTTTCTATAATATAGACCGCCTTCAGTGACAGGGAAAGATAATGCGGAATGTTGGAGGGGATGTGGGAAAACAGGGACACTGATACATTGTTGGTGGAATTGTGAACACATCCAGCCAATTTGCAACTATGCTCAAAAAGTTATCAAACTGTGCATACCCTTTGATCCAGCAATGTTTCTACTGGGTTTATATCCCAAAGAGATACTAAATACGGGAAAGGGACCTGTATGCCAAAATGTTTGTGGCAGCCCTGTTTGTGGTGGCTAGAAGCTGGAAAATGAATGGATGCCCATCAATTGGAGAATGGTTGTGTAAATTGTGGTATATGAACGTTATGGAATATTATTGTTCTGTAAGGAATGACCAAAGGGATGAATACAGAGAGGACTGGCGAGACTTAGGTAAACTGATGCTAAGTGAAATGAGCAGAACCAGGAGATCACTATATACCTCAACAACGATACTGTTTGAGGATGTATTCTGATGGAAGTGGATCTCTTTGATAAAGAGAGCTAATTCAGTTTCAATTGATCAAGGATGGACAGAAGCAGCTACATCCAAAGAAAGGACACTGGGAAATGAATATAAAATGCTTGCATTTTTGTTTTTCTTCCCAGGTTATTTATACTTTCTGAATCCAATTCTCTCTGTGCAACAAGAAAACTGTTTGGTTCTGCACATGTATATTGTATCTAGAATATACTGTAATCTAGTCAACATGTAAAGGACTGCTTGCCATCTGGGGGAGGGGGTGGAAGGAGGGAGGGGAAAAATCAGAACAGAAGTGAGTGCAAGGGATAATGCTGTAAAAAAATTACCCTGGCATGGGTTCTATTAATAAAAAGTTATTTAAAAATAAATAAATAAAAATATAGACTGCCTTCTTTCTATAATGTATACTCCCTTCTTTGTTATATCCGTTGCCTTCTTTCTATAATATACACTGACTTCTTTATGTAATCTATACTCCCGTCTTTGTAATATATGTTGCCTTCTTTAAGTAATATAGATTGCCTTCTTTCTATAATGTATACTCCCTTCTTTGTAATATCTGTTGCCTTCTTTCTGTAATATACATTGCCCTCTTTGTATAATGTACACTCCCTTCTTTGTAATGTACATTGCCTTCTTTCTATAATATAGCCTGCCTTCTTTTGATAGTACACACCGTCTTCTTTCTATAATATACATCACATTCTTTTTATAATATACTTTACCTTCTTTCTACACTATACACTACCTTCTTTCCACTGATCGTCTCACCATCTTTTTGCAGATCCTCATTACCTTGTGTTTAGACCATTTCAAAAATCTTAGTTGGTTTTCTTGCCTAAAGCTCTCCTCACTATTCTTTCATCAGCAGCCAAAGCACTCTTCCCAAAGTGCAGGGATGACCATGTTATCCTCCCTTTTATCTGTTCAATAGACTTCAATGACTCCCTTATTATTTCTAGGATCAAATATAAAATCCTTTGTTTGACTTTTAAAACATCTTGTCACCTGTCCATTTTCTACCTTTCCAATCTTTTTATACTCTATTCTCTACCATATCCTCTTCAGTACAGTGACACAGACTTCCTTGAGGAACAGCATCTCTGCACATTTTCACTGACTGTCCTTCATGCCTCAGTTGCTCTCCTTCTACATTTCTGCCTCCTGACCCTCCTGGTTCTTCAAGTCTTGGTTCTCTTCTACAAAAAGTCTTTCCCAGTCTCTCCTTATCTACCTTATACCCTTTTTTCTCACCTCATGTTTTTATTCTGATATTACTTTTAATTCACTTGTGTTATGGGCCAGAACTTGAAACAAGGTACTAAGTGGAATTAATGAGCTAATGGTTATCTAGTTTAGCATGGTGATTAATAGTTCTCTAAGTTCAGCATGATTGATTTAATCCTACAACAAATAATGATTTCCTAATGATATAATGATTGGTGTACGCTCCATGTAGAGAATATAAGGTAGGAGTCTTAGCCAGGAGTCATTGGAGAAGCTGGCAGAGGCAGAGAAGGCAAAAGACTGGTGGCAGGAGCTCAAGCTCTCAGAACCAAGGAGAGAGATAGGCCTCTAAGGAAGCTAACTGGGCCCCAGGAAAGGAGACATGACTTTGAAAGAGATAATAAGGATTTGGACTTTAATACCTGGCTGCACTTGTGGTGATTACTGAACTGAAACGAAGGCTGCTCCTAGAGACCCCAAGAAAACCCAACAAAAGAACATTAAATTTTAGAGAGAACATTATACATTTTTATATGTCTATATCTATGTACTTGTTTGTAGGACAATTTGATAGGAGAACAATAGTCCTCCCCACCATAAGATGTTCTTTTTTGGGGGGAGGCTTGAGGTGTCATTCTTTTTTTTTTTTAAAGAAAACTATAGATTTTATTTTAATTTTTAAAAATAATTATAACTTTTTAGTGACAGTACATATGAATAGGTAATTTTTTACAACATTATCCCTTGCACTCACTTCTGTTGCGATTTTTCCCTTCCCTCCCTCCACCCCCTTCCCTAGGATGGCAAGCAGTCTTATACATGTTAAATATGTTATAATATATCCTAGATACAATATATATGTGTGCAGAACCAAACAGTTCTCTTGTTGCATGGGGAGAATTGGATTCAGAAGGTAAAAATAACCTGGGAAGAAAAACAAAAATACAAACAGTTTTCACACATTTCCCAGTGTTCCTTCTCTGGGTGTAGTTGATTCTGTCCATCCTTGATCAATTGAAACTGAGTTAGATCTTCTCTTTGTCAAAGAAATCCACTTCCATCAGAAGACATCTTCATACAGTATTGTTGTTGAAGTATATAATGATCTCCTGGTTCTGTTCATTTCACTCAGCATCAGTTCATGTAAGTCTCTCCAAGACAAGAAAACTAAGACAGAGGGAGAGAGAAGGGACTTAGCGAGGTCACAAAGGGTGTCAGAGCTGGGGTGCTATGATAAGGCTTTCTTTCCAAAAATGTTTCTTACAGAACAATAATATTCCATAATATTCATATACCACAACTTATTCAGCCATTCTGGGCATCCACTCAGTTTCCAGCTTCTAGCCACTACAAACAGGGCTGCCACAAACATTTTGGCACATACAAGTCCCTTTCCCTTCTTTAGTATCTCTTTGGGATATAAGCCCAGTAGTAGCACTGCTGGATCAAAGGGTATGCACAGTTTGATAACTTTTGGGGCATAATTCCAAATTGCTCTCCAGAATAGTTGGGTTTGTTCACAACTCCACCAACAATGCATCAGTGTCCCAGTTTTCCCGCATCCCCTCCAACATTCATCATTATTTTTTCCCTGTCATCTTAGCCAATCTGACAGGTGTGTAGTGATATCTCAGAATTGTCTCTGATCAATAGTGAAAAAGTGTTCTTGAAGGCAGGAGCTATAGGTTTTCCTTCCTTTGTATCCTCAGTACTTATCTATCACAGGGCCTGCTTCATAATAGATGCCTAATAAATGCTTGTCAACTTACTGAGTGATTTTCTTTGTCCAATCCCTTCACTTTACAGACAAGAAAACTAAGACAGAGGGAGAGAGAAGGGACTTAGCGAGGTCACAAAGGGTGTCAGAGCTGGGATGCTATGATAAGGCTTTCTTTCCAAAGTCCAAGACCTCAGGCATAATGCCTAGGGAAATACTGGAAAGGGAAAGGACCCAATGTCTAACTTGTTTTCTCCATCTCAGAAGACTTCAAGAATTTCCATCAGGAATACCTCTTGGATCAATAGATTCTACTGGAATCTTTAGATCAAGGAATCTTAGGGATCATTGAGTACAATCCTCTCATTTTACAGATGAGAAAACATTAGTTTTTTTCATTTGAGGTCCAGAGAAAAGAAAAAAGTTTCTTAAGTCTAACAGCCAGTAAGAAAAAGAACCAGGCTATCAGAAGACCTGGGAATTCAGATGCTTAGTGTGGAGTCAGACCTCATTTAAGATGTTAATTCTTGACACTGAAATTGTATGACCTTGGAAAAGTATCTTAACTTCTGAGATTCCCTTTTCCTTCAACTAACTGCATGGTGTGGGAGGGGGAAGAGTAAGACTTGCCTAAGATCACATGGAAGGTTAAAGATAAAGCTCCCCCTACTATCCTTTCTCTTTATTCCTCCCAAACAGGGGGAAAAGGAAGGAAGGAAGAGAATGAAAGAAAGACAGAGAGAAAGAAAGAAAGAGAAAGAAGGAGAAAAGAAAGGAAGGAAAAAAGAAAGAAAAAAGGAAGAGAGAAAGGTAGGAAAGAAGAAAGAGAAAAAGATGAGAATGGAAGGAAGGAAGGAAGAAAGGAAGGAAGGAAGAAAGGAAGGAAGCAAGAAAGGAAGGAAGGAAGGAAGGAAGGAAGGAAGGAAGGAAGGAAGGAAGGAGGAAGGAAGGAAGGAAGGAAGGAAGAAAAGAAGGAAAGAATGAAGGAAGGAAGGAAGGAAGAAAAGAAGGAAAGAATGAAGGAAGGAAGGAAGGAAGGAAGGACGGAAGGACGGAAGGAAGGAAGGAAGGAAGGAAGGAAAGGAGGGAGGAAGGAAGGAAAGGCGGGAGGGAAGAGCAAGGGAAAGAGAGAGAGAGGAGACCCCAGGAGATGGAAGGGAATAATTAAGTTCAGATCTCTGCCTTTCTTCCTCAGCATTTCAGCATTTCCTCAGAGTCCCCCTAGGGTGGTGGCCTTGGCTCCAGGAAGCCTTCAGTCATGTTTCTGTGAAGGCAGGGAGAGTTGGATTTCTCAATGTCTCAGGGGAGATAGGGCCCCTAAAGGAAGAGGGAAAGAGGGGTGCCTCTGTGTGTGTGTGTGTGTGTATGTGGTGAGTGACTTCTTCAGAGGAAGAAGGGAGGAAAGAAGGGAGGGACTGTCAAAGAATCTTGTTCAACAGCAAATACCTGGGCTGGGTTTGCCCCTCAGGCAGCTTAGTTACGCTAGAATCTGGGTGATGACATTTGCAGTATTTCCCGGTAAGGAGCACCTTCTGAAGCCCCTGAAACTCCAGCCCTCTTCGAGTTCCCAGATGAGTTCTTGAGGAGGGGACTTTCCCTCCCTACTTAGCCTTTGACTTCTTTCCCCAAGATCTCCTCAGCATCAATGATCACATGATCTTTTCCTAAAAGGTCAACCCACTGTCCAGGGAAGAGCTCTGGTTGGGAATCCAAAGGTCTGGGCTCTAGGCTCGGCTCTGACCTCTCGGGGCCTCAGTTTCCTCATATTTAAACTGAAGATAACCCTTGTACTACTTCCCTTTGGGGCATCTTGAGAACATTTTGTAAGCCCTGAAGCTCTATGTGATAGCTGAGTTCTTATCATTACTGATCCCGGTTTTGTGTCCCAGGATAGGTAAATTCTCTTCCCCAAGTGTCAATTTTGTCTTTTATAAAATAGAAAAAATATATTCTATTGTAGATTGTAAAACATTGGATAAAAGGAAACTCTGACTGTCACCAATAATCTCTGAGACTTCGGACAAGCTATCACATCTGAATATCTGAGGGTCCTCAAGTCAGACCTTGAAACAAATTGTCAGAGCTAGGAGGGGGCTCTTGGGACATAAAATGTGACATATTAAAACCAGGAGGAACCTTAGAGCATAGACCATGGATTTCTAGAGCTTTATTAGAAAAGCTTGGAGAGCCTTTGAAGGAATGAGTGAAAGAGTGTTTATTAAATACTATGTGTTTGAGGAACCCCAGATTCCTTTCTTTCTACAAGTTCTTTCCTTTAGCTAACATGTTGCCCCTCAAAGCACTAAAGTCTCAAAGCACAAAGGATGTGAAAAGAAAGGAAAGGAAATGAGAGCCCAACTTCTCACCAAATACAGAAGTTTGAGAAGGAGTTGGAGGAGAAGGAGAAGAGGAGAAGCAGGAGGAGGAGGAGGGGAGAAAGAGAGGAAGGAAGAAGAGGAGGAAAAAGCCTTGCCTGTCTGTCTAATCTTAGACTTTGGGCACCTAGCCCTTAGACTTGAAGAGAACTTGGCTTTGGCTGGATACCCCTGACAGAGCTCAGGAGGAGGCTACAAGTCTCTTGAAGTCGACCCAGTAAGCACCAGCTGTCTATGACTATCCACCTATCCTATCCCCCACTGAGAAACTGCTGGAAACAGAAAATCCTAGCAGGAAGAGCCTCTGAAAATGCATTAAGTCCAACCCCTATTCACCTCTTTCTGCCCTATTTTATAGAGGAAGAAACTAAAGATTCAGAGAAAAAGAGGGATTTCCCTGGGGTAGGGGTGGGGATAGAGCCTTAAAAATCCGGGATCTTCTGGCTGCCTGCCAGGTAAAGGTGTTAGAAAATTAGGTAATTCCTGACAAGGTGAACCCAAGACACAGGGTCCAACAGCTGGGTGGGCCCTGGGGTACCAAGGCTGTTCTGCTACTTGCCTTGGGCTAAATCTGAGGAAATAGAAAATTTGCATATGGTTAACTTAATTACTCAATTAATCATATATGGACCATAATCCATCTACTTTCTTTTTCCTTTAATCAGTCTGGGTGCAGAAGGGAGTCCCTTCCTATAAAACTCTAGTATTCCTCCCTCCCCCATCCCTTACTAAAGCTCTCTTTCTGGGACTCCCCAAGAGTCTGGCAGCTAGTGAAGTAGAAAGAGTACAGTGTGCAAGAGAGCTCATTCTTCTACCCTTGGGGGGCTTTTGAGGGTCTCTTCAGAGGTTTTGCTCCAATGGCCTCTTCTCAGGTCCCAAAACAAAACAAAACAAAACAAAACAAAACAAAAAAAAAAAAAAAAAAAAACAGGTGAATGACCTTGTTCAAGTCTGTTCCTCTGTCAAGGTCTCAATTTCCTCCTTTGATAAACAAAGGGATTGGGTTTGATGGTTCCTGAGATCACTTGTAATTCTGACATTTCATATTCCGTAAGTTCAGCAAACATTTACAAATGCCCGCTACTATATGTGCTGGGCATTGGGGATACTGCAGCAAAAAATAAATAGCAATCTTTGCCTTCAAAGAACTTACATTCATCATATAAGTTGAGCAGTAACATCAAGATATTTGGAGGAAGGAATGATCACTAACAAGAGAGATGGAAAGACCTTCCTTGAAAGCAGAAAGGATTCTAAAAGGTTGATATCAGAAGGAGTGCTTTCCAGGCATAGGAAACAATCTGGGTAAAGGTGTGTAAGCAGGAAATGTTAAAAACAAGTTGAGAAAAATGGCAAAGAACATGTTCTAGTAAGGGTAGGGATGAGGTAGGGGAAGCTGAATTGGGAAACAGACTCAATCCTTCAGTTCAGTCCCAATTCTGCCATTTACTATTTTGTGACCTCAGGCAGAGCACCTCATCTCTTCCAGTCTCTTATTTTCTACTCCACAAAACAAAGGGCTGAGACTGTATTTCCTTTAAGGTTTATTCTTTCTCTACATTGATTGTGACAGTGTGTAGCCTTCTTTCTCTGAAACATAAAGTATGGAAAAAGGAATAATGTAAAATAAGTTTGGAAAGTTAAGGCAAGAATCAAATTGGGAAAGGATTTAAATGGTGACCTGAATTTATTTAATCCTAGAAGCAGTAGGAAACCACTAAAAAGCTTCAGCTGGGAAACGAAAGTTATACCTGTGCTTTAGAAAGATTATTTTGGAAGTCATACAGACTGAAGAGGAGAAATATTGAAAACCAAAGAGAACATATAATTATTTGTTGTTGTTCAGTTGAATCCCACTCTTCCTGAACCCATTTGGGATTTTCTTGGCCGAAATCCTAGAGTGGTTTATTATTTTCTTCTCCAGCATATTTTACAGATAAGGAAATAAAGGAAATCAGGGTGAAGTGACTTGCCTAGGGTTACACAGCTAGAAGGTGTCCAAGGTTGGATTAGAACTCACAAAGATGAGTCTTTCTGACTCGAAGTCTGGAACTCTATCCACTATGGCGCCACCTAGCTGCCTCCCATATAATTATCAAATCATCTATTTAGAGCCAAAAGGGATCTTACAAGTTTTTTAGTCCAACTTTCTTCTGTCTCCCTAATTTTACAGAGAAGGAATTAATTTCTAGATCTTTTGGGAACCAGATAAAGAATAGGAACTGAAGGGTAATAGTTAAATTGTCCAGGGCTTTTTAACTTAGAGGCAGAATCCTAACGTTCTGCCAAAGAGGGATGCTTATTTATTTATTTTTTAAAAGAAGGCAGTTGGCTATTTTAATGACAATTAGAAGAAGCTGAGAGGCTGAGCAAGGAAAACTTGACAATGCTTGACAATGAATTTGTAGCATGAGATGATTGGACTTGGGGGCTTAGGTCAGGATAATGTTGGAGATATCAGCAAGACCCTGCAGTAACTATGGGACTCCTGGGGTATCCACTGGTGAATAAGAAAATGGTGGCCAGGGCTACAGGAGTTGAGATGCCATTCACCATGCATGTTGAATGTTTTCTTTCTCTTTTTTTGTGACTTTGATTAAGAGAGATTGCCTGATCACTCTTCTCTACAAATAGCCTCTGGACACATCTGTTCCATTGGTGAAAGTGAATTTTAGAACTCAGAGATTAAGGGAGCAGCTGCAACTGCTGGGGATTTGGAAGTTTAGACCTTGTATACCCCTGGGGCTCTTCTGTTTTCAGCCACTCAGGAATGTTAGTGTATCTCTTATTTTCAGTTCCATCATTAAATGTACAGTACTCTAATCTGGAATGTATGTTTGTAGTCCTTGTAGCTGGGAAGGAGTTGAGAATTTTAATGGGAATAGGGGAAAAAAGGACAAATAAATTATTATAATCTTGTATTAAAGCCTTCTTGTTGTTCAGTCCTATCAGACTCTTGGTGACCCCATTTGGTATTTTCTTGACAAAAATAGTATAGTAGTTTGAAATTTCCTTTTTCAGCTCATTTTACAGATAAAGAAATTGAGGCAAGCAGGGTAAAGTGATTTGCCCAGGGTCACACAGCTAGTGTCAGATTTGAACGCAGATCCTTCTAACTCCAGGCTTGGTACTCTATCCACTGAATAACCTAGCTGTCTCATTAAAGGTCTATTATATTTAAATTAATTAGTTAAATCAAGTTACTAAAAAAAATTAAGTTAAATAGAATTTGGTCCAAGGCACTCAGAGACTGGAAATCATGGAGAATTCAGGTTTCTGGGTTCCTACCAGTGAAGATGAGTAGATAGGAAGCTTGAGCTGGACATAGAGACTCCAGGTAGTAACCAGGTAGGCGGCAAGTCCATAACCTTTCACTTGCAAATTGTAGATGACCAGAGAGCCAGAGCAGCTCAGGCGCCACCTGGTGGTCCACGCTGAGATCACCCAGTAGCCATTCTAATCCTTCCATTTGACATTGGGGTCTCCAGTGGCTCATGAGGAGTGAATTCTTGCATGGACAGAACAATACTCAATGACCACAGAATAACAGTTTCCCAGATGTAGAAAACTCCAATATTCATGGAAAAACCATTATACGTAGAAAGACAGTTCACTGGAAGGGTCTATTTCATGATACTTTTAAGCTCAAATCTGAGAAATCTCTCAAGAGTTTGCCTATATTGCCCTTTATTGTCCTTCATGGTTTTAGAAGGAGAAAGGTTTAGAGGGGGAATAGTTTTTGCATCTCTTTTTTGGAGATGTATGGTTTTACCTAGAACTAATTGGGGAAAACAGAATCTCCTGTTATATGAAGACCTTACTAGGAAAAGGCTACTTTGCAGAAACTCCTCAGAGCCTCAGAAAAATCTGGGGAACTTGGAAATTCTCTGGCTCAAGAGAACTATTTGTGACTGAAATTGCTTAGGACTTTCTCAGTGCCTTTCCACAGGCAGCTGGACATTAAAAGAACTCTCACTGATTCAGCGGCTAGAAATAACTAGAGAAGGGTTTGATCCATCACAAGAGTTATGAGGACCCAAAAGGAAGTGGTTAGTTAAGAATATTTTTTACCCAGAAGGTAAAGCGTAATGTAGACTGTTCCCTCAAAAGATTAAGAACAAGGCCAGCAGTACACAGTCATGGGATAACCAGGACACATGGATTTCCCTATTCATATACCTCCAAACTAGGTTTCTAGGAGTGTGTGTCTGATGTTTCCATAGGCAAGAAGTCACCATTTATTAAGGGCTTAGTAGCGTTAAAAGATCTTAAGAATGATCATTACAGAATTGTATTATTATAGTATTATGTGTGAGTGACTCTCCGCTATGTAAAGCTGGCTCATGTGAAGCATGGAAAGATATTAGATGGTGGATCTGACTCATTGTATTTCCAAAGGAGATTGCAATTTCTGCCTTGTGGGCAACAAAGAGAATGGCCAAACCTGTAGCATCAGTAGTCTAGACAGGTTGAGGCAGCAAGTTCTAGTATTGCCTTGGCTGGGCTATCTCGCTTACAATCTCCTATCTCACAAAGAGGCACTGGAAAAGAATTCTATCTCTCTTCTATACATCAGATATCTTTAAATGAGTATGATAAGAGGTCTGGAATAAAAGGCACTTTCTCTGTTCATTCTCAAGGAGAAAGTAGCACTTAACTCACTGTCACCAACTATGAGAGTGGGGATTGGAATTTTTTAATTGTTTTGCCCTTCTTTGTATCCTTAGCTCTTGGCTCAGGTCCTAGCACACAGCAGGAGCTTAATAAATGCTTGTTGACTGACCAAACACTTGTTATACAGAAGATCATCACAAAAAAGTGAGTAAACATCTTTGTCAAAATAAGCATTAAAAAGAAATCAAAGGAGTTATATGAAGCAGGGTAAGTAATTCAATGCACCAGAGTTAATAAAATTTTCAATTTGGAAGTAAGATAAAAACCTGAACTCAACCCAGGAGAGAAGGATTTAGAAGGGGATAGAGAGTAGTGGGATTTGCAAGTATTGGAAAACAGGACATGGTATGTGTTTGTAATTCTGGGAAGATTTAACATTTTAGAAGTTCACTTTTGGATTTCTTGCACGTTCCTCTCTTTTGAAGTTTGACAACAATCTGAAGACACATCTCTTTTTTTTAAATTAAAGCTTTTTATTTACAAAACATATGCATGGATAATTTTTCAACATCGACCTTTGCAAAGCAATTTCTTCCAAATTATCCTCTCCTTCCCCCCATTCCTTCCCCTAGATCAGTGGTTCCCAAGGTATGGTTTAGACTCTAGAGAATCCTGGGGATCTCTGAAACCCTTTTAGAGGGTCTACAAATTCAAAAATAGTTTTTATTTCCAATATGGTAAATGTCTATAAATATAATCCAGATAAACAAAAACTCTTTGGAGAGATCCTCAATCATTTTTAATAGGATAAAGATACTGAAAACAAAAGTTTGAGAACCACTGCGACAGTCCAGTACATATTAAATATGTTAAAATATATGTTAAATCCAATCTATACAGTTATCTTGCTGCACAAGAAAAACCAGATCAAGGAGAGAAAAAAAACTGGGAAAGAAAACAAAATGCAAGCAAACAATAGAGAGTGAGAATGCTATGTTATGGTCCCCAATTCTCCCACAGTTCTCTCTCTGGGTGTAGATGGCTCTCTTCATTACTGAACAATTGGAACTGGTTTGAATCATCTCATTGTTGAAGAGAGCCACGTTCATCAGAATTGATCGTCATATAATCTTGTTGCTGTGTATAATGCTCTCCTGGTTCTGCTCATCTCACTCAGCATCAGTTCATGCAAGTCTCTCCAGGCCTTTCTGAAATCCTCCTGCTGATCATTTCTTACAGAACAATAATATTCCATCACATTCATATGCCATAAGTTACTCAGCCATTCCCCAACTGATGGGCATCCACTCAATTTCCAGTTTCTGGCCACTATAAAGAGGCTGCCACAAACATTTGGGCACATACAGGTCCCTTTCCCTTCTTTAAGATCTCTTTGGGATATAAGCCCAATAGAAACACTGCTGGATCAAAAGGTATGCACACTTTGATAGCCCTTTGGGCATAGTTCCAGATTGCTCTCCAGAATGGTTGGATCCGTTCACAATTCCACCAACAATGCAACAATGTCCCAGTTTTCCCACATCTCCCCAACATTTGTCATTATTTTTTCCTGTCATCTTAGCCAATCTGACAGGTGTATAATGGTATCTCAGAGTTGACTTAATTTGCATTTCTCTGATCAATAGTGATTTGGAACATCTTTTCATATGATTACAAATAGTTTCAATTTCTTCATCTAGAAATTGTGTTCATATTCTTTGATCATTTATCAATTGGAAAATGGCTTGAATTCTTATAAATCTGAGTCAATTCTCTCCAATATTTTGGAAATGAGGCCTTTATCAGAACTTTTGAATGTGAAAATGTTTTCTCAGTTTATTTTGAAGCCACATCTCTATCATACAAGGTTACATAGCATCCTGGTCTCACAGGTCTCTCAGTTGATTGGAAGTACTATTTTTTTATAACTGTGGGTGAATAGGATACAGATTGATGGGTTTATCCTTCAGAGAAACTTTCCAGGATTAGATAGAAATGGTGACAATATCTTCATCTGAAAATTGCCTGTCCATTGTTTCTCAGTTTTCTGCTTTCCCTTGACTGTGTTGGTTTTGGTTGTATAGAAGCTTTTTAATTTAATATAATCAAAATTATCCATTTTGCATTTCATAATATTCTTCTTTGATCATAAACTTCTCCTTTCTCCAAAGATCTGACAAGTAAACTATCCCTTGTCCTTCTAATTTTGCTTATTGTATCACCCTTTATATCTATCCATTTCTACCTTATGTTGGTACGGGGTGTGAGATGTTAATCTATGCCTAGTTTTTGACATATTATTTTCTAGTGTCCCCAGAAATTTTGAAATGGTAACATTATCATGCTTTGATCTAATCTCAAAGAAAAAAAAACCTTTACTTTTTTTTTTATATGATCATTGTCAAGGAGATAATGTTATACTCTGAAATCCTTGGATTTCACTGGAATCAAAGATAAGATCAGTTTTGTTTTGTTTTTAATTCAATAGAAGACAGTCAACTTCAGGAAGAGACTTTGATTCCCTGAAACAAAGATGCAGTTTCATTTACGGTGACCACACTAAATGTAAAAATGTCTTTGTTTAATTGAAGTAAGAGAAATCTCTCTTTGCTTACCTTTGACCATGTTTAAAGCGAATTAGTTAATAAAAATAGCATTTTAAGATTTGCAAAATACTTTACAAATATTACATTATTTCATTTTTTATAACAAGTCTGGAAGATAGGAGCTATTATAATCTCATTTTACAAATGAGAACATTGAATCAGAGATTAAATAACGTGCCTAGGGTCCCACATCTGGTAAGTGCTTAAGGTAAGATTTGAACTCAGCACTTTCTGACTCCAAAACCAGAACTCTTTTCATTTGACCCCCTACAGGAGTGATTGATTACAGGGAAATATCTTCTCCAAGGGTGTACTAGTATTAACTTTATTATTATTCTATTTGTTAAATAAAGAAATTCTAAACTTGGCGCTTTTTTATCTTTCTGAGGGAGTTTTGCTTATTTTTTGATCACTATAAAAAACCTAAGAAGACATTGCTTGAGTTGGAAGAAAATTCTAAGTTTCAAGGGAAGTTTTTTTTTGCCAATTTATATCTATTTCCAAGCAGTTTCTTATATGTGGATAACTGGTCTCTAACAGACATTGGTTAAAATGGAGAATTCTGAGTCTTTCTCCCACCATTAAATGCCTTGCAACATGAATGACAGCACTTGATGGAAGGTAGCCAGACCCTGAACAGATCCTGTGAAGAAGATACTCTTCACAAAACTTCGTGGCCAACTGAATAGAAATAAGAATCTTTTTGAAGACCCCAAGGAGATTCCCCCTCCACAGCAGAAATGCCCAGTTTTACTGACTCCTCATTTAGTCTCAGGGAATCTGATGAGTGTAAGAAAAAAAAAGCCACATCTGTCAGAGGCTCTAAGATGCATCTGACCACATTTCTGTCCATGATTGCATCTATAATCATCTTATGTTATTGTATTAATTCCTTGTTTATACATATTTGTTTGCTTATATCATTAGCTTGTTTGTATGAATTTGTTTGTTTTCCCACTGGACTGTAAATTCCTTAAGGGCAAGGACTCTCTCCTGCTCTTTTTATCTCCTCAGCATATAGTAGGTGCTTTATATGTCCTTAAGCACATAGTAGGTGCTTAGCAATTACTTATTAACTGGCTGACTCATGTACATACATTGGAAAACCTAAGTAATGGCAAATGATAGACCACCTTTCTAAGACTGAGACCATTTCAGTTATAATGGACCATTTGTGACATCATTAGGGAAAGGATGAAATAAATTCTGAAATTGGAAGGAGATTGAGCCAACTTCTTGAAGAAATGTTAGAGACTCCTCAGTCTGCCTTTATCTTTGCACTGAATGAAGCTCAAGCTTGGGGCTGGTGGTGATGAGAAGCTAACAGCTTTCAATTTCTCTATGAATTCCATGAAATTCATGGTTGTCCATTCAAGGTTTTCCAATGGACACAGAAATGGCGAACCTGACTTTTTCCCTACATTGTTTGTTGGTGGTTTGTTTAGCCTATGTACATCTGTTCTGGGTCAGATACACATTGGGCAAGGATATTATGATTGTTCCTACAATAGCAGGCTGAATTTCTAAGAACTTCAGCAGAGCGGGATTGAATGCTGCAGGATTAAGATACAATTCCCTGTTATTCTGGTGAGATTGGTACCTAGTTTCTGCTATACAATGAAGTCTAAAATCAAGTTTCCATGGTCTTTAAGACAGATAAAAAACCAGATTTACCAAGTGGGTGAGGACTGAATCATGATCTTGTGGGCTAGTGAGTCACTATTCAGATGAGGTCAAAATGAAAAATCTGGAAGAGTCTGTAAGATGGTAAATAGAGGGTATATGGATAAGAATGGCTCTGTTCTCATTCAGTCATTGAGACATGAGTTCAAATCTGTTTTCCAGGGCAGTTAGGTAGCACAGTAGATAGAGCTGCTGGAGTCAAGAGGACTGGATTCAAAATCAGCCTTAGACACTTAATATTGTTACTCTGGGCAAGTTACTTTACCCCATTGCCTCAAAAAAAAAAATCTGGCCTCCAATATTAGCTGAGCAAGTTACTTTATCTCTCTGTACCTTGGTTTCCTCATCTGTAAAATGGGGTGATAGTAATACTTACCTTCCAAGGCTGATGTGGGGATCAAATAAAATTACATCTAGAAAGTGCTTTGCAAACCTTAATACACTATAGAAATTGCTTGCTTTGCCACTACTATTATTAAATCTGTTCCAAGAAAAATTAGCATTTTATATATACCCACTCTTTACAGAAATAAAAACATGAAAATTTTGCACACACAGAATTGGGATGCAAGAGATCATTAGACTAAAAAGTTCTCAAAATAAATCCTTTGATTTAAAAAAAAGCATCCAATAAATTTGCATTAGATGAATTATTGCAGGCAGAAACACTCTTTTGTATCCTTTCTGGATGTCTGCAATGAAATCAGTTGTGGGGGCAAGTTGGAAAAGGGAACGATGTTAAAAGGTTTTCAATCCCTTAAAAGAACCTAAGGTTTTCAGGTTTATTTTTAGTGACTTCAGAAGTGGGGAAAAAACCTGATGATCTTGTGATTAAGAGACTTGCCTGGCAAATATTGGGCTTTTCATTTTTGTTTTGTTTTGTTTTACTCTTCAACTTAGAAAGGGAAACTTATCTTTTGACTCTTAGAAAATAGCCTCGAGGTAAGGGAAAGGTGAGTCAAATACTTTGTGAAATACCATTTGTAGAAGAGGCAATATATCTGTCTTAGAAAATTTGAACCTTCCTGTCCAGAAGGCTGAATAATTTGTCAGTTAACTAGAATCTTAGAAACAAAGCTTGTGGTGTGGATTAATTGAGATGACTCTGGAAACAAAAGTTGAAACTTCTGTGGATATCAAGGTATTAAGCAACACATATCAATTACATAACAAATTGGGATCAGGTCTCCTCAGCTTCAGGCTGGATCCTAAATCCAGGGATTTGATTAATCAGTCAAATAAGGTCAATTAATCACAAGAAAACAATTAGCCAAGACACACAATTAACTTAATCTAAAGAGTAAGGATTAAGGGCTTTCTGAGATGGGAGGGAGAGAACAAATAAATAATTTCCCTGAAATCAGAGAAAGAAGTGTCTCACTTCATACAAGTGTCTGTAAACTATCAAAGGATCATAGAAACAATATTGATTGACCAGTATGGGGCCAGATTTTAGATAAGATATATGAGAAAGTTCCTTGCATCCATCTCTGGATCTGACAGGGTTTCTGGTCAATATAACCTTAAGTCCTTAGTTAAAGTCTCTAAGGAACAGGCAGCTAGGTGGCGCCATACTGGATAGAATACTGAGCCTGCAGTCAGGAATTTATGTGTTCAAATCCCGTCTCAGACACTAGCTGTGTGACCCTGGACAAGTCACTTAAGTCTGTTTGCATCAGATTCCTCATTTGTAAAATAAGAAGGAGTAAAAATAAGTAAAAATAAGAAGTAAAAAAAAAAAAAAAAGAAGTAAAAATAAGAAGGCAAATCACTCCAGTATCTTTACTAAGAAAACCCCAAATGGCATCATGAAGAGTTGGACACAACCGAAAATGACTGAATAACAACAGCAAAAAACCAAAACAAAACAAAAAACTCAGCCACTTGGGGCTAGGTTCAAACAATGCAATAGAGTTTTCTCACAAATCCCCTAAATAAATAAAGTTTTTGCACAATACAGAAATTGTACTAGAATCATAAATGAATAGAAAGAGAACTGAACTTGATCCAGAATTGAGGTATAAGATGTGTCAGTGTGGTTCACTCAAATTCCACAATTCCCTCAAAAGTCAACTAAAAGGAATTAGAAAGAAAGAAAAAATCATATCAGACCATATAGTATCAGGTTCTTAAGCAAAAACCAAACCAAACAAACAACCAAACAAAAAACCAACACACACATCCACAACAAATTGGAAAATGTTTTATTCCAGCCAATCAATGAGCACATTAAATGCCTTCTAGGTGTCAGGCACTGAATACACACAGAAAAGCAAAAGACTGTTCTTGCTTTTCAGGAACTTGCAATGGGGAAGACCATATGCAAATAGACAAACAAGCTAAAGACAGAATACACTAGAGATAATCTCAGAGGGAAATTATTAGCAGTAAAGGACAGCTAGAAAGGTTTCTTGCTCAAGGTGGGATTTTTGTTGCTGCTCAGGCATGTCTGATTCATCATGACCCCACTTGTGGTATTCTTGGTAAAGATACTGAAGTGGTTTGCCATTTCCATCTCCAGCTCATTTTTAAAGATGAGGAAACTGAAGCAAGCAGGGTTAAATGATTTGTCCAGGATTATACAGATAGTAAGTGTCTGAGATTTTCAGGTCTTCCTCTAGATACCAAAAAACTTTCTGACTCCAGGCTGATCATTCTGTGCAATATGGAACTCCTTAGTTGCCCTTTAACCCCAAAATGTCAAAGCTGGGAGGGTCCTTAGAACAGAGAATTTCAGGATTTGAATTCAGGTCTTGGGACTCCAAATATAGCACTCATTCCACTATCACACAGAACCTTTTAGTCAAATTCATATACAAATAACTCGTTTTATCACATTCCCAGATGGCATCATCATAATCAATCATCATCATCATAATCAATCATCAACAGCATAATCATTATTTCTGTTTCCTTTGACATGGATAATAATCTTTGAATTGAAAAGGTTTGCCCCAAAAACACGATCAAGAAGTTGATACCAAAGATGAGTAAGGAAGTAACAAGAGAGTCTTTCATTGCCCTTAATGAATACAAATCACTAGGACTAGATGAGCAACATTCCAGGATACTGAATGAACCACTGAGCCACACTTATTGAGTTTTGAAAGAGGGAGAGGTTCTGTAAAACTGGAAAAAAGCAAACAGAGGTGCAACTAGGGTGGGGTGATTAGGGCTCTGTTCCAGAGCATATAAATTCAGAGAATACTGATATTGATAGCCTTTGTACACCTAGTCATGGCATCATCTTCCTGGTATCATGGTCCTCTTTGTAAACAAAGGACAAACAACAATAGCAATAGAAATAACTGAAACAAGTGCATTTTCAACAAAAATAATTGGTTACAGCAGCAAGTTACAATATGATCTGAATATTCTCCCCCTATGGCTCCTCAGGTGAGCTCTTTCCAAGTTGGCTGCTTCTATTCCCTAGCAGTAACCACACAGTATCCTGGGTTCTCTCTGACCTTCTTTTTATCTCAGGATCAAAGGTCTTCCCTCTCTTCTCAACTGAGAATATTTTACTACCTTCTCACCATCCACCTTCAGAACTGGTAGTTAAAATTTTAAAGACTTTATGTCTAGGGTTTGTTTTTTCCCCAAAGGGAAAAGAATCCAAAAACTTAAAGCTAGTAGATTTGACTTTGATTCTTGGTGCTGGTGGTGGGGGAATCCCAAGATATATCTATATTTACCTACCTATCCATACAGCTATCTATCATCTATCTATCTATCTATCTATCATCTATCCATCCACCCAAACATCTATCCATCTATTTGTCCATCCATCTATTTATCCATCCATTCCTCCATCCATCCATCCATCTATCCATCTATTTGTCCATCCATTTATTTATCTATCCATCCCTCCATTCATCCATCCATCTAATTTATCTAGAAAATATATTGACATATATATGTTTATACATGAATAAAAGTCGATCTGTAATTATTCCCACAGTATTCTAAGGGTAACTTGAGAGGTTGGAAAGATCTTTTTTCCTATGCTATGGACTTGACCCCATTTCTTATATATTCATCTCACTGTTACACACCACTGATGAACGCTCTAGCTTCATTTAACCAATTAATGCCAATTAGTATTTACATAAGTATATTTACTTTGAAGATAGAGCAAAAACCAGAATGACTAACATGCTCTTCTACACCTGGGTGGAACATTCTTGGCTGTATTCAAAGGCTATAAATTGGTTTCAGATGGGGAGGGCCCAAGGCCTCTCCCTTATAGCTTTGTCTCCCTTCACTCAAGGAAATGCAGCGGGGCAAGGATTCAGACCAAAAAGGATTAGTGCTGGCTGACTATCACTTTTTGAATGCATCCCAATTCCAACCTTGCAGCCAATCAAACAGTTTCCCTTTCATCAGGGGGTTAGCAGAGAAGAGCCAGTTATGGAATATCTACACAGGCTCTGAATTGCTCTAAGACACTCTATGACATGACATCATGCTCCTCTGGAGACAGGCTCCCCAGCTTTTTCCACATTGGGGATTGCATCAGCCAAGCATGTTGATTCTTGCTCATCAGCCTTCTGTTACAAGGAGGCCAGTGAAAAGGGATGAAATTCCATGTGGCCTGGCTAATAGGCTAAAATGTGAAACCAAATTGGAAAGGTAAAATTTATTAAGGATTTTTTTCTTCATTATAGTATTTATTTTTAATACACATTGCTTTGGGAAACACATTGGGAGAGAAAAATCAGAGCAAAAGGGAAAAACCATGGAAGAAATTTTTTAAAAAATGTGTTGATTTATAATCAGTATCTTTAGTTCTTTTTCTGTATGCAGATGAAATTTTCTGTCCAAAGTCTAATGGAATTGCTTTGGATCACTGAACCACTGAGAAGAACCAAGCCTTTCATAGCTGATCATCACATATTCTTGCTGCTATTGTGTACAATGTATTCCTGGTTCTGCTTGTTTTATTCAGCAATAGTTCATGTAAATCTTTCCAGGCCTTTTAAAATCAGCTTGTTCATCATTTTTTATAGAACAATAACATTCCATTACCTTCATTTACCACAACTTGTTCAGCTATTCCCCAATTGATGGGCATCTACTCATTTTCCAATTCTTTGCTACCACAAAAAGAGCTACTGCAAATATGTTTGCACATATGGGTCCTTTTTTCTCCTTTATGATTTCCTTAGGATACAGACCCAGTAATGGCACTGCTGAGTCAAAGGATATGAACAGTTTTATAGTCCTTTGGGCATAATTCCTGATTGCTCTTCAGAATGATTGGATCATTTTACAACTCCACCAACAATGCATTAATATCCCAATTTCCTCACATTTCCTCCAACATTTATCACTATCCTTTCCTGTAATTCTAGTCAATCCAAGCAGTGTGAGTAGTACCTCAGAGTTGGTCTAATTTGCAATAGTGATCCAGAGCATTTTTTCATAAAACTATAAATGGCTTTAATTTCATCAGCTGAAAATTGTCTGTTCATATTCTTTGACCATTTATCAATTGAGGAATGACTTATATTCTTATAAATTTGACTCAATTGTTTATATAAATGAGACCTTTATCAGAAATACTGGCTGTAAAGATTTTTTCCCAGATTTGAACTTTCCTTTTAATCTTGTTTCTATTGGTTTTGTTTGTACAAAAACTTTTTCATTTAATACATCAAAATTGTTCATTGTGCCTTTCATAATATTCTCTAGTTCTTCTTTGGTCATAAATTCCCCCCTTCTCCTAAGATCTGATAGGTAAATTATCCCTTGTTTTCTTAATTTGTTTATGGTATCATCCTTTATGCCAAATCATGTATCCATTTTGACCTTATTTTGGTATGGAGTGTAAATGTATAGATTGCTATTGGCCTTGATTATTGTGTCTTGTGTATCTAATCTATTCTACTGATCCACCACTCTATTTCTTAGCCATTACCAAATTGTTTTGATTACTGCTGCTTTATTATATAGTTTTAGTTTGGTACTGCTAAGGCACCATCCTTTGTAATTTTTAATTAATTTCCTTGATATTCTTGACCTTTTGTTCCTCTAGTTGAATTTTATTATTTTTTCTAGTTCTATAAAATGATGTTTTGGCAGTTTGGTATGCTCTGAACAAGTAGATCAATTTAGGCAGAATTGTCATTTTTATTATATTAGCTCAGCCTAGCCATGAACAATTGATATTTTTCTAATTGTTTAGATCTGATTTTATTTGTGTGAGAAGGACAAATGGGGTTGATTTCAAGAACTCCCTAATTAATTTGAGGTGATGGGAAATGGTTACCTGTCTGAAAGATACCTCCCATACAGGTAGGGATAAGTTCTTTCATCTTCCTGAGAGGGCACAGGAAACTTCTTTGATTAGTTTCTACTTAATTAGGATAATTCTAAGATGATTGGCAAAAAATATATATAAATAATAACTGCATAAATGTAATCAGACAGCAAAAACACAAAATAATAAAGTGAATGTAATGGAAATAGGTAAGTGACACAATGGATAGAGCTCAGCCCTGGAGTCAGGACTTGAGTTCAAATCACAGTCATTTACTAGTTCTATGACCCTGGGAAAGTCACTTAACCCTGAGTACTTCACCAAAAAAGAAAAAAATGTAACAAAATTACATCAAAAAAGCATGATCCTAAAGAAGAATCATGAGAAGATAGCCCTCTCTTACCTTTTTGTTGAGGAAGGAAGTTCATGGTGTAGTATACTGTGATATTTATAGGCTTTTCAATTATTAATTGATTTTTCTGGGAGGCTTTCTTCTTTAAAAAATATCATTTGTTGATGAGCAAAAGCCTGGAAAGACTTACATGAACTGATGCTGAGTGAAGTGAACAGAACCAAGAGAACATTTTATACAGCAACAACAAAACGATGCAATGATCAGCTGTTATGGACTTGGCTCTTTTCAGCAATGGGGTGATTCAAGGCAGTTTCCATAGATTTGTGATGGAAAGTGGCATCCACAAGTAGAAAGAGAGCTATAAAGACTGAATGTGCATCAAAGCATAGTATTTTCACCTTTGTTGTTATTATTTGCTTGCTTGTTTTTTTCCATTTTTTTCACTTCTGATCTGATTTTTTTTGCTCAGCATGACAAATATAGAAATATATTCAGAAGAATTGTACATATTTAACTTATATCACATTGCTTGCAGTCTTGGGGAAGAGGGCGGGGGAAGAAGAGAGAGAAAAATCTGGAATACATGGTTTTGCAAAGGTAAATGTTGAAAACTATCTTTGCATGTATTTTAAAAAATAAAATACTATTAAAATACTATTTGTTCTATGGGATGGTTTCTGGGAAGAGGCAGAGAAGGAAAAGCTATGGACATTTTGGTGATTTAAAAAAAAATTTAAACTATAACTAAAATTTACTTTTTGAAAAAGGTGATTGGTGGCTCAGAATTGGTGACTAGACTTTTTCAGAAGAGCCAGTCCTTCCTTACAGTTATAACAATGAGAGGCCATGCAGAAGAAGAATAAACTTTCATTCTAGGAGGAAGAAGGGTATGGGGATTTCTCCCTTCTCTCCTCCCAACTCCCAGCAACAATTAATGGCACTTGTGGGAGAAGTGCTTGGCAACTTTGTGTAGACACAAAGATTGTCCTCAGCCTGAGAAGAAAGATACTAAAAGTAGACTTCCTCTACTTTGGGGGTGACCTCATAATTTAGAAAGACCAAGTCACCCATTGCATCCTGGGCCATTGCCAGGACTCATGACTTTTGTCTTTCTATTGGACTCTAATGACTCTGGAAGAGAGAATGAGGCTGACAACTTTGCCCAGCTGTGTCTCCTCATTCAATCTACTCAAAAGTTGACATCATCGTTATGGTGTCATTGGTCATGAAGGAGAAATAACAACCTCATGAGAGATCTCAAGGACAAAAATTTCTAAATTCAAGCTTTAGTCTTTAAGCATCAATTTCCCAGAGGAACATTTCCTCAACAAATCGCTTCTTGGAGAAAAAGAAGCAGCTTAGTGGAAAGAGTACAGGTCCTGGAGTCAGGAAGACCCATCTTCACAAGTTCAAATCTGGCCTCAGATGCTTACTAGTTGTGTGACCTTGGGCAAATCACTTAACCCTCTTTGCCTCAGTTTCCTAATCTGTCAAGTGAGTTGGAAGAAGAAATGGCAAACTACTCCAGTATCTCTGCCAACTCTTTTGTTCTCATTTTGAGAGAGCTAAACATCTACTGTGAGTGTCCTTAGGGATTTTTCTGGGGTGTACCCTAGGCAAGGATACAATCAAAGAGAAGAAATTACTTTCATTAAGTCGGGTTCCCAGGATTAGATCTTTCATGAGTGAAGCAAAAGTCCTTGGAGAAACATGGATCCCAAATTAAGTCTTATATTTGGATCCAAAAATTCAACTTAATCAATACAATTTGGGGGAGGTATGACTAGCAAGCTACTTATTTGAACAAGATTTGGGGATATAGTGGACAGCAACTTCAGTGTAAGTCAGCAGGATGATTTGGGGACCCAAACAGCTTATTATAAAATGTATTTAGAGAGACATCATTTCCAGGACTGGGAAGATGATAGTCTGACTATATACACTCTGACCAGAGTAGTATAGTGCTGAAAGTTTAAGAACAACACTGCTAGATAGGACAAAGTTTGGATCCAGGTGACTATTGAAGCATGGAGGGGGTGAGGGAGTTATGTTAACAGATGTGATAACATACATAACCTATATAATAATACATAATGTATTACATAATAATCTATATAATAAATAATGTTATTACGTCACTTTACATTAACACTGATAGGAATATTTATGGCTTTGAAAACTGTTTGCTTTTAGAGTGCTGTTTTTGTGTAAATTATTTACATAATTTTGTTCACTTTACTCTGCATCAGTTCAAAAAAGTCTTCCCAGGTTTCTTTGATATCATCCCTTCATCATTTCTAATGATATCATAATTATTACAGACCATTATATATACACACACACATATATATGTGTATGATAAAAGATGTAATATGTTATATATGTAATATATAGTATATTAATATACTATAATTTGTCCAACCATTCCCCTACAGATGGATATCCCTTAGCTCCCAGTTCTTTGCCATTACTAAAAACATTACCATATTATGCCCAAAGGGCTATTATCAAACTATGCATACTCTTTGAACCAGCAGTGTCTCTACTTGGTCTATATTTCAAAGAAATCCAAAAAAAAAGGGGAAAGGACCCACATGTGCAAAAATATTTGTGGCAGCCCACAAGGAACTGGAAACTGAGTAGATGCCCATCAATTGGAGAATGGTGGAATAAGATATGATTTATGAATATTATTGTTCTATAAGAAATAATCAGCAGGAGGATTTCAAAAAGGTCTGGAAAGACTTACATGAACTGATGCTGAATGAAATGAGTAGAACCAAGAAAACATTGTACAAAGCAACAAGAAGATTATGTGATGATCAACTCTGATGGACTCAGCTCTTTTCAATAATGAGGTGATTCAGGCCAAATCCAACAGACTTGTGATGCAGAGAGCCATCTGCATCCAGAAAGAAGACTGTGGGGACTGAATGTGGATCACAATATAGTGTTTTCACATTTTTTGTTGTTTGTTGCTTTTTGTTTTCTTTCTTGTTTTGTTTTTTTCCTTTTTGATATGATTTTTCTTTTGCAGCATGATAATTGTGTAAATATGTATAGAAGAATTGCGCAAGTTTAACACATATTGGATTACTAGCTTGTCTAGGGGAATGGATGGGGTAAAGGAAAGAGGAAAATTTGGAACACAAGATTTTGTAAGGGTGAACATTGAAAACTAACTTTGCATATATTTTGAAAATAGAAAGCTATTATTAAAAAATTTAAAAATAAATAAAATAAAGAAGTTATCATAAAAAGGTTTATACACATAGATTTTTTCCTCTTTCTTTTATCTCTTTGGGAATATAAGCTTGATAGTAGAATTGCTGGTATGCAAAAAAAATTTTATTTTTTTTATTTTTAAATAACTTTTTATTGACAGAACCCATGCCAGGGTAATTTTTTACAGCATTATCTCTTGCACTCACTTCTGTTCCGATTTTTCCCCTCCCTCCCTCCACCCCCTCCCCCAGATGGCAAGCAGTCCTATACATGTTAAATAGATTACAGTACATCCTAGATACAATATATGTGTGCAGAACCGAACAGTTCTCTTGTTGCACAGGGAGAATTGGATTCAGAAGGTATAAATAACCCGGGAAGAAAAACAAAAATGAAAGCAGTTTATATTCATTTCCCAGTGTTCTTTCTTTGGGTGTAGCTGCTTCTGTCCATCCTTGATCAATTGGAACTGAATTAGCTCTCTTTATCGAAGAGATCCACTTCCATCAGAATACAAATGTATTCTCCCTGTGCAACAAGAGAACTGTTCGGTTCTGCACACATATATTGTATCTAGGATGTACTGTAATCTATTTAACATGTATAGGACTGCTTGCCATCTGGGGGAGGGGGTGGAGGGAGGGAAGGGAAAAATCGGAACAGAAATGAATGCAAGGGATAATGTAAAAAATTATCCAGGCATGGGTTCTGTCAATAAAAAGTTATTAAATTAAAAAAAAAGAATACATCCTCATACAATATCGTTGTTGAGGTATATAATGATCTCCTGGTCCTGCTCATTTCACTTAGCATCAGTTCCTGTAAGTCTCTCCAGGCCTCTCTGTATTCATTCTGCTGGTCATTTCTTATAGAACAATAATATTCCATAACATTCATAGCTGGTATGCAAAATTGAGTAACTTTTGAGGTATAGTTTCAAATTGCTTTCCAGAATGACTGGACCAATTCATGGCTCCACTGACAGTGTGTTAGTGATGCTTGTTTTCCCTACAGCTTCTCCAGCACTTGTCATTTTTCTCTTTTCACCATTTTTAGAATCTAATGTCAAAATGTGTCAGTTGAAATCTCAGAATTATTATAATTTGCATTTCTCTATTAGGAACTTGGAATATTTTTCTTATGGCTATTGATAGTTCAGATTATTTTCCTTAGAAAATTCCTACTTTTTATTCTAACCATTTATCACTTGGAGAACTCAATGGATATTTCAACTAAGGGCTAAATGATTGCATGTTGTAAATTTGGAGGAGATCTTTATCAAGGTACCCTTTGGATTACATGACCTCTGAGGTGTTTGTGATTCCATGATTCTGTGGTTTTCTTGTTTACTGAGGTGGAACCATCCTTGCCTCTCTTACCACTCCCCATTCTTTCATCCGCATATATTTCAGGTTTGCTACTTCTCAGTCTATATAATCTATTCCATTGTGACTTCTAGATCTCTCATGCTACTTGTAAAAAATAAAATAAAATCAAACTCATTCTATATGTCTTCCTCTCACATTCTTTCCATGTTTTTCATTCAAATCCCTAGACTCCTTCTCTTGTTTCTGCTCCTGAGACTTAGTCAGGAAGCAGAGGAAGCATACACACTGCTCCTGAAGGCTACTTCTAGATCATCCCTCAGTCATCAACACTTATCAATTTTTAAGCTTCATTCCATTTAGTCACCCTATTCAGATCCTTGTCAAAATCACCTTCAACTTCACTTTTCTTGCTTTATAAGAAATTCAAGACCCTACTCATAGAATTCTAGTTAAAATGTTTTAAATAAATGTTTTATTCATGCTCTTATGAGGTGACCAAAACCAGAAGTGTTGACAGCCATATATATATATATATATATAGATAGATAGATAGATAGATAGATAGATATAGATATAGATATATATATATATATATATATATATAGAGAGAGAGAGAGAGAGAGAGAGAGAGAGAGAGAGAGAGAGAGAGAGGAATTTGAAAAGATTGAGGAGATTGGAGAAAAATCAAAGTTCCTTCCTCTAAGGATTTCATTTCTTAATTTCTACCATGTTAATTCATTTGCATAAGATACCAAAAAGAATCTCAGCATTGAGAAAATCAAGACATCTAACCCAGATCGCTCTTCCCATTATGGTGAAAAGAAAGTCTCTTAAGGGGCAAATTTATCACTGGCCATTGAGAATTACAAGAACTGTCTAACCCTAAATCACATGAAGGTTTGGAACACAGTCTTAGTGAAGAGGAAGTTAAAGTTTTAAAAAATAGACAATGCTTGAGTCCTACTTAGTTGACTGGGTGGCTCTTATTCCAAAAAGAGATTGACCTCTGGAGTCAAAGACTCTTTTTGAAGAAGAAAAGTTTATTGTAGTCAAGGCTTTGGGAAGCGATAGACTCTCTTTATGGAGAAATATCAAGAGTTTTCCCCTTGCTTGATCTGGATGTATGAAGGCTCTGATGAAGCATAAACCTTTGGACTCCCAGCTAAAAACTTTCTCTGAAGCCAGATGAAAAGAGCCCAGAGAAACTATTCATTTTCATGCCCAGCAACGACATACCTGACAGCAAACAACTGTTACAGAAATAGCTGATGATTCATTGATAGACATTGCTGCCAACCATACTTATCAACACACAGCAGCAGTATTTTAGTAGCAGATTTTATTATGCTCAGAGCATAGGCTCAGGGGAGCTTAATTACTTCTGGGCAATAGACAGAGTTCTCATAAGGTATATGTAGTCATACTTACATTGGAGGGGGAAGAAAAGATGCTAAAAGGAAGAAGTAAAGCTATACATTTCCAAGATAACCTTGAAAAATTTATAGCAGGCAAATGGGAGGAAGAAGATTTACATGTAAAAAGATAACAGAAGGAGAAAAATTGCATCAGATCAAGTTGTAAATTGATCATCAGATGTAGACAGGATTTATGCTAGGAGATAATGATCTTAAAATGGAACCAGAATTATTTTACCCAGAACTAATTAGTCATTCCAGTTAATTATTGGCAGCTTCAGCTAAATTCCGTAGCTTCAACCAGAGATATGATTTTCCTTAACAATAATATGTGTGTGCTGTAGCCAAATAGAAAGGAAACTTTAAAACTCTTACATCACAACCGTAAACCTAGGGGACAGCCATAGAGCAGTGGCCATGGGAGACTAGCAGGGGGTGGAAGTCAGTATTGATTATGTACCACATTCCACACTAACAGAGACTATATTGTCTTATAGAGGTTGCCTTCCATACCCACTCAAAGCCATCAAGGCACTGACAGACCCAGAAAATCAGGGTGGTCTTGAGCATTGGAGACATGTTCGATAATCATATGTGGACTCTGGTCACAAGGGTTCCCCCCCACAGAAATATGGTGGTCATAGATGATCATTTCCCACCTGGCTGTTCTTTTCTTAGCTTGAACAATATTCCAGGAATCTTTTCCTTCCTACAAGATCACATCAGCCCTGGATCTCACATGTCATTAATGCCCTCTGCCCTTGGGTTTCTCTAACTAGAGGACAGAGTAGAAAACTCCTCAAAGACCTCTCCTTAGCCCAGTCTAGCCATTTCTTCGTTTCTGCACCCAGCTGCCCTCCTAACTGTAACCCTAAATCTGTCCATCATAATCGCGAACTGAGAACCTTCCCCTGGGTTCCTTTATTTGATCTTAAGGGCAGCTAAGTGTTGCAGTGCACAGAGCTCTGGGCTTGGAAACAGGAAGACTCCTCGTGAGTTCAAATTTGGCCTTAGACACTTACTGGCTGTGTGAACCTGGACAAGTCACTGAACCCCGCTTGCCTCAGTTTCCTCATCTGTAAAATGAGCTAAAGAAGGAAATGGCAAATCGTTCCACTATCTTTGCCAACAAAATCCCAAAGTGGATTACAAAGATTTGGACATGATCAAAAAGACTCAAGAACAACTTCAAAATTAAATCACAAGTTACTTGAAGACAAGGGCTACCTTTTGAACTTTATTTTTTTTAATCTCCATCATTAAGCACAATATCTGGCACATAGTAGGTGCTTAATAAATGTTTATTGACTGACTAATAGATGTCTTTGTTACACATTTCCCAGGCATGTTCTCCTCCCTCCATGTATTTCTCTGATGTGTCCGTTCTTCTTATGGATGGCTTGAGAGAGAGAATGGGAAGCAGGTTACAAGGGAAATGTCCCATTGCTACTTTTTTTTACTATACTATTTGATTAAATGTCTTTGAACTAACCTCCATGAAGTGGATCCCCACCAGTTTAGAACATTCCACCTATAGGTGGTCCGGATCTAACCTCCAAGGGGCAGCCCTCCTGCCTGCCCAGAACATTCCACAGAGAGGTCTCCATGAGGCGGCCCTCCTCCTCCAGCTCAGAGCATTCCAACAAGAGGCCCCCCACCAGCCTGGAGCATTCCACAAGGAAGGGGTCAGCACCTAACCCCAGGAGCTGTCCACCCCGCCAGCCTGGAGCATTCCACAAAGGAGAGACCTGGCCCTAGTATCCATGGAGTAGCTCCTCCCCATCCCCAGCACACACAGACACACATAGACAGACAGATGGACAGACAACACACAGATACATACACTGGTTTGGGACTCTGCAAAGAATTCCACCTGGACCTAACTTCCATAGAATAACTGAAGGGACCCCAGAAGGAGCTAGAAGCAGCTGGTGGTGCAATGTGTGGTGTACTTGGCCTGGAATCCCTGAGTTTAAATCCAGCTTCAGACACTTAATTAGCTGTGGGATTCTGCACAAACCATTCAAAGTGTTTTTCTTAATTTCTTCCACTGTAAAGTGGAGAGAATAACAGCACCCTCCTCCCCCCAAAAAAAAAGTTGTTTCAAGGATCAAATGAGATAATATTTGTAAAGCATGTACCACAGTGTCTAGCACATAGTAGGTGATTTATAATTGCTTATTCCCTTCTCTTTCCTCTCCTGGTAGTGTAAATCAACGATTTAGCCTCCGCCTCCACTCCCCACTCCCAACCTATATTATAGCATCTACTGCTACACACTCTAGCCTTAGAATGCTTGATTTTGAGTCAAAGGACCTGAATTCAAATTCTAGTTTTGTCAATATAATAATTCCATATGGTTATGTTGGATTAGATGGCTTTCGAGTCTCTTCCCTCTCTCCGTTTCTATTATTTTGTCATTTACAACCAGTGTGATGTAGGATAAATGATTTAACCTTCCTAAATCTCAGTTTCTTTATCCATAAAATGAGACCTAGAGGGTCTCTGAGGTCCCAGGTGACTCTACATTGAGATCCCATGATCCCTCAGCACTAGGCTACCTATCCAACTCTCACTCTGTCCAGAGCCTTTTTTCATTCTAATCCCAAATCAAATCATCATTAGAGTTAGGTTCTAGGGCTAAATTGCCAGTCCCAAAGAGGACCTCCAATCAACCAGATCTCAGGTTCTTGCATTGATCTGGGGACCTTAGTGCCAGATTTCTCACTTGTTAGCCATGTGGGTAGCCCAGGAAAGCCTTTTTTTTTTTCTAACTGGGGGAAAGAGGGAGGAAGATCAGTTCAAAATCCTGGCAGCAGCCTGCATGGAGCTGCAGTCACCAGCAGAGAAGGGTGTGGTACTCTGTGGGACTAATGTCAGCAAACTCTCTTCACCTCATGTCAGCCCGTCTCCTGGTGCCCTTGATTGCTCCCACTCTCTCCCATCTCTTCTGAGAACATGCCTTTTTAATTGTTCTCTCCCCCTTTTCACTCCCTCCCTCTCTCTCTCTGTTCCCCCCCTTTCATAAGCCTTAATCTCTCTTTATCCACTGATTTATTTCCTGCTGCCTATAAACACACCTAGATCTTTCTCATCACGAGAAGAAGAAAAAAATAAGCCTTCTTTTGACCCTGTCATTCCCTCAAGTTATTATCCTGTCTCTCATTCAATAGTCAAACTCTTAGAAAAAGCTGTCCACCTTTCTTGTCTCTCCTCTCTCTCCTCCTAATTCCTAACCCTTTGAAATCTACTTTCTGGCAATGTCAAGCGACTGAAACTGCTTTTACCATGGTCTCCAAAGACCTTTTGAACCAAATCCAGTGTTTTTCTTTGGTCTTCATCTTTTTTGATCTCTCTAGCAGTGTTTACCTTGTTAACCCCCTCCTTCCAAGAGACAATCATTTCTCGTTGGGTTTTTTCATGATGCTGTCCCTTCTCATTTGTGTCTAAGTCCTGCTCTCTATGAGTGGGTCTCTCCATGTGTAGACTGTATCTTCTCTTCTCTTCTTACCATCTCTCTCAGTGATCTCGTCAGCAACTCTCTTAGCTTGGTTATCATCAAGGACTTCTAAATTCATATACATCTAGGTCCTGAATATCTCTAATAATGAATTCCCTTGGCAGAGATTCCAAACATGGCTACCATGTGAGGACTCTCTGTCCACTGGACCCTCTGTCCAGTGCCCTCCTTATCTCTACCTTCGCCTATACTTTAACTTTGCTTATCTAATAATAAACCTCTTTTATCAATCTAAAAAACAATAATAATAAATTCCCTTGAAGTGGTTGCATGTATTCAGATTTGCATTATTTGGTTTTTATAATCGTGTGAAAACATGTTAACTTGTTTTATTGAATAATGCTACCAATTCAGGGAGATTCATTATCCAAACTAATCAGAATCTAACATATTGAGATATTTACTAGCAGTGTGAACATGAGGAAGTCATTTAACTCTGTGTGCCTCAGTTTCCTCATTTGTAAAATAAGATGGAGAAGGAAATGGGAAATCACTCCAGTATCTCTGCCAAGAAAACCCCCAAATAGGATCACAAGGAGTCAGCTACAAGTGAAATGATTGAAAGACAATGAGCTTGTTTCTAATCTTCATCTGCCTCCTGACTCCCCATCTCACAATACCAACTGACTCCTAAGTATCTTCATCTGGATGTTCCATAGCCATCCCAAACTCAAAATGTTTAAGACAGAAATCATTATCTTATCCCAGAAATCTCTTCCAAAATTTTCAATTTCTATTGAGGCTGCCACTCAGTGTCACAATCTTAGTCATTTCTGACATTTCCTTCCTCCTTAGTCTCCCATAAACTACAATCAATTGCCAAGTCTTCTCAATTCTATCTCCAGAACATCTCTCCACCCTGACAGACACAGGGCATGTCTACAATGCAGGTTATATACTACAATTACTACATAATTAGTCCAGGATGAGAGAGAGAAATGTGTTGATGGAAGGCTTTAAGAGGCAGCAATCTGATTTTTTTCCCCTGAGGCAATTGGGGTTAAGTGACTTGCCCAGGGTCACACAGCCAGGAAGTATTAAATGTCTGAGGCTAGATTTGAACTCAGGTCTTCCTGACTTAGGGCTGGTGCTCTATCCACTACACCACCTAGCTACCCCATCAATCTGGTTTTATACGCAGCTTGCAATGAATGCAAAAACAGCTGAGCTGCTGAACAGTAGCTTTCAAGCTATAGTAAAATTCTAGTTACACTATAAGAGACATTTACAAAGAATAAAACTAGAGCCTTTCCAGGAAGAGAAAGACTTTCAATATTTGGATAGGATTAGGATGAGTTTAAAGTTTCCTAAAGATGTCATGGGTAGAATCATCGAGATGTCACAGTAGATAGTACACTGGTGCTGGAATCAGGAGGCCCTGAGTTCAAATTCACCCTTGGTCACTTGACACTTACTAGCTCTGTGACCCTGGGCAAGTCACTTAATCCCAATTGCCTCACAAAGTAAAAAAAAAGGAGAAAAACTAGATAATGCAGTGGATAGAAAGAACACTGTCCCTGGAGCCAGGAGAACCTGGGTTCAATTCTGGCCTTAGATGGTTAACACTAGTTAAATGACCCTGGGCAAGTCACTTAAGCCTAATTGGTTAAGAAAAAAAAAAGGGGGGGGGAATTATGGGTATCTGCAAGAAATTGGATAATTTGATCCTCATGTGTCCAGACCTAGCGAACATCCCTTGTATATCACCATTGTGATACTACTATTATAGTATTACACTACTGTGTACTGATATTACACTATTGTGTCAATCCCAGTCGATTCACACATAATATTGTAAACTTTGGTGGTCTTTACCCCAATTTCCATTCCCATAGTTGAATAGGATCCCTGTTCCTAGCTTTTCAGGAATATGGGAGCTCTTTTTTCCCCTCTAATGTCATTGGCTTAAGTCCTTATTTCAGTATGTTTAGTTATTAAGCAAAATTAATTTAAATAAATTAAAATCTTTAATCAAATAACAAAAACTAAAATTTAATTTTAAAAATTAATTAAGAAATTGATATTAATTATCCCATTAATTTAATTAACTGATTTGCAAACTAGCACCCCAATATCATTTAATTAATTTATATTCTTTAACTTTTACAAGTGAATATTAGTAAAACATAGCAAAAACAGACTATGAAGATAACTCCCTATTCCTGAAGGCATGCTATACTCTCTGTCACCTCAGTGATTGGGAAAGTGTA
This sequence comes from Antechinus flavipes, assembly GCF_016432865.1. NCBI lineage: Eukaryota > Metazoa > Chordata > Mammalia > Dasyuromorphia > Dasyuridae > Antechinus > Antechinus flavipes. Next base: position 676,262,306 of record NC_067398.1, on the reverse strand, counting down.
CTCCAATTTAAAGCAGCAACAGCAAAGTATTTCCTTCCAAATACGGTACCAACTACTAGACAAGTTGCTCCCTTGTGGCAAAACATGGCATCCTAGCTACTGGAAGTTCGACTAGATACCAAAGGTTGATTCTTGAGGTTTTGATGGTATTTCGCTTGCCTCGTCTACTAGCAAACCTTAGTATGGACTTTCAGGTGTACCTCCAACTTTCTGAAACTTAAAGGAAGCAGACTTGTTTGTTATAGTCCTAATATTCCTTCACTCAAGGTGGAAAAGTTTAAACCCAAGAGGGTAAGAAGCAATGTATTCATACCTCTATATGGAGTCTGGGTAAGAGAAGGCCTGATGTCTATTCCCTTCCAAAAGGCCCCCGACAATTCGATTTCCTCATTTGAATGCAGTCAAGAAATTGTACCAGCTGCCAATTGAAAAGTCTTTCTCCATCCATCCTTGCCTTCTTATCTCATTTGATTCTCACAACACTGAGAGGTAAGTGCTATTATTATCCCCATTTTACAAATGAAGAATCTGAGGCAAACAGGGTCATAAAGCTAAGTAAGTGTCTGAGGTTGGGTTTAAACTCAGCTTTTCCTGACTACAACCTAGCACACTATCTATTGCACTGTCTAACTACCTCTAGGCTTGAAGAATGGAGGGATCATCTGAAGGAAAGGATTAGTAAAAAGATCTATCTTTTCTCACTAATCAGATGGGATATAGGATGCATTCTCTGTGCAATTAACAGAAAATTCACTTCAATGGTTCCCAATCTTTTTGAGATTTTTCTATCAGAGATGGAAGCTCTCAGAAACCACCTGAAAGAATTGCTAGTTAATAGCATCATCACAGAGTCCTCTGTCCTTCATGCATCTCCACCATCTTGGTGGTACAAAGACTTCTATAGTTTTGAGCTTGTGTAGAATATTGGACTTTGAACAAGAGAATTAAAGTGTACTTATACCAGGGCAGCTGGATGGCGCAGTGGATAGAGTATCAGCTCTGAAGTTAGGAGGATCTGAGTTCAAATCTGCCTCAGACACTTCACACTTCCTAGCTGGGTGACCCTGGGTAAGTCACTTAACCCCAACTGCCTCAGGGTGGGGAAAGTGTGCTTATATCAAGAGTTCAAGATATCCTGGACCAGTTGCTAAGAAACTGGTGATTTTGACTACTGGGTTTATGCAGGGTTTATTGCTATAGAATCTCAGAGATGAAAGATTAGAAGACAGCCTTCATCTGTCTGGCAGGATTCTACCATTCTGCCCCAGTGAATCTCAGGGTGCCATTTTTCTTTTCTTTTCTTTTTTTATTATAGCTTTTTATTTACAAGATATATGCATGGATAATTTTTCAGCACTGACAATTGCAAATCCTTTTGCTCTAACTTTTTCCTTCCTTCCCCCCACCCCTTCCCCCAGATAGCAGGTTGACCAATACATGTTAAATATGTTAAAGTATAAGTTAAATACAATATAAGCATACATACCATACAGTTATTTTGCTGTACAAAAAGAGTCGGACTTTGAAATAGTATATAATTAACCTGTGAAGGAAATCAAAGATGCAGGTGGACAAAATGAGGGAGTGAAAATGCTATGTAGTGGTTCATAGTCATCTCCCAGAGTTCTTTCACTGGGTGTAGCTGGTTAAGTTCATTACTGCTCTATTGGAACTGATTTGGTTCATCTCATTGTTGAAGAGGGCCACGTCCATCAGAATTGATCATCATATAATATTGTTGTTGAAGTATATAATGATCTCCTGGTCCTGCTCATTTCACTCAGCATCTATTCATGTAAGTCTCTCCAGGCCTTTCTGAAATCATCCTGCTGGTCATTTCTTACAGAACACTACTATTCCATAATATTCAAATACAGGGTGCCATTTTTCAAAGGATTATGGAGAAAATGGTCTGAGTTACATGTTAGCATATCTAGATGATTTTCTTGACATTATTGTTATTGTTATTAACAAGGCAATTGAGGTTAAGTGACTTGCCCAGAATTAGTAAGTACCTAATGCCAGATTTGAGCTCAATAAAAGGAGACTTTAGATCTAGTACTCTATTACACTACCCCCATGCATTCAATTATTACCTCTGTACTGATGACTCTCATATTTCATTATCCAGTTCTAACCTCAAGACTCACATCTTGAACTGCTTATTGGATATCTTGAACTGGATATATTGTAGACATCTTTAAACCCAACATGTCCAAAAACTGAACTAATTTTCTTTCTCCTCCAGCTTTCCCTACTTCCTATCTTTTCATGTTTGTCAAGGATATCACCATCCTCCCAATTTCCCAGGCTTACAACCTAGTGTCATCTTCCATGTCTTAGTCTCCCCTCTTCCTCCATATCTAATGTATTGCCAAGACCTGTTCATTTTACCCTTATATCTTTTACACATGTTTGCTTGTCTCCTCTGAAACTATCATCCGCTTGGTATAGGCTCAGAACTGAAGGGAACCAGAAAAGTCAAGAGGCAGAGATGAGGAAGGAGAACATTCCAGTCATAGGGGAAAGTCAGAGGAAAAATATCTGGAAGGAGGAGATAGAGTGTCTTGTTTCCAGAGCAGAAAGGACTCCAATGTCACTGAATTGCAGTGACTGAATGGAGAGAATGTGAGATGTAAAGAAATTAAAAAGGTAGAAGTGGGCCAGGTTGCAAAGGGCTTTGTGTGCCAAAAAGAATTTCAAATTTGATCCTAGAGCTGATAAGAGAGCCATTAGAGTTCATTAAGTAGAGAAGGTGACAAGGCAGATTTGTACTTTTGGAAGATCACTTTGATAACTGAGTAAAGGTAGACTAGAGTAGGAAGAGACTTGGGGAAGGAAGACCCACCAGCAGTCAATTGTAATCAAGGTATAAAGTAATAAGAGCCCATACCAGAGCGGTGGCAGTGTCAGAAGAGAAATAGGTACATATGGGAGAGATGTTGTGAAGATGAAATCAACAGGCTCTGGCAACAATGCATATGGGGGATGAGAATGCTGTAATCTCTTTGCTAATTTTTAAAAAACATTTTTGCATCAATGTTTATTAGAGATATTGGTCTATAGTTTTCTTTCTCTGTTTTGTCTCTCCCATGTTTCGGTATCAAGATTGAAGGGATTTAATAAGATCCCCTCTTTTGCTATTTTTGCAGATAGTTTATGTAATATTGAAATTAATTTTTCTTTAAATATTTGATAGAGTTCACTTGGAAAACCTGATCCTTTTTTCAGACTATTCTTATAGATGGTTTCATTGGGTTCAAAGGACCTAGTTCAAAGGACATTTTAGTAATTTTATTTGCATAATTCCAAAACACTTTCCAAAATGGTCGCTCCCAATGTATTAAAGTGTCTATATTCTATGACCACTCCAACATTGACTTGCCTTTTTTTTTCATTTTTGCCAATTTTCAGGGTCTGAGGTAAAACCTCAGGGTTGTTTTGATTTGTATTTTTAAAATATTGGTAATTTGGAGCATTTTCCCATGTGACTGAATTCTTTGCAGTTTTTTTTTTTTTGAGAATTGTTTGTTTATATATTTTGATTATTTATCTCTTGGGAAATGGTTATTTATTAATTGTTTATAGATCTTAAATACAAACTCTTACCAGAAAAATTTGATATAAATGATTTTTCCCATTCAACCACTTCCCCTTTGTATCTAAAACAAAGTGTCAACAGACTAGTGACAAAGGAACAGATGGGGATACACTGGGAACTATACTCACAACCCTGCACACAAATGGCCCAGGTCATTCAATTGTCTTCTTATTGGAAGTAGCAGTGGGATTTGGCAGTCCCTGTGTATCTTAGCAGCCATTTTTAAAGAACTGACAAATGAAGACCAGTTTATCAAAGTCAGAGGTGGATATACAATTTTCTGGAGTAGCTACAGTGAAGGAGCACATCATGAAGCTGACATAGGTTTTGCAATCAAAACTAATCCAGTCAACAAGTTAGTATGCCATTCAAAAGGAGTAAATGACAGACTTATGGCAATGCATTTGCCACTTCCAGGAAAGTGCCATTCCTCCATCATTAGTGCAGATGCTTACAACATGATGAATTCTGATGAAGACAAAGAAAAAATTTATGAATATCCTTATCATCAATGTGCTTTAAGAGAATAGTTTATGCTTGAGAATAAGGTTGATGCAAGAGCAGATACAGACTACCAGATATTGCAGGGAGTCCTTTGGAGGAATGGAGTGGGAAACAGCAATGACAATGGTCACTTATTACTGAAGTCTTGTATGTCTCATGACCTTCTCATTACTCACATTATCTTCCTTTTACCTAAATGCAATAAAACTTTGTGGATGCAGCAAACATTGGCATTTAATACATTATGTCATTGTAAGGAGAAGAAACATACAGGATGTGTGTGGTACAGAGTGCTGTACTGATTATAGACTTATCTTCTCCAAGTTAAATATTTTTATTCAATAAAAGCAAGAATAAATAGATAAAGCAATAGATAAGCAAGATAAAATCAAGGCAAGAAGACTATCAAAAGGCTTAATGTTACAGCTTAAAACTTTTCCAAGGGTAAACAGTTAGTTGTTAACTTAGAGGGAAAGCTAAACACATGGTTGGCAATAGTGCAATAGAAAAAGAATGAGCAGTTTTCAGAGTTTTGGTGTTCAGTACCAAAGTTACTTGTCTGGGCAAGCACACTTACAAACATCAAAACTTATTTGACACAAAACACCGAAGAAATTGAGAAGCTGCTAAATGAAAAACAAAAACTTGATAGGGTGTTCCACCAAGATAGTTCATCCATCTCTAAGAAAGTAGCATTCAATTCCATCAAAAGTAAAGTACAATTGAAACTTAGAGAAATGCAAGATTCTTGGCTCAGGAAGAAGAGAGATCTAATAAACTTTATGTTTATAACAATCCAAAGTACTTTTATGATGCCCTCAAAGTTATTTATGGGCTAAAGACCTATGGTGCACCTCAACTTCTCAAAGCAGATGAAGCAACATTGATTAATATTAAGGATATAATCCTGGAAAGATAGGCTGAACACTTACATATTATTCTCAACAGACCATATCAATCAATGCTGAAGCCACTGATTATGTACTGCAGGTTGAAGTCCATCCCTCTTTAGCCAAACTTTCAATTAAAAATTGGGTTTTAAGTGCCATATGTTTCTTCTTTTTTGACAAAATGCCTGATGCTAATTCTATTTCAGCTAAGATTTGTAAAGCAGGAGGGTTCTTGGTCAGACAAAAGGTGATGGAATTTTTCCAGGCTTTATGGCAAGAGGAGCTTTTAGCTCAGGAGTGTAAGAATGTTTCCATTGTCCATCTTGATAAAGATAAAGGAAATAGATTGTCCTACAACTATTATAGAGGAGTCTCTCTTATCATTGCTGGTAACATTAAGGAGAGTCCTCCTTAATAAACTGATTTTTCACCTGACAACTGGTTATCTGCTTAAGATCCAGTGTGATTTCAGAAAGGACTGAGGAATAGTCAGTGTGGTGTTTGTTGCCCAACAACTCCAGGAGAAATGCCAGAATCAGACAGAGGTCTATACACAAAGTTCATCAGGATTGTATGTCGGTTCGGAGATAGCAAGATAAAATGGTTCTGGATAATGGACAACGTTCTCATCTTTCTCAGTCACCAATGGAGTGAAGCAGGGTAGTATGCTTGCCCCATGCTATTTAGCAAGATGTTTTCAGCAATATTGTCAGATGCCTTCAATGTGGACAAAGCAGCATCAATGTACACTGAGAGTAAATTATTTAATGTGAAAAGGGGAGAGTTGGAGAATTATTTTTCATTCATAGGTGAACATGAACTCAAAGAAGCCTCTGAAGCTGAGATATAGCAAAGTATATATCATTTCTCTACTACTTATTCTAATTGTGGTCCAACAAGTAACACCAGGAAAACACAGCTTCTCCACCATCTAGCACTTCTTGAACACTCCACCACCTAATAAACAGGCATATTTATTGGGGAAAATGTATGCATCCTGAAGCCAGGTTCTCCACAGCTTTGGAAAAGAAATAGAAAATGGATGCAGGTGGGAATGCTTCTTGTAAGTCTGTTTTGGAGTGCTGGGTCTGTTAGCGTAGCCTCATTGTAGTAACATAAGATGTAGGGGAAACATCCCCAATAAATCTAGAGTCACTGAGTATTTTTTAGTCTTTATAGATTTGAGGTGTTGTAGACCACATCAATAGCTGGAGTTGCTTTATTCTTTATCCTTTCTATTTTGGAGAAGTTTGAGAAGTTGTGGGAAATAAAGAAAATGTCTAGTTCCCTGCTTTGTAGCTCACAGGAACCGGATCTGCCTCTAGTATTTTTTGTTCTAATTCATGTTGCTAACATCTAGCTCAGAGGCAGCCCAAGAGTCTAGGGCTGAGCTCTGAGGTTGAATAAGATTATCCAAGGTCTCAGGTAGCTGATGAGAACTTATGTTTGAACAGGAGGAAACCATGATTACTATCCCATTGGGAAATATTTGAGCAATACTAGAACAGAAAATATTAGGAAGATTATGAAATTTTCCTGATAATTTTGTATCACACCCTGATAGTGGGTCCAAGAAAGGCTAATACTTTATTCTCACTTTCTATTGTTACTGGTTAGTTTGAGTTCTATAATCAGAGGGTAGTTATACATTAACACCACCTAAAAACACCAAGACCAGCCTAGGGAGCCAATTCTAATGACCAGATAAGTCTTTTAGTTGATAAAAATGATCCCATGTCCCATGAACTTTCCTCTTGTTTGAGGTAAGGGCTACTATGGCAAACAAGAACTCCCAGCTTCATAGGACAAGAACACCCAGCAACACGTCAAGATGAGGAGAAGTCATTAGACTAGGTTTGATCCTATGATAGAATTGTAGCCTTAAAAGAAATCAATATTGAGAGGACTTCAGAGGATATCAATCACAACCCATAGCTGAGCAGTAAAACCCTTCTACATCTTTTAGAAGTGGTGACCCAGAAGCCAACTGATGACTTCCAGTGATGAGAGGGGAGGCTAAATCCTCTCCTCTGGCAGTCCCTTCCACTTTGGAAAGTTAAAAAAAAATTAGAAAATTTATTATGATATGTGGAAATCATGTTCCATTTATAGAGGACCTGGGTTCAAATTACTCTTCTCCTACTCATTAGCTGTGTGACTTCGGGGAGGTTACTTACTCTCTCTGTAGACCTGAGTTTCTTCACTTATAAAAAGAGAGGACTGAATTTTATCAAACAAACAAGTATTTATTAAGGATTTCCTATTTACAGGCACTAGAAATACAAAGACTAAAGCAAAATTGTTCCTGGTCTCAAAGACCTCCCATTATGTCAAGGAATGTGGAGGAGGATGAACATGAGTACTATGAATTTTAAGAGAAATGTCTTTTCATCAGATAAAAAAATCTGTAAGGTTAAAGGAATAGTTATAGGAATCAAAAGAAACCCTCAGATTTTGTTTCATTTCCTTCCTTACTGGAAATAAGATGAGTCAGGCTGATTTTTAAATCTTGAAGAAAGACTCTACTAGAGATTATTATCTACAGAGAAATTTACAATCTTACAGGAAGATCCCATTTTATCTTTTTCAATTCTGATGATTCAAGAGCTTTCACACTCCCTTTCCCCTCTTCCCATTGGATGGTGTGGTGCATAGAACATCAGACTGGAGTTAGGGTTACCTGAGTTCAAATCCAGCTACTTAGATCTGACTAGCTGTGTGACACTAGGCAATCTGCATAATCCTGTTTACCTCAGTTTCCTCATCTGTAAAATGGGCTGGAGAAGCAAAAGACAAACCACTCCAGTATCTTTGTCCAGAAAACTACAAATGACATCGTTAAGTTGGACTCAACTGAACAAGTTGAGCTTGCCAGGACCTTGGTACAGCTTTGCATTTTACTGTTAGCTAGATATACTGTAGTCCCACCTGGGTTCTTTTTTTCACCAACATGAAAACTCTTTTTTTATTTGTTTGTTTTTAATGCCATCAGGACCCAAAATAGGTAGGATAAGCAGACGGTCAGAGGCAGCTGGCTCAGACTTTATTCATTTCAATGAAAGGGGCATTTAAACTTTATCCAACCTCTTCGTATTTTATGAAGTTCAACAGATAAAAGAAGTACATTTAAGGCAATACTTGTAGAATGTTCAGTCCATATTAGGTGTTTTTACGATTTACCCATTTGTTTCTCTTATTCAATTGTTTATTTGGAAGGCAGTGGATTTTCCTCTTATGTTTTTGTCCTCTTCAGTTTAGACTGATTGAATTTCTGAATCTCAGCTGTATTTGGTTTGTGAAATATTTTTGCAGATTAAACATTGATGGGCAAGGTGCAATGAGTTAGGTATCCAAGGTGACAGCTTTGAACTAATAAATCTTTTTCTTTTTTCCCCCCCCTTTTTTTTTTTTTTTAAAGCAACTCAGGTTATTTATTCACCCTTACCACTCCCCAGTCAGCAGATTCAGCTCATGAATATGATTCTTTCTGGGCTCTCCAGGAACCTAGATTAAGGAAACTCCCATGACAGGAAAGAACATGTATATAACTTATGGATATATTATTTTTGGAGTTATATCTTTTCTCCCCCTCCAGCTTATACTCCCACGTTGATTCCTTAGGGGGTCACTAGCCCAGCTCCCACCAATGCCTTTAATAGACAACCAGCAGATGAAATTAGCTCAAAGCAGAAGCAATATTTTAGGACCAATAAATGTTTAACTTCTGCATTCTTTTTTGATTTTTGCAGTTCTTGGTTCCTCTTCATGAAATGTACATGGATATGATTTTACTTCTTAAAATTTTGTAATTATGAGGGCTATCCTTCTTCACTCTGAGCAATATAAGTAAACCAACATTGCTTGCTATAGAATAATAATAGCTAACCTTTATATAGTACTTTTAAGGTTTGTAGAGCAATTTATATATGTTAATTCATTGGATCCACAAAACATCCTTGTGAGAAAAGTGCTGTTATTAGATTTATTTTTACAGATGAGGAAACTGAGACACAAAAAGACCTGCCTATGGTCACATAGCCAGTAAGTGTCTGAGATAGGATCTAAATCCTATGTTCTATCTCCTTTACCAGCTGCTTATATGTAGGCAGATGTATTTGTGCGCACATATATGTGACCATCTATACATGTGTGTGCATACATGTGCATGTGTGTGCACTCGTGTGCATATGGATATACATGCATGTTGTAAGTGCATTTTGTCTGTATAAAAGACAGTGGGGTTCCAGATCTTGTTGCTATATGGCAATTCTGCAAAATGTATAAGTGTAGGTGTATATACAGGTGTACATACATACATATATGTAATGTATATATGTGTGTACATAAAAAACAGTGGGGTTCCAAGTCTTGTTTCTGTGCAGCAACCCTGAAAAATGTATTGCATGCATATATGTATAGGTATACCTATATTTGCCTATAGATATATACATGTATGTATATTTTGTCAGAGTTGCCACTGAAGAATTATAACCACTGCTAAGAATAAAAGATGTCCATTACCCAGAGGGCATTGGAAAGGGGTATGGGGAGAGGCGGTAACCTATAATCAATCAAGAATGGCAAAGAAAAATAAAAAAGCAAAAAATGTCATCCAAGAACTGTATGATTGAAAAGGAAGATGGCATTATCACATGGTGAAAGGGAAGAATGACAGGAGGATGAAGAGAGGGTCCCACTGGTGCCCTCATGATATAGAGAGAAGGTGAGACTTGCCTGCTACATATTAGATAAAACCCTTGTAGGGGGATTGTAGACATGGACACAAGTTGTACAGGATGGAAAGATGTGGATGGGTTGCAATTTGTGTCATTGAAGGGAACTCTGTTATCAATGAGATTCCAGATCAGTTTGAGTATACTGATAATTAAAGTCTCAAAAGAATCTTAGTGTATTGAAAGTTTATTCTACCTCCTCTATAGAGACTGAATTGTCATTCACTGGGGGGGGGGGGCAGAAAATTAAGTATCTCTATGAAGTTTTTGGTTCCATATTTGAGGAAATAACCCAGAACAATTCTCCTAGCACTCAGCATATAAGAGGCTTGTATTCCAATAGTGTTCTTTGCTTTTTTGTTTTCATCCCTAAAACAAGATGAATCTCCCAAAATTTTTCTTGCAGAATTATTTGCTCTGCACTGAAGATCCAAGTCTGCCAGAAACAATTTAAAAATAATTGAATATGTAAGCATATGCAAGTGGGTAGGAGAGAGAGAGACAGAGAAAGAGAGAGAGAGAGAGAGAGAGAGAGAGAGAGAGAGAGAGAGAGAGAGAGAGAGAGAGAGAAAGAGAGAGAGAGAGAAAGAGAGAGAGAGAGACAGAGAGAGAGAGAGAGACAGAGAGAGAGAGAGAGAGATGGGGGGAAGGAGGGAGGGAGGGAGGGAAAGGAAGAAGGGAGAGGGAGAGAGAGAGGGAAGCAGAGAGATGCAGAAAGAGACAGAAAGGAGAGAGAAAGAGAGACAGAGGCAGAGAGATAGAGACACAAGATAGAGAAAAGAGAAAGAGATAGAGGGGGACAGAGAGAGAAAGAGAGATAGACAAAGAAAGAGAGAAGAGAGAGTCACAGAGAAACAGAATGAGTGAGTGAGAGACAGAGAGAAGAGACAAAGAGAAGCAGAGAGACAGAGAGAAAGAGGAGGAGGAAAAAGAGGAGGGAGAGAAGAAAAGAAGAGAAGATAAAAAGGGAGAGAGAGGGAAGGAGAGAAAAACAGAAGGATAGACAGAGAAGGGGAGAGAAAGAGACAGAGAGAAACCGACAAAGTGAGAAAGACATGTCCAACTGACATGGTTTCCCTTCCCCTCTTCTTTCCTCACCCCACCCCATGCAATTGGACATAGCTCTCTATCTCAAGAAAATTTGAGGTAACATTTATAAAAATCTTGAACAAGGAGAGGATCATATGGTATTAAATAGTGTTTTAGGGTAATATTCCAGAACAATGTTCACTCCTTCTTTCCTTCCTAGACTACTTCCTTTAAAAAAAGAAATCAGACAATCTCTTCCCTTAAATCAATATCTTAATCCTTTCTAAATAACAGAAGAAATAGTTGCCTATAGGTGGGTCACAGGCCATCATGTTCTGAGCTGACAAAGTCAAAGTATCTTATTTAGATTAGTTCTAACTAAGTAATTAGTTAGAACTAACTTTAGTGATCACCCTAAACTATTTCCTTTTAGAAAGATCTTTCTTTAAAAAAGAAAAAAAAAAGTCTAGAAAGCATTTGAGGTCGGAAGTATATTATTTCTCTCCTGACTTTGCCACCGGGCTGGTTTAGAGCCTCATCACCTCCCAGCTGGACTATCGCAATAGCTGATGGCTCTGCCTGCCTGCAGTCTCTCCCTACTCCAATCCATCCTTCCTTCAGCCACTAAAGCGATATTCCTCAATGGCCGGTCTGGGTGTGTCACACCCCACCCCCTCCCACTCCCACCACTCCCTCCTCAGTGCAGTAATACTGACCATCACTTGGTTCCAGTCATTTTCTCTGCATGTCCACAATTTTTGGAATGCTCCTCCTTCCAGATCTCCGTCTACTGCCTTCCTTGGCTTCCTTTAAGTACCAATTAAAAATCTGTCTTCTATAGAAATTTAACTAACTCCTCTCAATTCCAGTAGTTCATTAATTAAAATTAAAAATTAATTAAAATTTTAAGAAGTCCAGTAATTCATTAATTATTTTCTATTCATTGTATCTGTTCAGATTTGTTTATATGTTACTCTCCCACTACTTTTGCCTCTTTTTGTGTCCTTAGTATTTAGCACAGTGCCTGATATATACTAATGCATTTAATAAAATGTTTGTTGATTAATGATTAATTAACTAAAATTAAATTTTTTGGATGCTTTTATGCTTTATAAAGTACATATTTGAGTTCAGATGGCTTCTTAACTTGAAGTATTATAGATAATCCCTATTATGTCTCCCTCTTGTGGAAGATAGATTGCAGTGGATAAAGTTCTGGTCCTGTACTTTGAGATACTCATTGAGCAAATAAATCACTTAACCTCTGACTCAGTTTACTCAGCTGCAAAATGGGGGTAATAATAGGATCTATTATGCTCACAGGGGTATTATGAGGCTCAAATGAGGTAATATTTGGCCTGGCATATAGTAAGCACTATCACTAGCAATCAATCAATGAATCAATCAATTTATTGCCTGCCCCCAAGGAACTTTTAATCTAACATATAAACAAATAAGAACAAACAAGCTACAGAGTGGATAAATAAGTCATAATTATCAGAGGAAAGACACTAGAATTTTAATTAGTACTTAATGGAAACTAGGGAAGTTGGTAATTGGAGGTAAGAAGGTAATTGGAGGTAACTGGAGGAAGACAGCCAAAGAAAATGCTTGGAGTCAACAGATAGAGAATATCTTGTTTATGGAAGAGCTAGGAAGCCAGTGCTACTGAATTTTGTTGGGAGTAAGATATAAGGATGAAAAGATGGGAAAAGTCACTATATAAATGTTAATTGTTGTTATATTTCATTCTTGAGGTAATAGGGAGCCACTGAAGTTTATTGAGTACAGGAGTAACAATGTGAGCTCTGAAATTTAGGAAAATCACTGTGGCTACTGTGTGGAAGATGGCTTGGCAGAGGAAGATCCTTTAGGTAGTATTTCTCCCCATCCTTCCTGTAACTCTTACCTATTGCTCCTGCTTTTGCCTTCCTAGCTCAGCCAAGCAGAAAAAGCCTAAAAATCAGATTAGAATCCCAAGGACATCACTGACAAAAATAGTCACATCCACAACAAAATAGTTATAACAACACATTTGGAGTTAACATAGAACTGGAAAAAAATAGTATGTGCCCATTGATTGGAGAATAGCTAAATAAATTATGGTTATGTTAATGTTTTTAGAATATTATTATGCTGTAAGAACTAATGTGATCAATCAATAAACATTTATTATGCACCCTATTATGTGCAAAGCATTGTGCTAAATGCTGGGTATACAAAAAGAGGATTGTCTTAATCCCTGTCTTCAAGGAGCTTAAAATCTAATGGTAGAGACAACATGCAAACAAATATGTACAAAGCAAGCTATATTCAGGATAAATAGGAAGTAATTTATAAAGGAAGGAGCTAAAATTAAAATACTGGGGAAGACTTCTGCAAAAGAGAAAAGGTTTTGGTTAGGATTTAATATAGAAAAGCGTAGAAAGATTTAGTTGAACTAATGCAAAATGAATCAAGTAGAATCAGGGAAACAAAATACAAAATGACAACAGCAACGTAAATAGAAAAAACAACCACAAAACAATTTGAACTCAATGCTATTTTTCCTCCCTCTTCTTTTTCTCTTTTATTAATTGAATGTTTTAAATGTTTAAAAGAATGTTCCTCTGGGAAGGAGGAGGATGAGAAGAAGATTTAAGCAATTTATAACCAAAAAATTCAAGAAAAAAAATTTTTTTAAATACAGGGACCGCTAGATGGTGCAGTGAATAAAGCCCCAACCTTGGAGTCAGGAGAACCTGAGTTCAAATCTAGCCTCAGACATTTAACATTAGCTGTGTGATCCTGGGCAAATCACTTAATTCCAATTGCCTTGCAAAAAAAATAAAAATTAAAAAAGATAAATATTAGAGAGATTTTATATAGTTAGGCAGTAGTTTTTATTGTATGGAAAAACACTGGCCTTCATGGGCCACTTAAAGCACATCCAGATTTTTCCTGCCTGATTTCAGTCCAAGCAACTAGATAGAAACTCTGGGGCATCAGTTGCCATTCTGAGTGAGCAGAGGAGACTGGTACCATGTAATAATAAAAATTTTCTAATTATCTATAGAGGTAGAAGAACTGATGTTCTTGATTAGGAGGTGGGGAGCCTGATCTAAGAGTTCATACAAAAGAAAGTAAGATTAATCTGAGCTGGTCTTGAGAACTAAATGGAAGAAGAGCACCACTCCTATTTCTCACCTATCCATCTCACCATCCATCCACCATCCATTTGTGAGCATGCACATGAATTCCTCTGTCTCTGGATGTTCCTAAACAGACACTTTGTGAGTTCAAGCGATCCAGAGGCCCCACTAGCAATTGGAGGAGGTATCACAGATACCCGAACTAATAGCTTTAGGATCGGGCAACTGAGCAACAACCTTGAGGTAAACTTGTGTTTATTGATCATCGCAGGAGCCAGAGAGATTGCTGACCTCGGTCATTGGCAGATTGATCCATCACCTTTGGTACCATGCCCTCCAAGGAGCAAGCCAAGGTGAGGAAGCTCATCAACCCTGACAGCATACCCTACAGGGAACTTCATAAGGGCTCCAAAAATGGAGAAAAGGGCTCTCCAGGAGTTAGGATGGACCCTTGTGCCATACATTTTTCTACACATATGTCGTATTGCTAATGTGTTTAATATTTGGTTCCTCTGTGTGCAGGGATAGAACAGACCCTTGGTTTGGGGAGGAATTTTGTATATTATTATATCTTCTCAATAAATATCTTTTCTAAAAACTAATAGAAATTAATTGATTGATAATGAAGGGGCACACAAGTGGGGGCTTGTAAGTCTTAGAAACTCATCAGAATTATTTCTAGAACTCTCAGTGAGCAGTAACAACCATCCTTCTGGGGATTCCAAACTTCCAGAGAAGGAAAGTGCAGTTTGGGGGAATGGATACAAAAGGATAGATAACATTATGAAAAGTACATGAGGGACTAAATTAGGACTACTCCCTACATGATAAGGAATCCATGATTTTGAAAAATTTAATGAATAGGAGACAATCAGTTTTCTCTTATCTATTTTTATTTCTTCATTTGGCAGATTCTTCTCCAAATGAATGATTTACACTAGACAAAGAAAAGGGAAATCCATGCACAAGATTTATATGTCTAAAAGAGATTTATTAAACAACATTCTTAACAGCTGGCTGGAGATGGCAGTGGGATGTTCTAGAGCTCCAAATCTGGCAGTTTTTCCCAGACTGGAGCAATGATGTGATCACTTCAGAGAGAAACTCAGATTTTTACTTTTTTACTTTTTTGAATAGGAGAAGTACTGAGTTTGACATGTGTTAAAGAGGCTTCTTATTTTTGTAGACTTCAAAATGTTGATTGATGGATACCAAGTATTGTCTCCTACCTTCATTGTCATATATTAGTACAGAAAGCAGTATTGATTCATTCACATTCCCTAGAGGAAAGATAACATTTGCAATTACAAAATTCTAATAAGCAAATATTTACTATAGACATATAATATTTTTAATATGTAAGAGTTTCACTTATTTTGTACCAATCGGATGACATCTGTGATATTTTCTTCATAGACATAATTTAAAGAGGCATAAAAGTGACCTACTAGATAATTGAAGTAAATTATGACAATTTCAGTTTAACAAGCCCTACAAAGGATATCCAGTGTTCAAAAAACCTCAAGAACAGAAATAACCAAGGGGAGGACTCATGTTTGACAAGAACTATTGAAGAAACTAGAAAGCAATTTGACAGACATTAAGTTTAGTCCATAAATTATTAAGTGCCAAATGGGTATAAGATCTTAAATTTTAAAATCACATGAGAAATAAGTTGAAGGGAAACAGGAGGGGGTATTTTTCATAATCATGGAGAGGTAAAAAAAAAAAAAGAAATCTTAACTAAAGATAGAGGTAATGAAAAAGAAGTTTTATTATCACCACAATTTCAATTACATAAAATTAAGAGGTTTTTTTTTTTTTAAATAAAACCAATGCAGTAGGAAGGGAAAAAATATTCTTTCCATCAAAAATCTTTGAGAAGTATTGCAACCAAGACTTGTTAACACGTGTACTAATGGGACAAACTTTCCCCAAAAGACTTTAGATCATAGATAAGTACCTCCCACATCTTCCTGGCTACCTAATCTTGAGTTAATCATGGAACATTCTAGTCTCATATTTATCTCAAGATATAAAGACAACTATCATAATTACTGAAATCAAAGAGACATCTCTCAACAGATAATGGTTAAAAGAGGTGAACAATTTCTCCTCCCAAATTAAAAACTATTAAGAATATTGTGAAAAATGCTCCTAATTGCTAAAATTAAATATGAAATTAATATGAAATGATCATAAAAATAACCCAAATTTCACACCACTAAAATCTTTAAAGATAATAAAAGATGGAAATAATCAGTGCTGCAGGAGACTATGTGAAGATAAGCACAATAATAGACATTTGGTAGTGTTGTGAAGTACTCCCTTCCAGATGTCCTTTTTTCTCTCCAGGATATCACTATTCTTCTAATGTCTCCGTCATCCACCTATTTATTTAGTTAGTTCCCCTTCTGCCTCCATTGTTCTCTACTCGTCTATCTCCTGACCTCCATCCCATAACCTCTTGCCTTACTATTTTCAGGGACTTCCTAATTTGTCTCCCTGCCTCAAGCCTCTCCCCACCTTCCACATGGCTACCAAAGTGAATTTCCTTAATTGCATGTTTGACTTTGTCAACAACTTTTCCATTCACTAAACTTTGGTGGTTCCCTATTTCTTCTGGAACTATAAAGAAATATAAACTCTTCAGGTTTTTAAAGCCCCGACCTCAACTCAATCTTAGTCCCTCTTTCTAAATTTTCTTCCTTTGGACCAGAATGAATTTTTTTCTCTGTTCTTGGTACATGGCACTGTCTGTCCCTTATACCTAAAAATCCATTCTCTCCTTACCTGTTTTTCTTGTTCTCCCATTACTAATTTCCTTACTTCCTATTGACTACCTTATATTTTAATTACCTTGTGTGTATTCTACATATGCTTATATATGTGCACCTACATGTTTTCTCCCTGATAACATGTCAACTCTTTGAAAATAAGGAGTTCACCATGTTATCCAAATTCCTCAAGGGAAAAAAAAATTGGAGACTGTTGAAATGCAGATTTGAAGTATTTTTCTTATTATTTTGGGTTCTGCGACATTTTTGTGGGGGAAAAAAAGTTATTGTTCAATACTTAATTCAGACATGTACCACAAGTTAATGGTAGACTAATACTGGCAGGGGGTGGGTGGCTGGGGCAGGACCTGGACATCATGCTTTTGTCATCATACTCTGAGCTTTTTAAGTCCACTTTGTGTGAACTGTGACTTCTTGTTTATCCTTTCTTCTTGAGTTGGATTGTCAATCTGTGAATCTTTAAAGTACGATTCAGGTATTGTTATATTCTTTACTGTGTAATAAAAATGTTAAAAAGAATTCAATCTTTGTATCTGATTAGTGGTCTAAGGAAAAGTGATGCAAAGTGGGATTTTTTGGTATAGGGAAAAGGTCAGTTTTAGCTGAATTTAGGCTGTGCGATTGTTGAGTAAAAGAGCTTTGTCAGCGCTAAAGCACTGTTTGTTATGTTAGTAAGTTACTTCAAAGTTACTTGAAAGAATTAGGGAGGTTTAGTTAGTAGTAACAAGCATTGATTAAATGCTTCTTGTGCCCTTGTCAGTGCTTAATTTTTTAGGAAAGAGAACTTACAGGAAAATGACCACTGTCTTTGAACACTGTATGACTTAAATATGTATTTTTTAATTAAAATTTTTGTTTTTATTCTGAACCTAATCACCCCCAAAGGCATTTCTATACATATACACATAGTAGAACACAAAAGAGAAGCTTCACTGTGATACTGACTTACACTGGAAGCCCTGGTATGTAAAAGAGGTACCTAGACTTCTTTTGCCTGATTCCTTAAAGAAACTGAAGGGGAGGATAAAGTGGAAAATAAAATGAAAAAGTCAAATTTCCCCATATTGTTTTTATAATTAACTAGAATAACAACAAGGACAATCAGGCAACATAGATTAGAAGTTTAGAATAAATATTATTTATATTGGGTGAATATTCCAGCTTTTCAGCTAAATTGTGGTGTACTGGTAATTTTTAGAATAATCTTTCCTAGTGAACCTTATAGAACTCCCAGTATTGGAATAAGCCATCTTTAGTACTTAAAAGATCTATAGGAGAATTTTGGAAGATGGCAGAATAGTTCGCAAAATTCCAAGCTCTCTAAATTCCCTCCACAAACAAGACAAATGTGGATGATAAAAACAAATAAGGTTGGGGCAGAGCAGTGGTCCTCCTGGAACAATCTGAGAGGAGTGAAAGAAAGCTACCAGGATGGAGATTTTCAGTTTATGAAGTGTGAACACTTCTAGGCGATCTCAACTAAAACTTCAAGCAGAGTCCAGGATGGGATTAGCTGGGTTAGGAGATAGCCTGGGCCCCAGCACAGGAATTTTCACTTCTCAACAGTATGGGGAGTCTGCCTTATGAGAAGACTGAGGGAACCTATGCTGATAAAGAGCATCAGTCCCAGCTGTGCTGCGGGATAGGGCTTTGGGCAAGAAGGAATCAGCATACACTTGTTGAGTACAGAAGAAGGCTGCTGGCTGTGGGCATTTGGTTTCAGGTTCCAGCCAAGAATGAAGAACTGAATGAGGACCTGAGGCAGAGACACCATCCTTCATTCCCCCAGGATTAGAGGAAATTATAATAATTAATCTGCTACAAATAATTTTTAAAAAGAGCTCAACCATGGAAAGTTACTATGGAAATAAGGAACACCAAGATTCATCTTGAGAGGAGTATATGAATTAAAAAAAAACCCTCTTACCCCAAGGAGTCACCTGTCCAGAAAGAATTCAAAGAAGAACTCAAAAAAAGACTTTAAAAAATCAAATGAGAGAGATTGAGGAAATTTTTTTAAAAAAAGAATAATCCAAGAAAAACAAGATTGTGAAAAGAAAGTCAGCCAACTAGAAAAGGAGATGCAGAATCTTAAGGAATAAAATGACTCCTTGAAAACTAAAATTAGTGGAAATTGAATGGATGCCCATCAATTGGAGGATGGCTGAATAAGTTACGGTAGATGAATGTAATGAAATATTGTTGTTCTAAAAGAAATAATGAGCAGGCTGATTTCAGAAAAGCTTGGAAAGACTTACATGAACTGATGCTGAGTGAAATGAACAGAACCAGAAGAACATTGTACACCATAACATCAAGATTATGTGATGATCAAGTATGATAGACTTATCTCTTCTCAGCAATACATTGATCCAAGACAATTCCAGAGTCAGCAAGGATAGGAAATAGGAGATACATACAAACATAATAAGAATTATTGGGAGTGGAATTTATTAGAAAAAAAATCAGGGATAGACATAGTGGATACCTAGCTGTGTGACCCTGGGCAAGTCACTTAACCCCAATTGCCTCAGCCAAAAAAAAAAAAAAAAATCAAGGAGTAATCATTGATCTCAGACAAGGTTAAAGCTAAAATAGATTTAATCAAAAGAGAAAAAATAGGGAAACTACACTATATAACAGCTATGTTAATATTATTTTAAATTATTTAAAATAACTAAATTGTAATCCTCTCTTATGTTTTGCTATGCACATGGCAATATGTTTTTTCTTTTTCTAGTTTATATTTCCATTTTAAATAATTTTTAATGAGGTAAAAAAAAAGAATTGAATAAAGATTTGGAAATTTAATGGAAAATGCCATCTGCACCAAGAGAGAGAAATATGGAGACTGAATGCAGATCAAAGCATAATATTTTCACCTTTTTATTTGTTTGCTTTTTCATTTTTGTGGTTTTTCCCTTTTTTTCTGATTTTTCCTTTCACAACATGAGTAATATGGAAATATATTTTAAGTGAATGTATATGTATGACCTATATCAGATTATTTGCTATCTTGGGGAGGAGGGAAGCAAGGGAAGGAGGGAGGGAGAAAATATGGAACTCAAAATCTTACAAAAATGAATGTTGAAAGCTATCTTTACATGTAATTAGAAAAATAAAATGTCATTGAATTGAAAATAAAAGAAAGAAAACTAGAATTGAGCAAAGGAAAAATCAACAAAGTTGTGAGACCAAGAAATAATAAAACACAAAAGTAAAGAATGAAAAAATAGAAAAGAATATGAGACATTTCATGATAAAAATAACAAATCTAGAGAACAGATCCATAAGAGAAAACATAAGAAAAATTGAACTACCTGAAACCTACAATCAAAAAAAAAAAAAAAAAAGAATCTTATAACAAGCTAAGAAATAATTAAAGAAAATTGTCCTGATGATTTAAAAGAAATAGAAATAGAAAAAAATTCACTGACCATCATATGAAAGAATTCCTAAAAGGATCCAGGAATATCATAGCTAAATTCCCAAACTCCCAGATTAAAGAGAAAATATTACAAGCAACAAGAAAAAATATTCAATACAATGGAAAGCACACAAGACTTAGCAGCAGTTACATTAAAAGACAGCATTATATTCAAACAACAAAAGAATCAGGGTTGTGGCCAAATATATAATATCCTACAAAGTTAAATATAATCCTGAATGGAGAAAAAAATGGGCATTTAATGAGTTGCCAGATTTTCAGAATTTTGTTGCCAAAAAAAACCCCCAACCTTTAACTTAAAAGAAAATTTAACATATAAAATCCAAGTTGTTTATGTTTTATACATGGAAATGTAAACCATATGTCTTATATTGTCAGTAATAGGGTAGTTCAAAAGTAAGATTAGAGTAGAGCTAAATATGATGTGATTCAGAAAAGCAAAATCATGTAGGAAAAATAAAAAAAACCATAATTATAATATGTGAATGAGGCACAAGAGCGAGAGCTGGCACAGAGGAATTAGATTGGGGAGGAGGGTTGATAGTTCTGAAATTCTACTCATGTCAGGAATGGGTTAAAGAAATAACAATACATATATATCTAGAAAAGTATAGATCTTCCAAATTTATAAAGAGATAAGGGGGAGGGAATAGGAAAAGGAGAATATAAAAAGATATGTAGAATAATGGAAATAAAGAGGGAGGAAAAGGGTGAGGAGAGATTAAGGGAGAGATCCTTGGAAGCCAGGTAGATTAAATAATAGCAAAGCAAGGTACCAAGGAAAGCAGAAGAGTCCGTAAGGATAGGAAATAAGAAATATACGCAAATATAAGAAGAATTATTGGGAATAGACTTTATTAGGAAAAAAAGCAGAGATAGTAACCACTGATCTCAGACAAGGTTAAGGCTAAAATAGATTTAATTAAAAGAGAGAAACTAGGGAACTACTCCATACAACAGCCATGTTAATCAATATTGTTTTAAAATATTTGAAATAACTAAATAGTAATCCTCTCTTATGTTCTGCTATGCACATAGCAATGTTTTTTTTTCTTTTTCTAGTTAATATTTAAGTTTTAAATAAATATTTTTTAAATGAGAAAGAAAAAGAATTGGAATAAAGATTTGGAAATTTAAGGTATACCCATTGTGTGGAATAGAGAGATAAGGTGAAGAACTTACAGGAATGTATGAATTCTTTTTCTGTATTTTATTTTCATTATTTCTGTGTTTCCCCTATAACTTGTATAATATGTGCAATCCCATATTTACTTGAGCCTTGGCCAGCTATAAACATATTTACTTAACCTGAGCTGATGATATTTATCAGTATTTGACATTTATTGGTATTTAGTCTATAAGCTTGACCACTATCTGTTTGATTAAACTTGAAGGTCTGATTTTCTGTTTCCTAGAAATCAGGTGATTTCGGGGGAAACAGAAACCTTACATTACAATCTCTCAGAATAGCAACAACCAGCTAGATGCCTCCCTCTCCCCTTCTCAATGCTCTCTTACTTGTGATGTAATCTCTTGTATGAAAGCTATGTATCTTTACTACTTCTTTAGCCCTCCTACCACGAACTTTCTCTTTCTTATCTGGTGATGGGAAGGCTCATCCTCCGAAGGTTTCAATAAACTACTTTTCTGTTTTCTATTTTGAGTGATCTCCAAATAGTCATTTTGGATAAGGATCTTCTACATCCCTCACACCCATCAATTAAGGAATGGCTAAACAAGCTGTGGTATATAATTATGATGAAATACTATCATATAAAAAATGACTAGCAGAATGGTGTCAGAAAAATCTGGGGAAGTTTTTATGAAAGGATGCAAGGTTAAATGATCATAATCAGGAAATCATCAATATTGTATGATGGTCAACTGTGAATGGCAGGTATTCTCAGCAATACAAGATTACAAGACAATTCCAAAAGATTTATGATGAAAAATGAAATCAACCTGCACAGAAAGAATTGATTGCAGATCATAGCATACTTTTTAATTTTTTATAATAACTTTTCAAAATACATGCAAAGATAGTTTTCAACATTCACCTGTGCAAAACCTTGTGTTTTTCTCCTTCCCTTCTTCTACATCCCTCCCCTAGACAGCAAGTAATCCAATATATGCTAAACATGTTAAACATACAATTAAATCCAATATATGTAAACGTATTTATACAATTATCATGCTGCATAAGAAAAATCAGATCAAAAGGAAAAAATGAGAAAGAAAATAAAATGCAAGCAAACAGCAGAAAGAGTGAGAATGCTATGTTGTGATCCACCTTCAGTTCCTATAGTGCTCTCTCTGGGTGTAGATGGCACTCTTCATCACAAGATCATTAGAACTGGCCTCAACCATCTCATTGTTGAAAACAGCCATGTCCCCCCAAAAGTGTGGAAAGCACAAATAGTGATCAAAGAAGAAAATTAAAGTCTTTGGGCATTTTTGCGACCATTGAATAATTGATGATTGTGGAATGAGTCAGTGATTCTCTTGGGTTCCTGGAGAATTCATATCTGTTAGATGGTGCCTGAGTAGACACTTACTCGGTTCCATTTGAAATAGTGAAGTAATTCCTATGTAATGCTCAAATATTGTCATTTTGATTTCTTATTCAAGATTATTGCTTTTTTACTTAAGGCTTGCTGTAAGTATTTTGAAACAGGTAGGGAAAATGATGAGAAATCAGGCTAATTTTTGGTGGGTCAGATTTTAAGTGGGCATGAGGAATTTATATGTAAATACAGTGTGTAATAGCTCACAAAATAACACAAATTTAACAAGAATATGAAAATGAAGTTGGACAATGTAGCATTATTTAATTTTTTGACATATAAAGTGAGTTTACTGAATTGGGGTCATCCATTTCATTGTTAACTATCAAAACAAGAAATTGTATTTGTCCTATCATTTAATTTACTTAGTTATCTCTCCCATAAGTTAAACTTTATGGAGCTGAATATTCAAATTTCATGATGGAGAGTGGTTTATAAAGAACTTATTTGGAGACCTGAATTTACAATCTTCATTTTCTATACAAGATAAAGGAAATATCAGATGGTAAGTGAAAATCAAGAAAAAAAAAAAACCCATATGATCCTAATATAGATAGTATGACTTTGGATCTATGTCAAGTTTAAAAGATGTTTTATAATTTGCTTCTTTTCTTGATATACATTTTATATGAATTGAAATTATTCACTGTATATGTCATTATAGTGAAGATCAGGTTCAGAATTGAGTCTGGGGGTTTCAGGGAAGCAAAGACCCTGATCACAGTTCCAGTATTGAAAACAGTGCTTGTGGGTCACTCGGACATCAGAGCACAGAGCAGGAGAGTATACACCTTTGCCTAGATCATATTACCTTGGAAGAGTCAAAAACTTACAAGTCCCCAGAATTATCTCTGAAAACAGCTGCACAAAAACCTATGAAGCTTGGGATAGTGCCCTCTCCACTTCAGAAGCAGAACCCCACTTTAGCATCGAATTAAAAGTCAAAAAATAGGCTAACAAATGAGCAATCTACAAAAAAAATTATGACCATACAATGTTACTATGATGACAAGGAAAATCAAAACACACACTCAAAGGACAATAAAGTCAAAATCCTGCATCCAAAGTCTCAACAAAAAATATGAATTGGTCTCAGATAATACAAAAGATCAAAAAGGATTTTTAAAATCAAGTAAGAGAGATAGAGGAAAAATTGGGAAGAGAAACAAGAGAGCAAAAAATCATGAAAAAAAGAGTCAACATCTTGGTAAAGGTGGCATCAAAAAACACTGAAGAAAATAATAACTTCAAAAACAAAATAGGTTAAATGGTAAAAGAGATACAAAAATTCAATGAAGAGATAAACTCCTTAAAAAGTAGAATTGGCCACATAAAAAGGGAGGTAGAAAAGCTTACTGAAGAAAATAATTCCTTAAAAGTTAGAAATGGGCAAGTGGAAGCTAATGACTTTATGAGACATCAAGAAACAATCAAACAAAATCAAAGAAAAAAAGAAGAAAAATATGAAATATCTCATTGAAAAAAAAAAAACAGCTGACATGGAAGATATATCCAGGAGAGATATATTAAATATTATTGGACTACCTGAAAGTAATGATCAAAAAAAGTCAGATATCATTTTTCAAGAAATTACCAAGGAAAACTGTCCTGATATTCTAGAAACAGAGGGTGATATAGAAATGGGAAGAATTCATCTATCACCTCCTGAAAGAGATTCCAAAATGAAAACCCAGGAATATTATAGTCAAATTCCAGACAACCCCAGGCAAAGAAAAATATTGCAGGCAACTGAAAAGAAGTGATTCAAATATCATGGAGCCAAGATCAGAAAAATACAAAATTTAGCAGTTTCTATATTAAAGGATCAGAACGGCTTCAAATATGATATTTCATAGGGGAAAAGAGCTAGAATTACAATCAAGAATCACCTACCCAGCAACACTGAATATAATCCTTCGGGGGAAAATGGACATTCAATGAAATAGAGGACTTTCAAACATTCTTGATGAAAAGACCAGAGTAGAATAGAAATTTTGACTTTCTAATACAAGATACAAAAGAAGTACATAAAGAAAAATAAGAAAGAGAACTCACACAGGATTCAATAAGATTAAACTGTTTATATTCCTACATGAGAAAGTGATGTTTATAAGTCCTAAAAACTTTCTCGTTATTAGGGCAGCTAGAAGGAATATACATAGACAGAACACAGAGATGTAAGTTGAATGTAATTATATGATTATCTAAAAAATTAAAATAGAGGGATGAGAAAGGAGACTGCACTAGGAAAAGGGAAAGAGAGAGATAGAATAGAATGGATTATCTGACATAAAAGGGCCCTGAAAGAGATTTTACAGTAGACAGGGAAATGGAGGAAGTAGGGAGAGGAACACATGAACATTATTCTCATCAGAATTGACTCAAAGAGAGAATAATATACATACCTGTTTGGATGGAGAAGTCTGTTTTACAGTACAGGAAAGTAGAAATGGAAGGGGATAAGAGAAGGGATGATGGGCTGATAGGAGAGAGGGCAATTTGGGGGAGGTAAAAATCAGACATGTTAGAGGATGGACAGGGTAAAAGGAGAGAGAGAATAAAATAAACAAAGGAAAAATAGGTTAGAGGGATATACATACTTGGTAATCATTACTATAAAAATTTTTATAGTGAGTTTGTCTGAAAGGACTTCATTTCTCTGTTTCAGACCAGTTTTAATGATCTTATGATGAAGAGAGCCATCTACACCCAGAGAGGGGACTGTTGGAACTGACTGTGGATCACAACATAGCATCTTCCCTCTTTTTGTTATTCTTTGCTTGCATTTATTTTCTTTCTCATTTTTTCCTTTTTGATTTGATTTTTCTTGTGCAGCAAGATAATTGTATAAATATATATGTATATATTGGATTTAATATATATTTTAACATATATTGGATTACTTGCCATCTAAGGAAGGGGGTGAGGGCGAAGAGGGGTAAAAATTGGAAGACAAGGTTTTGCAAGGATTGATGTTGAAAAATTATGCATTCATATTTTTTGAAAATAAAAAGCTTTAATAAAAAAGACTTCATCTCTCAAATATGTAGAAAATTGAGCCAAATTTATAGAAATAAGAACCATTTCTCAGTTGATAAATGATCAAAAAATATGAAGTCAATTTTCAGACAAAATAATCAGGGTATCTATAGTCATATTTTAAAATGCTCTAAATCACTCTTGGTGAAAGAAATGCAAATTGAAACAACTCTGAGTTTCTACCTCACACCTCTCAGATTAGTGAATATGACAGATAAGGAAAATGACAATTGTTAGAGGGAATGTAGGAAAATTAAAATACTAATATACTATTGGTGTAGTGATTTAGAACTATGCCCAAAGGACTATGAACCTGTGCATATCCTCTGACCAAACAATACCACTACTAGGTCTATATCCCAAAAAGATAAAAAAAACAAAAGAGAAAGGACTTATGTGTACAAAAATATTTATAACACTCTTTTAGTGGTGGCAAAGAATTGGAAATCAAAGCGATGTCCATCAGTTGGGGAATGGCTGAACAAATTATATATGATTGTGATAGAATAATCATGTTTCAAGAAATAAGGAGCAAGATGCTTTCAGAAAAACCTGGAACTACTCACATGAACTGGTGCAAAGTGAAATGAATAGAACTAAGAGAACACTGTACATAGTAATAGCAATATTGCATGATCTACTATGAATAATTTAGTTATTTTCTGCAGTACAATGATTTAAGACAATCCCATAGAACTTAATGATAAAAGGAGCTGCAAAGAAAGAATTGGTAGGACTTGAATGCAGATTAAAAATATTTTCCCCTTTTTTTTCTTTATTTTTCTTGGATTTTTTTTGTCTGTTTTCTTATAGGAGGTCTTACATAGAAATTTGTTTTACCTGATTACATATATATAACCTATGTCAAATTACTTGCCTTCTTAGTGAAGGGGGAAAGGAAGAGAATTTGGAATTCAAATTTTTAAAAAACCAATGCTAAAATTGTTATATGTAACTCAGGAAAAAGGAAATATTAAATAAGATTTAAAAAACACACTAACATATGCAAGTACTTGGGGTTTCATAAATTTATGTGATATTGATCACAATGCTTTATTCAAAGGGAAAATAATTTTCAAGTGCTTTTCAATCATTCATTCACTTTTCAAATATATGATTTTTAATAGAATCTGAAAGAGCATGATACAAATACTTTTCACAGTTTAAGTATCCTTGAGTAGAACTTTCTAGTAAGATTTACTAAATAAATAAAGAAATTCTTCAAATATGTTTGTCAATCATTTCTACTTACTGGAATAGAGAGGAAAGTTGGCAGGAAGTCTCCAGACAATGCTTTTTAAAGAGCTTAAAACTTCCTCCTTTCCTACAGACTTGCTTTCTCAAAAAAAAAAAAAAAAAAAAAAAAAAAAATTGGAGCCAACTTCATGAATTATAAAAAACAGTTTTATAACACTTTATAACCCTTTAGTCCCTTTTGGAATTTCTACTGCTTTCTAGCTATTTCCTGTTAATGGGTGGGTACACTTAGATAAGTCATGTCCTTTTTTTGAGTCCTATTTCCTGATCTTTAAGTAGTAGGTAGAATAGATCAATCAACAAGCATTTTTAAACCTCCTACTCTATAATTCCACCCAAAAAGAGCTAGATGATGTCTAAGATCACTTTTAAATCTGACATTCCAATTTCTCAAGTCTCTCCCATCTTTGCCAAGTATGTTTTAATGGATCTTCCAAGGCTGATATTCTGTGTTCTAAAAATAACTTGCTATAGCTTTCCTTAGAATATGGCTTCAGTGTTGACACAATAAACCCTATCATTCAGTAGAGAAGTAATTTAAGATTTCTTCAAACCAGAGGACTTTGTGGTCAGCATCCTTTTTTTTTTTTTTTGAAATGAAACATCTTAAAGGGTCTAGTTAGGAGACATAAACGAAGACTTAATTCTTGCTATGCAAAAGAGAGATGAAAATAGACAATATCAATACAAAGTAAAGCCTATGGAGATAAGACGGTTCAAACAAAATGATTTATTAAATCTGAGGAATGAAGGTAAATTCTAGAGAAGATTTAGAATCATCAACCAGAATTTCTATGGGGCAGTTTGTAACATCATTAGCAGAGCACTGCACCTTGAATGAGAAAGACTCCTCTTTCTGCGTTCCAATCTGGTCTCAGGCATTTTCTAGCTGTATGATCCTAGGTAAGTCATTTAGCATTTGCCTCAGTTTAGTCAACTGTAAGATGTTCTGAAGAAAGCAATGGCAAACCACTCCAATATCTCTGCCAAAAAACAAAACAACAACAACAACAACAACAAACCAATAATGACAAGCATCAGATATAATGCAGGTGATCAAACAACAGTAACTCAGTGATTCTATTACTGGGCACATACCTCAAGGAAGCTGAAGACAGAAACAAAAATCCAATATATCTCATAATAGCATCTTTGTGGTAGCAAAGAGCTAGAATCAAGTGGAGTGATTCCTGGTAACATTATAGAATAGATCATTAAAGAGATGGGTGGTAAACATGTAAAAGTAGTATAAAGGAAACTAAAAGAGTATTTATACATTATTCTTTTAGGAGATATAAAGAAATTCATCAATCATTTTCATGGAATTATAAAGTGGCAAGTCATTGCTTACCTTGAGGATCACTGGTACCTCTAGTGGCTTTTAAAAAGTAAGAGCCAGCAATTTCAGAAAAGCCTTGGAAGACTTGCATGAACTGATGCTAAGTGAGTAGAATCAATAAAACATTGTACACAGCAACTACAAGATTATGTGATGATCAGCTATGATGGACTTGGCTCTTTTCAACAATGCAATTCCAATAATCTTGTGACAGAAAGAGTCATCTACATCTAAAGAGAGAACTATGGAGAATGAATGTGGATCAAAGAAGAATATTTTCACCTTTGTTGCTGTTGTTTTTGTTTGCTTTTTTTCTCACTTTTTTCTTTCATCTTTTGACCTGATTTTTTTTGTGCATCACAATAAATATGGAAATATGTTTAGAAGAACTGCATATGTTTAACCTATATTGGATTGCTTACTATCTATAGGGAGTAGGAGAAATAAGGGGAAAAAACTTGGAACACAAGGTTTTGCCAAGGTAAATGTTGAAAACTATCTTTGTATGTATTTGGAAAAATAAAAAGATATTTTTAAAAAGAGCAAGGAGTAGGGGGAGCCAAGATGGTGAAGAGTAGACTGGACATTGCCTGAGCTCTCCCCAGCTTCTCTCAAAATCAACACTAGATCAAGTCTCTGAACAAATTTCAGAGTGTCAAAATCCACAAACATATGGGATGCAATAATGTTCCAGCATAAGATATCTTGGATGGACTTCAAGAAATGTCTCTCTCCAAGATTAGAAGAGAAGCAATAAACTGGGAAAACATTTTTACATTCAAAGGTTCTGTTAAAGGCCTCATTTCCAAAACATATAGAGAACTGACTCAAAATTATAAGAATTCAAGCCATTCTCCATTGATAAGTGGTCAAAGGATATGAACAGACAATTTTCAGAAGAAAAAATGGAAACTATTTCTAGCCATATGAGAAGGTGCTCTAGATCACTATTGATCAGATAAATGCAAATTAAGACAACTACACACCTCTCAGATTGGCTAAAATGACAGGAAAAGACAAGGATGAATGTTGGAGGATGTAAAGATCAGGGGAGGAGTCTCACACAGCACAATCAGGAAGTACAAAGGCCTTGAAGCCTGAGATACCCGGATGTGGTTTTCGGTGAACAGTGTGGACCACCTTGTGAGTGGAAACTCTGGTGGCATTGAGATTGCATCATCAATGGGAGGCGTCTCCTTCTCTAATTGGCTCTGTGTGTGTGACCTCATAGGCCCTATATAAGCAGCGGGGACCAGGAAGTAGGTGGAGTTCATTAGTTGTTCACTAGGAGTCAGCAAGAGGTTAGCTAGGGGCAGGATGTGAACGTGGAATAAAGATCTTGAGCTTGCATGCAGCTCCTCGGGTGAGAACCACTGCTAGGAGAGGCGGTGGGCAGAGATCCTCTGAAGGCCTGGGAATTAGGAGAGACTGGTAACCGCGGCATCTGAGTGGATGGAGCTATAGGAGGGGATGTGGGAAAACTGGGACACCGATACATTATTGGTGGAGCTGTGAATGGATCCAAATATTTTGGAGAACAATTTGGAACTATGCTCCAGAAGTTATCAAACTGCATACCCATTGATCCAGCAGGGTCTCTACTGGGCTTATATCCCAAAGTGATCTTAAAGGAGGGAAAGGGACCCACATGTGCCAAAATGTTTGTGGCAGCCCTGTTTGTAGTGGCCAGAAACTGGAAGTTGAATGGATGCCCATCAATTGGAGAATGGCTGAATAAATTACGGTATATGAATGTTATGGAATATTATTGTTCTGTAAGAAATGACCAACAGGACAATTTCAGAAAGGCCTGGAGAGACTTACATGAACTGATGCTGAGTGAAATGAGCAGGACCAGGAGATCATTATATACCTCAACAAAATACTATATGAGGATCAATTCTGATGGATGTAGTTCTTTTCAACAATAAGAGCCCAGTTCTATTTGTTCAGTAAAGGAGAGAACCATCTACACACAGAGAGAGGATTGTGGGAACTGAATGTGGATCACAACATAGCATTCTCATTCTCTCTGTTGTTATTTGCTTGCAGTTTTGTTTTCCTTCTCAGGTTTTTTTCTTTCTAGATCCAATTTTTCTTTTGCAGCAAGGTAACTATATAAATATGTATATATATATTGGATTTAACATATATTTTAGCATATTTAACATGTATTGGACTACCTGCCATCTAGGGAAAGGGGGTGAGGGGAAGGAGGGAAAAATTTGGAACAGAAGATTTTGCAAGAGTCAGTGTTGAAAAAGTACCCATGCATATGTTTTGTCAATAAAAAGCTTTAAGAAAAAAAGAAAAAAAGAAATGCTTCTCTCATTAGACAAGAGGAAACACAGCCCAGCACAAGTGTAGCCTGCAGAAGCCTGATGCAGGGAGATATGGTGTAAGGAATCTAGTAGGAGGCTCTTAGCCAAAATACAGCAGAATTGATTATTCTGTCCTGATTCTGAAAATCAGTGGATCAGCAGGCCAGCTGTGAGACCTACAACACAACTACAGGAGACAAATTGTAAGCCTCCAAATATTAGCATAACAGATGGAACTTGGCTAGGACTCCCTAGCACAGTGGGGAAGTCTGCAGCACTACCAGCCCCAGCTCAGTGAGTGAGAAGCCCCTATTGCCTTGCAGAGGAAGCTTAGGACAATTTCCCTGCTGCCCTAGGAGCAGAACTCAACTTTTTTTTTTTAATTATAGCTTTTTATTGACAGAACATATGCATGGGTAATTTTTTACAACATTGTCCTTTGCACTCACTTCTGTTCCAACTTTTCCCTTCCCTCCCCCTCCCCTAAATGACAAGCAGTCTTAAACATGTTAAACATGTTAAAGTATGTCCTAGATACAATATATGTGTGCAGATCTGTCCAGTTCTCTTGTTGGATTCAGAAGAATTGGATTCAGAAGATAAAAATAACCTGGGAAGAAAAACAAAAATGCAAGTAGTCCACATTCATTTCCCAATATTCCTTCTCTGGGTGTAGCT
Organism: Antechinus flavipes; assembly: GCF_016432865.1. NCBI lineage: Eukaryota > Metazoa > Chordata > Mammalia > Dasyuromorphia > Dasyuridae > Antechinus > Antechinus flavipes. Next base: position 676,230,974 of record NC_067398.1, on the reverse strand, counting down.
GATTCTGTCCATTATTGATCAATTGGAACTGAATTAGAAATTCTCTTCATCGAAAATATCCACTTCCATCAGAATACATCCTCATACAGTATTGTTGTTGAAGTGTATAATGATCTCCTGGTTCTGCTCATTTCACTCAGCATCAGTTCCTGTAAGTCTCTCCAAGCCTCTCTGTATTCATCCTGCTGGTCATTTCTTACAGAATAATAATATTCCATAATATTCATACACCACAATTTATCCAACCATCCTCTAATTGATGGGCATCCATTCATGTTCCAGTTTCTAGCCATTACAAACAGGGCTGCCACAAACATTTTGGCACATACAGGTCCCTTTCCCTTCTTTAATATCTCTTTGGGATATAAACCCAGTAGCAACAATAGAGCTCAACTTTTTAAAATGAGCAAAAAAGCAAAAAGAGCTCTGACTATAAAAAGCTACTATGGAGACAGATTAAGATCAGAGCACAAAACCAGAAGAGGACAGCAAAGGCAAAATGCCTTCAAGTGAAACCTCAAAGAAGGATACGAATTGGTCTCCAGCTCAAAAGGTTCTTTTGGAAGAGTTAAAAAAAGAATCTTAAAAGAGAAAAAAAAATGGAGAAAAGAAATGAGTATGAAAGATTGGGGGAAGAGCCAATAGCTTAGAAAATACAAAAGTTGACTGAAGAAAGCAACTTCTTAAAAAATTTTGTCAAAATGGAAAAAGAAAACAACTCCTTGAGAAATAGAATTGGTGAGATAGAAAAAAACCCACTGAACAAAACAACTCCTTTAAAAGTACAATTGGTCAAATAAATGCAAAAAGAGGCCAACTCAAAAAACCAATTCATTAAAAATTAGAATTGGATAACCAGAAGTGAATGACTCAATGAGACATAAAAAATCAGTGAAATAAAACCAAAAAATAAAAATTAGAAGAGAATGGAAAATATCTCTTTGAAAAAATAACTGACTTGGAAAATAGAACCTGGAGAGACAATCTAGGAATTATCAATCTACCCATAAACCATGATGAAAAAAGAGCCTGCACAACATCTTCCAAGAAATCATCATGGAAAATTGTACTGATATCCTAGAAGCAGAGAATAAAATAGTCTTTGAAAGAGTCCACCAAGCACCTCCTGAAAGAGACCTCAAAATGAAAATTCCAAGTAATATTGTAGATAAATTTCAGAATTATCAGATCAAGGCAAAAATACTTCAAGCAGTCAGAAAGAAACAAAATATCGAGGAGCCACAATTAGGATTATTCAGGACCTAGAAGCTTCCATTTTAAAGGATGTAAAGGCCTGGAATACTGTATTCTGACAAAGGAACTTTGACTATAACCAAGAATCAACTACCCAGCTAAACTAAGTATTATTTTTCAGGGGAAAAGATGGATATTTAATGAAATAGGGAATTTTCAATCATTTTTTGATGAAAAGACTAGAGTTGAACAGAAAATTGATCTTCAAATACAAGACTGAAGATAAATATAAGAAGAGAAAAGGGAAGGATGAAAACACATGCTTTTAAAAAATGTTTAAATCCCTACATAGAAAATGATTCATGTAACCCTTGAAAACTATAAATTTGTCAGGGCAGTTAGAAGGGGATACCTAAAGGGTGTAGTTATAAATTGACTTTACTATGATGATATAAAAAAACAAATTAGGGATGGAAAAGAGATTGTACTGAGAGAAGAGGAAAGGGGAGATAAAATAGAATAAATTATGTCACATGAAGAGGCACAAAAGACCTATTACAAATTTGGTTCAAAGAGGGAATAACATACATATTTAATTTGGTGTAGAAATTTGTGTCACATTCTGAGGTACCACTACACACCTCTCAGATTGACTAAAATGACAGGAAAAGACAATGACAAATGTTGGAGGGAATGTGGGAAAACTGGGACACTAATACATTATTGGTGGATTTGTGAAGTGATTCACCATTCTGGAGAGCAATATGGAACTATGCCCAAAGGGCTATCAAACTGTGCATATCCTTTGATCCAGCAGAATTTCTACTGTGCTTTTATCCCAAAGAGATCTTAAAGGACGGAAGGGGACCTACATGTGCAAAAATGTTTCTGGCAGCCCTTTTTGTTGTGACAAGAAACTGAAAACTGAGTGGATCCCCATCAGTTGAAGAATGGCTGAATAAGTTATGAATGTTATGGAATATTATCATGCCATAAGAAATGAATAGCAAGATGATTTCAGAGAGGCCTGAAGAGACTTAAATGAATTGATGCTAAGTGAAATGAGCAGAACCAGGAGATCATTGTACATGGCAACAACAAGATTATACAATGATCAGTTCTGATGGACGTGGCTCTTTTCAACAATGGGATGAATTAGGCCAGTTCCAATGATCTTGTGATGAAGAGAGCATCTACACCCAGGGAGAGGACTGGGAGAACTGAGTGAGGATCACAACATAGCATTTTCACTCTTTTTGTTGTTTGCTTGCATTTTATTTTTTCTAATTTTTTTCCTTTTTGATTTGTTTTTTTGTGCAGCAAGATAATTGCATAAATATGTATACATATATTGCATTTAACACATTTTTACCATGTTTAACATATATTGGATTACTTGCTATCTAGGGGAGAGGGTAGGGAGAAGTGTGTGGGGGGGAATTGGAAGGTTTTGCAAGGGTTAGTATTGAAAAATTATCCATGCATAGCTTTTGAAAATTAAAAAGCTTTAATAAAAAAAAAAAGAAAAATCATTTAAAAAATAGAAATTTGTCTTACCCTATGGGGAAGTAGGAGGGGACAGGGGAAAGGAAAGGGGGAGGATAATTGAAGGGAAAACAGAAGTAGAAAGGTAAAAGAGATAAGAAAAGGGGAGCCAAAAAAGAGAGAACAGATTAAGGGAGGTAGTATCAGGGGAAAAAAAAAAAAAACAAAAAAACATTGGTCAGGAGGGAAATGTGAAAGGAGAGAGAAAAGTATAACTTGAGGAAAATAGGATAGGAAAATACGTTAGTAACTTTAACCATGAATGTGAATGGAATGAACTCTCCCATAAAACATATCAAAGCAGATAGCAAAATGCTAGAATCCTACAATATGTTATTTACAAGAAACACATTTGAAGCAGAGAGATACATGCAGAGTAATGGTAAAAGGTTGGAGCAGAATCTATTATGCTTCTGCTGAAGTAAAAAAAAAAAAGCCAGGGTAGCAATCCTGATCTCAGATCAAACAAAACAAATATAGATCTAATTAAAAGAGATAAGGAAGGAAATTACATCTTGCTAAATGGTACCATAATGAATTTCAATATTAAACATATATGTACCAAATGGTAGAGCATCCACATTTTTAAAAGAGAAGTTAAATGAATTGTAAGAAAAAATAGAAAACAAAACTATTCTAGTGGGTTATCGCAATTTCCCTCTGTCAGAATTAGATAAATCTAACCACAAAATAAACAAGAAAAAAGTTAAAGAGGTGAATAAAATTTTAGAAAAATTAGGTATGATAGACCTTTGGAGAAAATTAAATGGAATTAGAAAGGAATATACCTTTTCCTCAGAGGTAATGGCACTTACACAAAAATTGAGGCACAAAAATCTCACAATCAAATACAGAAAAATAGAAGTAGTAAATGCCTCCTTTTCAGATCATAATGCAATAAAAATTACATCCAATAAAGGGCCAGGAAATTGAAGAAATTAGAGTAAGTAATGAAGAAACAAAATTATCATCTTTGCAGATGATATGATGGTATACTTAGAGAATCCTAGAGAATCAACTAAAAAACTACTAGAAGCAACTAACAACTTGCAGGATATAAAATAAATCCACATAAATCATCAGCATTTCTATATGTTACCAACAAATCCAGTATCAAGAGATAGAAAGAGAAATCCCATTTAAAATGATTGTAAGTTAATATAAAGTATTTGGAAATGTACCCGTCAAGACAAAGTCAGAAACTATATAAACACAATTATAAAAAAAAAAAAAAACTTTTCACACAAATAAACTTAGATCTAAACAACTGGAAGAATACCAAATACGAATGGGTAGTCTGAGCTAATATAATAAAAATGACAATTCTATTTAAATTAATCCACTTTTTCAGTGCCATACCAATTAAATTGCCAAGAAATTACTTTATGAGAGCTAGGAAAATTAATGATAAAATTCATCTGGAAGACCAAAAGGTCAAGAATTTCAAGGGAATTAATGAAAAAAATTACAAAGTGGCCTAGCTGTGCCAGAGCTAAAATTATATTATAAAACAGTAGTCATCAAAACCATTTGGTACTGGCTAATAAATAGAATAGTGGGTCAGTGGAATAGATTAGGTTCACAAGACACAATAGTCAATGACTATAGTTATCTGGTATTTGATAAACCCTTAGTTTTGGGGATAAGAACTTACTATTTGACAAAAATTTCTAGGAAAATTGGAAAATAGTATGGCAGAAACTATTCATTGACGAACATCTAACGCCCTGTACCAAGATAAGGTTGAAATGGGTTCATGATGTAGACATAAATGTTGATACTATAAACAAATTAGTAGGACAAGAGATAGGAACAAGAGATAGTCTACTTGTCAGATCTTTGAAGAAGGGAGGAATTTATGATCAAAGAAGAACTAGAGAATATTATGAAATATGAAATGGATAATTTTGATTATATTAAATCAAAAAAAGTTTTATACAAACAAAACCAATGCAACCAAGATTAGAAGAATTAGCAGCAATCTAGGGGGAAAATTTTATATCCAATGTTTCTGATAAAGGCTTCAAGTCTAAAATATAGAGAGATTAGACGCAAATTTATAAGAATACATAGTAGGTGCTTCCTCCTTTTATTCCTCTTTCATTAGTAGTAGTCTCTTTCAGTGCGTGATCTACCCAGCAGATAGCAAGACCAGAGTACGGTTAAGAATATGAGTTGAGATATAGAGAGGAACTCAGTGAAGCAATATGCCCAAAATAGATACTGCACATAAAGGGAACATTATGACTAAATCATTTAAAAAAAGATATTGGAGTCCTGTGGTGCTAATATGTGATTTTCCTTGGCCATATCTGTGCAGTGTTTAGAGGGATATAAACCCCTGTTTTATGAAAGGAATGGTTTATGACCAGTGTCTATGTTGTGCTATTTTAATAAATATCTTTATTTTAAGCTAATTGTGTCAACTGGCTGATCATTAAATATAAATGCACTGGTGTGGGTTTGTGAACTATGGTTTTAGGATTTTGAACCCACAAAGTACCCTAAATCTGTGGTACTTGTTCCTCTCAAAGAATACAACTTGTGAATGTGAGTTGGGGAAACAGTCCAGAGAGGGCACTTGTCTGACTATATGAAGTCTAAATCACTAATCTTATTACCTTTTCTATAGCTTTACTAAACTAGTAGATGAGATAGATATCCATATAACTATGGATAAAATTAACTTACATTTTATCAAAGATACTATTTTTGAAGAGAAGATGTAGACTAAATGAAAATACAATTAGTTAGATTCAGAATTGGTTGAATGACTAACTTCAAAATAGTTTTTAATGATTCAATGTTAATGATTTGGGAGGACATAAGTAAAGCCTCCTGGATATCTATGGTTTATCATTTTCCATTTATTATTTTATCCATCAAATTAATTAAGATATGTAAAGTGATTGAACTGTCTTCCTCAGAATCCTTAGAAATGTCCTGGGTATGTGCTCTCTAGCATAGCCAATTCAACCAATTTAATTATCCCTACAGATATAGAACTATTATTACCATATCTATTATTATTATAGTATAGGGGCCGCATTTGACATCCCTTCCTTTGTTGATTTCATGTAGACAAGTGAAGTATTCCTAGAGGAATTGTCCGCTAGTAAAGCTCACTCTTTTAGCATTTTAGGAGTAACCCTAATGGAGAGAAAACCCATCAACTACTGTATACTATAAATCTTGAGCCCCCACTAGTATGCTTTCCATTTGATCAATTTAGTTGGTTGCATTCCATTACCTCAACCAGAATTATATACTAAACAAAGGCAAAGTCAGAATAATAACATAACATTCCACCCATAAACTAGGGACACAGTCTGCTCCCAACACATACAATTCCCATTTGGGGGCTTTAGACATAGGTTTTTCTGTAAGCTAAACTGTTTATATCTGAAAGTGGCACAAGATTAATTATTATGAATGACTTAGATAAAGGTAGTGATGGCTTGCTCATTAGATTTTACAGATAACACCAAACTGAAAAGAAGAAACCAAAATAGTGAATGACAGTGTTAGGATATAAAAAGAGCTTGACAGAGCATTGGACTAAATCTAATAAGATGAAATTCAATAGGGATAATGTTTTACATTAAATAAAATCTTATACTTGGGTTAAAAAAAGCTATTAAATATAAGATGGAGGAGGCATATTTAAATGGCAGTTTGGCTGAAAATGATATAGAGGAGCACTGCATGTTCCATATGAATCAAGTGTGATATGAAGACCATAAATTATTGTCATTGTAATTTTAGGCTCCTTCCTAGGGTTAGGAAGGAGATTTTCCTCGTGAGCTTTGATCTTGTCACATCTTATATAGAATATTGCATTCATTTCTGGATATCAGAGTTGACATTGATAAGTCAGAGAGGGTCCAGAGGAGGGAAGCAGTATATTAAAGAGATTTGAGTCCATGCTGTGTGAGAGTTGAAGATAAGGGATCCCCTTTGGCTGGTGGCAGGTTTTGTGAAAGAATTCACAAACACCAGTGAATACAGGCACGAATTTTGTGGCAAAAAATGGATTTATTTATGCTTAGAAAACAGTACGTTAAGAAGACAGTTTTCTTAGCAGGCAAACTCTTGATTAAGAATTTAACAAAGGTGGATTTACACTGAGAAGAAAATATCTTCATTAGTGGGCTAAGTCCAGAAGGGCATTTAGCAAAGCTTCAGGGTTCAAAGTCATCTTTTATTAGCCTTCTGAGGTCTGGGCCAGGGGCCAGTCTCTGGGTGAATCTGAGAGACTGATTTTCAATTCAATTCAATTCAAAATTGAATGAGATTACTTATTTTGGGAGTTGTCTGGGAAGGATGTGTCCCTCCCAGAGGCCAGGAGAGTTTGAGAGTCAGGTGCACCCTTCCCCCAAAAGGCTCCTTTCCAACCCCTCCCTCCAAAAAGGGACACAGTCTACATCAGCCCCCCCCAAAAAAAATTAAATGGGACACAATTTACATCACTATTTGAGAATCAGTGGAAGGGATAAGTATATTCATCCTTGAGAAGAGAATATTTGGAGGCATGATAGCTATATTCAAGTGTTTAAATGCTAATATATGGAAGAGAGATTAAACTTATTCTATTTGGTTTTAATGGGCAGAAAAAGGGACAATGAATAGACATTATAATGAGATAAATTGAGATTTAATGTCTGGACAAACTTCTTAACAAGTAAAGTTGCTCCAAAATGGAATGGACTAATATTGTTTGAGTGGTCTAGATTAGTGGCTATAAGAGAGTTGTTAAGAATCCCCTTTAAATCAGCCACAGGTTTTAGGAGTGAAAGAATTCACTCATTCCCAAATTATTAGTTGAAAAATGAAAATTTATTGTTAGAAATCAGTTTACCAAGAGACTGACTTTTATAGTGGCAGGTCTATGGAAAATGGAGTTTTGCACTGAGAATGCAGTTCTCGGTGGACAGAAGGTCCTGGCAGCAAAAGGAGCTGCCAAGGTCCATCTGCAAAGACTTTAGGTAATGGAAACTATTATATTATGAGTGTCTTGGTAGGGCCTGGGACAGCTGGAGCAGAGCAGGTCAGACCCTGTGGGGGCTAGTGGGTGGAGTCCCATGTTGGCTCATCTACAGGCTGGGTTTCAGCTTGAGCTGGAATTTGAACAAAATTGAATAGAAGACCTTTAATTGAATAGGGTTGGAATTCTTTTGCTCAGGACTGAATCGGCCCTCCCTCCGGCAGGGTCCCTCACTGAGGCAAAATTGAAAGAGATTTTCTCCTTCAAGGATTTTTAGAGTTTCAGGGTCCCTTCTTCAGGACTATCTCAAGAGGTTATAGATTCCCCTTCCTTAAGGGACTTTGGGAGATGAAGCAGGGGGATGAAGGACCATTTGTGGCATATGTTCTAGAATGGGTTAGTACCATGTATTGTTTGTATTAAATGACCACCGAGATCCCTTCCAATACTCAAAATTCTATGATTCTGTGAGTACCCATTGATATGGAGATGGATGAAAAAACTGTCACCTCAACTGCTTTTTCTCTGAACCCTCGAGGCTACTTTTCCCATTTATGAGCTCCTCCTAGAACTTCCATTTTTAAAAAGGGCTCAGACCAGTCATCCTTTATTTTCTGGATGTCACCACCCTGCCCCCTCAGTAGTACCCATTTCCTGATCTCCTTTTAACTCTCTCTAGTGTGTTTCCTCTCCTCCCTTCTCCAACCTTCATTAGAGTGTGTATTCTTTGAGGGTAGGAAATGTATTTTTTTTTTTTTTTGCTTTATCTTCATCTTTATTGCCTAGCCCAGTGCCAAGCATGGAATAAATATTTAATAAATGTTGGTTGATTTGCCTTGCTGACACAACTTATCAGGTCCAGTCCATCTGCTCCTATCCTAAATGTGCTTGATAATATGGCAATCCATATCAATGTAAGGAAATCTTATTGTGCAGTGAGAAATGAAGATAGGGAATTTAGACAAGCATGGAAATTTTTGTTTAAATTGACGCAGTGTGGAATAAAGAGAACTAAGAAAAAAATGATGAGATGTAGCTCCAGGAGAATGTAGCAATTTCTGAGAAATGCTAAAATCCTTGGGAGTGCCACAAATCATTATTTATCTGTCAGAGAACAGTCTATTGGTCAGTGAGCTATAGAATTCAGTGAAAGGAACTGCTCCAAAGCTCTCCACTTCTATTCAATTCTCTTCAAGAAGCTATAGAATTCAATAATGGCTTCAACCCACCTCTACCACTTCTCAATTATACCTCTAAGACATAAAATTAGTCTATCAATGATTTGAACCTGATTTTTGGTTTTCTTTCCTATAAAATTATCTGCTTGGCTCTGGCTCTTTGCTTAAATTTCCTTGAAATTTAGCCCACTATCAGCAGCATGAAAAATCTTTGCTCCTTAACTTGGAAACAGAGTTTGTGAATTCTTTCACCATATCTGTGACACTGAACTGCATTCCCTAATATTGTTGGAGTGTCTTCCACCTTAACAAGAATATATCAGTCAACAAGCATTTATTAAGTACCTCCTATTTGTCAAGCACTATGCTAAGTTCCAATAATAAAAGGATAGACCTCCCAAAAAATACAAATTAGTATCTACCCTCAAGGAGTTTATTTTCTAATGGGTAAGACAACCTTTGGGTTAGGGTATATAAGATACATGCAGAGCAAATGTAAATAAAAAGATAACTAAAAGAAATTTGAACTGAGTAACTTCAGAAACAGTGAAAGTTTAAGAGAAAATACATAATGAAGCAAATGTTCTCATTGTGACAGAAAATCGGAGAAATACTAGGGCAGAATGTTGTACAAATTATGAAATCTGCACACTGTACTGGGTTTCTTTGTACTTGACTTTTTCTTTATTATAAGGGATGCTTCAATTGTGAGGAGAAGAACAACAGGTTAATTGACTATGATATAAAGAAAAAAAAATCAGTAAAACATATTTTTAAATGTTACCTGTGATCTAGGTGAATGGGATAAATAGTGAAGACCTCTCATGGGAATTTGGTCTTGAACTATGCCCTAACTGTGATTTGAGACTTTGCACTAACAAATTGAACTATAGCTGAAAAGCTGCAGGTGTCCAATTGTTTTGGATGAACATTTCCTGTCCTGTTTCCCTCCACACACACCTCTTAATTAGCATTTAAGTACTTTTTAAAAGATGATGATGACTTTGGGAATTTAGTTAACAGAACTCTCTCATCCAAGAATACCTGCTTGTATAGCAGTTCTCTAGGGAAATTTTAATTAAGAGTTTGTTATTTATTCTTTTGTTTATGGTATAGATTTCTGTGTTTAGAGTGTAAACCTGGATTTCCCCAGACAATGGGAAAAGAAGGACTTGTGTTTTGCAGTTTGTGCTTTGCACTCCTCTACTGACACCTTATCTGTTGGAAGTTGTCCTTTCTTGCAAAATCATAATAAATCTTTTTTTTGTTTTTTTAATCTCAAAAGTCTCTGATTTTAATTTGGGTAAGGCTCACTGTCCCACACAGGGGTAACATTTAAATGTCACTTAGAAACTCTCAGGGGGCGATGGGATCACATGGGTCAGGTTTGTTCCTGGGGAGCTCACTCTTTTACTCTATCTCCATGCCAGAGTAAAACTCCAGGAAATCACCTAAATAAAGCTTAGATGTGGTTCATATCTAAGGAATTTCTTCAAAGTGAGTAAAAACCTCCCTAATTTCCAGATAAGCATACAATGTACTATGTGAATATCAAGAATGGATCATCCTTTAGTTTCTGCTCTATGAAAAATGAATAAGATACAAGGCACACACTCACACATGAGCAGTTATGTGGCACATCAGATAGAACCTTGGGCTTGGAGTCATGAAGGTTCATCTTCCTGAGTTCAAATCTAACTTCAGACACTCACTACCTGTGATTCTGGGCAAGTCATTTGTTAACCTTTTTTATCTCAGTTCCTCATCTGTAAAATGAGTTGGAGCAGGAAATGGTAAACCGCATCAATATTTTTGCCAAGAAAACTCCAAATGGATTACAAAGAACCAAAAATGACTGAAAAATGATTGAATTGAACTGAAAATATATACAGACAATGTAAAACATAGAAGTAGTTCATTAGAACACTGTCTCAGTCACACCAAAATGAGGCTTGTAAACACAAGAAGAGATTTAAGAGTCTAAACTTCTGAGTTTTAAAAGATCAGGAGGACACTATATTATCATCCAAAAAATCTGGGTTTTGTCCCCAGCCCTATCCTGAGGAACAAAAAATGATATTTATGCATCAGCATTAAAAAATAATTGAGTGTCTCCATGGTCTAGGACAGGATGGACCCAAACAAGGCAGATACTTTATGAAGTAATGTCTAACTTCTCCTTATTCAGCACATTTTCCCCCACTGCTCATGAGGTTCTCAGCAACAAGCTAAGCCATTCAACACACCACTCTGCCCTCCACTCACCCACACATCCAGTGCTCTGAAGGGCCAAACTCTAAACCTAGAAATTTGCTGTTCAAGTCAGAGAAATGAGAAAGAACTGAGGAACAGAGAGAATGGAGAACAGAGAGAATGTGTAGGGAACTGTGGGGTACTCTACTAAACCTGAAAGAAATAGCCAGCATCCCTTATGAAGCCATTTTTGTCCTTCCAGAAGTCACTGTGAGGCAGACATCTAGTCTACTAACTGTGAACTGGTGTGTCAGAGGAGGTTAAAATGCTGTGAGATTCAGCCTCCAGGGCAAATTATCATGAAAGAAGAAGCAGTCAGAAAATAATCAAAAGGAAAAAAGTCAGAGGGAAAAAAAGGATGAAATTACTAAAGATCTCAGTAGGAAAAAAAAACCAAAATAACCCCAAGATGTAGAGCATAAGCCGATAGAACAACTGGAAAGATATTAATAGCTGAAAGAAATATAACCTCCCGATCAAGTAAATACATTCAAGCATCTATGAGTAAGTACTGCAAAATAAAGGAAAATTGCTCAACATTTGATGAGGCAGAGGACCCTGTGGATTTTGAAAAGAGCCTAAAATCTCAGTTTACTGTTCCTAAATGGTTTAAAAGAAAAATAAGAGCAGAATGTTATGGCCTGAACAGCAGTAATAATTAGCAAAATAGAAAAACTTCAATCAACAAATCTCATCAAAGCAACAAAATAAAAAATAATTGAATAGGAATTAGGAATTTACTTCATTATAGAAGTGAAGGACAACCTAAAAAGAGAAGCAAAAAAGCAGTAACATTAAAAGAAAATCTGTTATCCATACAAGCAAAACATAATGATCTCAAAGACAGGATGCATAGAGACAAAAAATCCCTCCCCCCAAAACAAAATCTGTACACTATAATATAAGGAACTATATGAGAAAATTGTCTTGAATTTTTGAACACAGAAAACAAAGTACCAATTGTAAGAATCCCTAGATTGCCTCCAGAAAGAAATTTGAGACTGCCAGGTTCAAGACATATCATGATTAAACTTGACATTCCAATAAGAAACAACCAATTCTGCAAGTGACCAGGAGAATGACTTTCAAATATAAAAGAAAGAGAATTTTAATAACACAAAACTATTCTGCAAACACCAGAAAAAATGAAGGATAAAATGGAATGTGTTTCAAAGAGCAATGCATCTCAAAATACAGCCCAAGATGACCTACTCTGCAAATCTGAGCATAACCATAAACAGAAAAAGATGGATGTTCAATAATAAAGGGAAATTCTAAACATTCTTAGAAAGGAAACCAGACCCACAGAGATTGTTTGCTTTTCATACATCTCAGACAACAGAAGTACCAGAAGAATAAATAAATGCAGCAACCAAGAATAACAGCAACAACAACAATAAAACAAGAGAGATACTGTTAAGCAACTTCTTTTAAAATTTACACAAGGAGCCAAGAGTGAAAGCAGAAATCAACAGAAGTGATGATGAAGAAATAAGCACAACACTATCCCGCCCCCCACAGGTGAATCAATATTTTTTTGTGAGACCAAATTACAAAGTGTTACTGTGCATTAAAAAGGAAACTGAGGAAGAAGATAGAAGAGAATAGGGATTTACCTTAATCATGTCAGAGGCTAACAATAATTCATATAGTTTTTTTGTAATAGGAACTGTGTCCCTCTGATCTTTGGTGGGGAGGGGGTGGACTTGGGTTGGAAAAACCCTAAATCTCAACCCCTCCCAAATTTTGGGAGCATCCTCATCCTCCTACTTGATTCCCAGGGAAAACTCCCACAGTAATTCCCACCTACAATTTATTTGGAGATTTTGGCCTGGGGCATAATTGCCACCCATTATTGATTAGTCCCTCAAATCATCTGGAGATCACTCCCTAGCCCTGGGCCATAGAAGGCTAAATAAAAAACAAGACTGTGTACCCAAATCTTTGCTAATTCCTAATAAGGAACTAGCCCACTGAGAGAGAGAGATGCTCGGTGATAATAAACCCATTTCTGCCAAAAACCTCACTTGGAGATTGGGAGATTCCTTTTGTAAAAACCTGCTAGGACCCCCATCACTATTAGGGTATCCTCACCTGTCAAAAGTCTCACAGGAAAAAAAAAACAATAGAATGCTTGAGGAGGTAAAGGGAGGGATTGAAAAAGGAGGGAAAAAAGGGGGGAAATTTTGTTTTGCTGGTGAAAGGGGGTATTGTTGATGAATTCTATGAGAGAAGAAAGTCTCTAAAAGAGAGGAAAACCTTAAAATACATTTTATTGCAAGAATTTGGTGTTTAAAGAGCAGAGTCATCCAGCCTCAAGAAAAGGGGGAATCACAAGTCTTAGGGGCAACTGACACCCAGAAAAGTGGGAGGATATATGGACCCAGGGAAGAGATCTTTAAATGACCTAGGGGAGGGGAAAACAGTTAATCAGGGACACAGGAAAATTTTACTGTGAGGCAATATTTTCTCTGTCATCTGCAGTAATTGGTATCTTTCTAAGAATAAGGCATACCCAAAGAAAGGGAACCAGAAGGCAAGGTCTATAAGATAAGAATAGCAATAATTTAAAAGGGAGAATCAAAGATAGGGAGCCCAAAAGTTTTAATTCTATGAGGAATCCAGAAAATAAGTATAAATATTATGCCCTGAATAAAATTATTATAACCCCACCTTTTTCTTTGCCATTAGGACTGGGAAAATTGAGTCAGAAAAGAAGCCTTGAAACACCTTTGAGTCATAAAACTCCAGGTGCCTTATCTCAATCCTTGCTAGAATAATTCCTCTTCTTTTTGAGTATTGTCCCTCGCCTTGCTGTCTCTTGCCCTCGACCTTCTTATCTTGATCCTTATCCTGTCAGGACTAAGTTATGATCCTTTCCTGGAATTATGGTTTGTCTGCCCACCCAGTGTCCTCACCCCCATTATCTGCCTTTTTTTCCCCTTTAATATTGTATACACAGGTTATTCTGTTTGCAAACCCTAGTTAGCTATGAGAGTTTCCTGCTTCAGTCTCTCAGGGTTGAATGATTTTTGAAAATATAGTAATAAGTACAGAAATTGAAATTTCAAAAACTAATGATATGGTATAGTTTCTAGGGAAATATAGTGGTGTTTTGGGGGTCCTCTTGTTAAAGTTGGGAAGGAGACCCCAAAAGTTTAGGGGTGACCTAGTGAAACCAGTGAGGTGTCTCAAAAGACTTTGCAGGTTTGAACCCATTTCCTTAGCCACGGGGCAAAATTTATTGTAATTTTAATGCTATTATAAGTAGACTGAAATTCTGAGAATTCATCAGCTTTTAATTATTGACATGCTAATTCTATGGCTCAGGAGTGATCTCCGGATTTTGGTGATCACTGACCAATAGATTATCACTATTGATTCAGGCATTTGGTCCCTGGGATTATTTTGAGGAGACCAGAAGCTATCTGACAGTCAGCAATGAATTGAGGAGTGGTCTTTTCAGAATCAGACAGATTGTTGCTCTTAAATTGGGAGAGTGGGAAGTCCCTGAAGCAGACTCCAAAGCCAGAAGATTTAGGATTACTGATTTATTCTTAGAATAGAAGCCCTCCCCCCCAAAAAAAAATCAGGGGACCACAAGATCATATTACCTCACCCTGACCTTGGGGGGCTTCTGTTGTGGCAATCTATTTGATTCCAGAGTTCTCTGGTTTTGCCCCACACACACCCAACCTAGGAATGCTATTGTTCTGGCAATCTATTTGATACTCCTCAATTCATTGCTGACTATCAGATAGCTTCCGGCCTCAGGAGAGTCCCACAGACCAATGCTAATCTAGCACAGAACAGTGCTAATCTGTTGGTCAATGAGACCTAATTCTGGAGACTACTCTCTAGTCCTACCCTTGGACCATAGAATTAGCACGTCAATGATAGAAAGCTGGATAAAAGTCTCTCCTTGCTTCATTTACTCTGCTGAATTCTCTTAGAATTCAGTCCGCTTGTAATTGTGTTAAATTACAATAAACTTTGCCCCTTAACTTGGAATGGGTTCAAGCCTGCAAATTCTTTTGAGAAACCTATGACCCCAAACTTTTGGGGTCCCCTTCCCACCCTCAACACTGACAAACAAAAAAATTTAAGACAGGAAGAATCTGACTATTTCACTGATAAGAAAAATAGAGGGGAAAAATTAAATAACCAGAAAACAATGACAGAATAAAAAGGAATTAATTTTTAAAAATTCCAAAACAAGGGAAGGAGTAGCATATAGGGGAGGAGAATTGAGGGGCATGAGTGTGACAGCAATGAGAATAGAACCACATTAACAAAGTTTATGCTAAATAACTATAGAGATATAATACTGTGTTTGCAGAGGAAGAGATAAAAAATCATAAGTGGGGGGGGCAATATCAAAGACAAATAGAGGAAGATATAAAAAATTTTTTTTTCCTGAGGTAATTGGGATTAAGTGACTTGCCCAGGGTCACAGGAAGTGTTAAGTGTCTGAGATAAAAATTTGAACTCGGGTCTTCCTGACTTCAGGGCTGGTACTTTATCCACTGCATCATCTAGCTGCCTCTTAAAGCTTTCTTTTCTTTTCTTTTTTTGAAGATATAAACTTAACTCAATTTCAAATGTGACCAGATTAACCAATTCAATAGAACGAAAAAGAATGACAACTTTGTATGGTATGAACTGAGTGAAGACCTCTCATAAGGAAGTGGCTTCTACTTATGCCCTAATTGTTACTTGAGACTTTGAAATAACAAGTTGATCTATTGTTAAAAGCTGCAGGTGTTTGTCTTAGATAAATAAACATTTCTCTCCTGTCTCTCCCCCACAAATATACTTTTTCATTAGCATTTAAGTACCTACTTTGGTAAAGTGTGTGCTAGGGTCCATATCTAATCTCTAGATAAATTAGAATTCTTCACCAATGGGAGAAAAGTTCAGAGGGTGGGGTAGGGGCTTCTGGTTAGTGTATATAAAACCCTATGTTTGCACTTTGCATTTTGCATTCCTCTACTGACACCTTGTCTGTTGGCAGTTGTCCTTTTTTGCAAGATCATAATAAAGCCCTTTTTGCTTTTCTTACTCTGAAAGTCTTTGATTTTAATTTGGGTTCACTGTCCCAGTCAGTTTAAGAAAACATAACCCTACAATCTGTTGCTTGCAAAAAATATATTCTTAAAAACAAAAGATTCAGAGAATAAAAATAAAAGACTTGGGGGAAAATATTTTATTATGCAACAAGTGAATCCAAAAAAGCAAGAGTTGTGATCATGCTATCAGATAAAGCAAAAACATTCAAAATACAAAAAGAGATAATCAAGGGCATTATATTATGCTAAAGGAAACTATAATTAATTAATATCAATTTTATTTACTATTAATAAGTTGATCTTAAATGGTTAAAGGGAACTGGAATGTTAGTCACTAAAATCAATAATGAAGTAGAACACAGCAGGTAGGGGCTCAAGCTGTTGGATTTAGAGAGACACCTCCAAATATCTCATGGTTCCTCTAAGCCCTGAAGGAATGAATCTTATGGAGGAAACTATAACTTTTTAGAAATGTATACATGAGCTTCTTAGCAAGGCATCATCTAGAATGCACTTTTGTTGGCTGAGTGCACTATCAATACATGAATTTAATTTTAATTTTTAATATTAAAATCTTAATTTTTATGGAATTATTATGATTGATTTTTCATTATTAAATAATTTTATTATGTCCTTGTTTACAGTATTAGCAACTTTTAGAATGAAGGAAAAAAAATGGCTTCATGATGCTTGAATTTACAAAAAAGAAAAGAAAGAAAACCTTGGGTGTCTGACTCTCAAAGCCATAACATCACAATTGTATCATCCATATAACAACATCTCAATATTACAGGTAAGTTGGAAAATGAAATGTCAACATTGATGCATACATTTTCTGAGATAGCAAACCCAAATTCTAAATTTCTTCATCCTTGTGTAGGGGTCACGTTAATCTTCTCTGTTATCATTCCAATTTTAGTTTATGTGCTGCCAAAGCAAACACCAATACGTGAATTTTTAAAGGACAGTGAATCTGGTAAGATGAGATGGCATAGGGCAGGCATCAGTTAAGAGAAATGAGAAAACACAGCATCCACATCTAGGTTGTGCTAGCATTTATCACGGTCAAAAGAGGTGCCAGTAGCACTGTAGGAGATCTGCATGTACTAATATGCAACTCTGAGAGAAAATAGCTCCTCTAGACTAAAAGTTGGCAAATTATAGCCTGGGGACCAAATCCAGACTACTTTTGCATAGACCATAAGCTAAGAAATCTTTTATGTTTTTAGATAGTGGAAAAATGTTTTTTTAAAAAGAATAATACTTCATAGCACATGAAAATTATATGAAATTCAAATTTCAGTGTCCATAAAGTTTTATTGGAACACAATGATGCTTATTCATTTATGTACTGTACAGATGTTTTCAAACTAAAAAGTCAGAGTTAAGTAGTTGTGAGAGTGATGTGTTTATTGTTTCTTGCATCTCATTGTACTACGAAATTGCAGTGATACAGTTAAAGCTCAAAAGTATTCCAAGAGTCACATGTATTGCCACATTCTTTTTTTGGTACATAACCATAATGTCAACACAAGAAAAAACTCTGAACATCAAATGCTATATTTTATTTTTTATAAACTAAAGCTAGCATTTATTTAAGAGATTATTAGCAATATTTATATCTTGGGACAAAAATTTTTTTTGGTTATGGATAAGTGGTGAAATTTAGGCAGAAAAAGTAAAAATACTGATGAAAATGAGGCATAGTCTTTGCTAACAGATTATAGTACACCTAAATCGACAAGGGGAAAAATCTGTTCAATCATTTTTGCAATATGGATTTACTTCTTTAAAAAAAAAATAATAGCTTTGGGACAGCTAGGTGGCACAGTGGATAGAGTCCCACCTCTGAAGTCAGAAGGATCTGAGTTCAAATTTGACCTCAGACACTTAACACTCCCTAGCTGTGTGACCCTGGGCAAGTCACTTAATACCAATTACCTCAGAAAAAAATAATAGCTTTTTATTTTCAAAATACATGCAAAATACATTTTCAAAATACATACCTGGAACCAATGAAACAGCAAATCCTTCTGGGTATTGGAATAACTCTGGGAGGCAAGGAGTGCAAATATTCACAAGTCGAACTTATTTAACACATATTGGACTACCTGTCAGCTAGGAGAGGGGATGGGGGAAAGGAGGGAAAAACTTGTAACAAAAGGTTATGCAAGGATTAATGTTGGAAAAATTATAATGTATCAGTGTCCCAGTTTTCCCACATCCCCTCCAACAGTCATCATTATCTTTTCCTGTTATTTTAACCAATTTGAGAGGTGTGTAGTGGTATCTCAGAGTCATCTTAATTTGCATTTCTCTGATCAATAGTGATTTGGAATACCTTTTCATATGACTAGAAATAGTTTCAGTTTCTTCATCTGAAAATTGCCTGTTCATATCCTTTGGAGAATGGCTTGATTTGTTATAAATTTGAGTTGATTCTCTATATATTTTGGAAATGAGGCTTTTATCAGAATTTTTGAATGTAAAATTATTTTCCCATTTTATTGCTTTCCTTCTAATCTTCTCTGCATTAGTTTTGTTTGTGTAAAATTTTTTAACTTAATATCATCAAAATTATCTATTTTGTGATCAATAATATCTCTAGTTTTCCTTTGGTCACAAATTCCTTCCTCCTCCACAGGTCTGAGAGGTAAATTATACTGTGTTCTTCTAATTTTATTTATAATCTCAACCTTTATGCCTAGGTCATGAACCCATTTTGACCTTATCTTGGTATACAATGTTAAGTGTGGGTCAATGCTTAATTTCTACCATACTAATTTCCAATTTTTCTAGCAGTTTTTGTTAAATAGTGAATTCTTATCCCAAAATCTAGGATCTTTGGGTTTGTCAAACACTAGATTGCTATAGTTATTGACTATTTTGTCCTGTGAACCTAACAAATTCCACTGATCAACTAGTCTATTTCTTAGCCAGTACCAAATACTTTTGATGACTGCTGCTTTATAATATAGTTTTAGATCTGGCATTTGATTTTTTTTATTAGTTCCCTTGAAATTCTTGACCTTTTGTTCTTCCAGATGAATTTTGTTGTTATTTTTTCTAGGTGAGTAAAATAGTTTCTTGGGAGTTTGATTGGTATAGCATTAAATAAATAGATTAATTTAGGAAGTGTTGTCATCTTTATTATATTTACTTGACCTATCCAAGAGCGTTTGATATTTTCCCAATTGTTTAGATCTGACTTTATTCATGTGGAAAGTGTTTTGCACTTTTGCTCATATAGCTCCTGACTATGAAAAGTTATTTCACACAAATAAAAGTTATTCCATTTTCTTATTGGTTTTATATTATTAAAAATATGCTGCTACTATTTATTTTGAGTTTCATCAATAAAAATTTTATGGAATTTTTTTCTCATTATGTAAGTATATATATATATATATATACATGATTTGCCTCTCAGTTTGCAAAGCCTAAACTATTTACTATCTAATTCTTTACAGAAAAAGTTTGCTCACCCTTGCCCTAAATTACAACTGCTATACTAAAAAGAAGCCAGCAACAATTTCTCTTAAAACTCTTCAGTTATATATCAAGAAATTAGTGCTTCCAGTCTGTTACTGTAATGAGTTTCACTTGCATCTAGGTGTAAGTGAACTGACTTGTCACTTTTCCACTGCATTAAAGAGAATAAAGGATCAATTGGGAACTAAGGTTAGTGCTATCAGGAATATTTAACACCTGACTCAATTTCTTATTATTACTTTGCTATTCTATTCCAACTGGATATCTTTTTATTGAGTTAATGTGCCATCTCTTTTGATCTGGCATTAAGAGACATATTGGTGGGACCTTAAAGCTATGAATTTGAAAAATGACAAACCTGCCAGAACCTGGAACTGAGGGAACTCCCAGTTGCCCTAAGTAAACTTTTAATGACCTTCAGATAAGATAAGAAAAAGGGGATTGCCTCATCTCCTTTGCTCTGGCCAGATATGAATATATATACTTTTTTCCCATCTCCCCAGCTTCTAGTTTTTTATGACTTTCTCCTATGGCAACAAACTAATAAAAGTTTGCCTGTTTCACCAAGGAAACAAGGCCATTGGAGAATAAAAAGAGCATTTATAGGTAAAAACCAAACAAAAGTAGTCTGGGTTGAGGGAAGGCTAAGAAGAATTGAGTTGCTATTTCTTGGAAATGTTATAGATGAAGGTCACTCAAACTAGTAGCTGGAGAGATGGTGATGTAATATTGGAGGAGGAGTACAATGAATCATGAAACACAGTAGTATCTGGCCCAAACAAAAGAAACAAAGGTCTTACCTTGTCTGGAGGCCATCCAAGGGACAAAGAGAAAGAACATTTAATGTTGGGAATCAGTAAAGAAGTGGGAATGATTCTCAATATTGGATATAGTGAGTAAGAAGAAGTTAATAGAAGCATAGTCTAAGACAGGAAGGAGATCTTGGAGACAACTGGATAACTCCATTTTTTTTTGCAGACCCCAGGGAACTCGGGTCCAGAGAGACAGAGTAATCATACTAATAGGTGGTAAATGGAAGAGCCTAGATTTATTCTGATTCTTAAAGTCTCCCTCTAAATCTATTGATCATCTCACTATGTGATCATCTCACCATGTTGCCTCCTTAATCCTACCAAGAAATGGGAAGGAATAGGGGCAAAACAAAAGAAAAATATATTGTTTCAGGAACAGTTGGGTCAGAAGACAATTGAGAGAATAAAGAGAATAAGGCCCTTCAAGAGGAAAATGACAAGCAAAAGTACTTTAGAGGAGGAAAGGAAAAAGAATTAAAGAGCTATCACAGAAAGAAGAAATTAGATTTGACCCCATGATGAAGAAGTGGGAGAACTGAAGAGAGGCAGGTCTTGGTTAAGTTTAAGGGAGTACTTCTTAAAAAGAGCCAATGTGAAATGATCACCTCTGGAAATAAATAGTCCTCCATCATTGAAAACTGGATGATCACTTTTCAGGGATGCTATAAAATGGATTAGTGAAAAGATAGGGAGTCAGGGGAGTTGGCTTAGAATCCTACCTTTACCACTTAGAACCTGAGTGACCCTGGTTAAAGGTGACTTTGATCTCCATGATTCAGGTTCTTCTTTTGTAATGCAAGAGGGTTAGATTAGGTGGTATTTGTAGTCCACTCCAGCTCCATATCTATGATTTTACAATTCCTACGCAATACAGGTCCACCTAAATTAATGGAAAATTAATGAATGAAAAAGTATTTATTATTTGCTTATAATGTACCCAGTACTGGGCTAAATGTTCTATGTTGTTCCTTCCATCTCTGAAATTCTAGAATACAATTTTCTGTATCCTCCTCTAAAAAGTAGTCAGAGTAATGAGGTTCAGCTCCCCTTGATTCTTGGTCAGGGAGCCAAATGATGAGATTTGGTACAGGGCAGGAAATTATGGGAACCCCTTTGGTCGGCACAGAGGTCCTTCATAAAGGAATTTGCAAACTTGAAAAGCAAAAAAAGTTTATTATTGGCATTGGGAATTCAGCTTTTGCTATGCATGAATAGAAAGACTGAATTCCTTGGTGGCAAGATCCTGACAGAGAAGTAAAGTTTCTAGTGGAGGAGTCTTGGCAGAGAGAGAGAGAGATAATATTTCTAGCAGAGAAATCCCAACAGAGAGGTGAATAAGGTCTTGTAAGGGAAATAGGTGAGAAAGATAAAGAAAGGGCAACGCTGAAAGAGAATATCATTTCACTGGGCAGAGGGTTGCAGCTGAGCAAGCTACTTTTAGGCCTTCTGCAAGGAGTAAGCCCCAAGTTGCCTCTTTTTATAATTGAAACCTTGGCTAGAAGCTAGGGGCACTTCTCTATGGGGGCTGGAAACAGTTTTAGCTGGAATCAGAATAGAAAGTCTTAGAATTCTTTTTTGGAATTCAGTTTTTTAAACCATGAGTGAAGTGGAATCCACTACAGAGGCAGCCTATTGCATTTGAAGTAGCTCTGATTTTTAATCAGTTAATAAACATTTACTAAACACCTACTATGTTCCAGATTCTGTGAATACAAAGACAAATGAAACAATCCCTGCCCTCAAGAAACTTATATTCTAATGTGGGGAGAGAAAGAAAGAAATCACTTATCACATGTAAGTGCAACATCCCTTAACTCAAGGAGTTGGGTTGCATCTGAGATTGTTGCTTGCAGGATGAGACAGAAATTCTTGGTGTATTTTGATTAGAGAACTATTCAAAGCCAAAACTGTATATGAAAAATCAGTCTTCTCTGCTCATCCTAAAAGAGAGTATTGAAATCTAATTTAAAAAAAAACTTAAATACTTAAGTAAATTCTTAAGGGAGGACACAAGGTCTCCCTTGGTGTGATAAAAAGAGAAGCTACATAGTTCCATCAACACTTATTACTGTGACTGCTACTGTCCTGACCAGAAATGAGACAATGAAAAATCATTATATTTGAACTAAGTAGAAGTCACTCAGAAGAGATGCAGAATGATTGTAGCTGTCCAGGGTGCTGAAACAAAACTGGTGACAGTTCAACTTCTATGCCAATTTGACTCTTGCAGAGTCTATGTCCCTGAGATTATTTAAGGGTTTAATTTCTGTCTTTGCCATGTATTTTCAAAAGATGCCATTCATTGCTTGAATGTCTGTCTCTGAAGGATTAAATACATATGAGAGGGAGACTATAATCAGTCAAATTTGCAGAGGAAGAGAAGAAAATTGATTTTATGTCTAATTATTAAGACTACCAGTTAGGAATTAAAGATATACACACACATATATACAATTCATATATACATACATACACATGTGAATACAATTATGTGTGAATGAATGAGATCCCTTCTGCTTGGAGATGCAGATTTAGAGACTAAAGAATTCACTAACCCCAAAGGCTGTGGCAAAAAGAGAAGGTTTTATTTTTCACCAAGAGGCTTTCCGTTAGTGGGCATATTTTCTTAATGAAGAAAATTTTGCAAAGAATGACTGGCAAAGACCCACTTTATGAGCAAATCTGGGACGGTTTGAATTGATTGACCAGGATTTCTCAATTGAATAAAAATTTAGAATTTCCTGAATGAAGATGTGACTTCCCAAAAGATCAATGGGAGTTGATTTGCCCTTGAATAATGCTGTTTATCTCATACTGGGAAGGTGGGTCTTCTCTCTAGACTCCTTGGAGCTTGGGAGACCCTGACCTCTCTTCTCCTCCTCCTCCTCCTCTTTCTCTGATGCAATTGGAGTTAAGTGACTTGCCCAGTATCACACAGCTAGGAAGTATTAAGTGCCTGAGGCCAAATTTGAACTCAGGTCCTTATCTCTCTTCTTTTGAAGATCAACGGGGACATGGTTTTACACAATTTTTACAGAGTTCACCCACATCAAATAAACATACATATAAAAATATTATTGTAGCTACTCTAAAGCAAAAAAAAAAAAAAAAAAAAAAAAGTGAATCTGTACCATCCCAGATATAGACTGAATTACAGTTTCTACTGGAAGGAGGCTTGCCAAGGGAGTACAAACCAGTCCAAAACCAGTAGCCTAAGGCAATTTCTCTTCTAAATGTCTCCCCAGAACAGGTTTAAAAGACTCTCATCCTACTTGAAGGGCAGAATGAGAACGCTATGAACAGAATGAGATAAAGATCAAAATCCTTCTACTGGGGACGCTTATTAGAAAGCTAGGAAAGCGTAAAGCCACCCACACAAATGTAGCAGGACCTAGAAAGGGAGTAGCTATTTCTCCTCATCCAACTTCCTTGACCACTGTTAGTAAAGAATAAAACAAATTTGCTTGCATTTTGTTTTCTTTCTCATTTTTTTCTTTTCTGATCTGATTTTTCTTTGTGGCAACATAATTGTATAAATATGTATACATATATTGGATTTAACATATATTTTTAACATATTTAATATATATTGAATTACTTGCCATCTAGGGGAGAAGGTGGGGAAATTTGGAACACAAGGTTTTGCAAGAGTCAGTGTTAAAAAATTATCCATGCATATGTTTTGAAAATAAAAAGCTTTAATAAAAAAGAAAAAGAAAAAAGAGTAAAACAAAAAGAACATTCAAAATAGAGGAAATTTCTTTTTTTTTTTTTCATTTCTTCCTTTCATTTTAACTGAATGACTGTTTGACTGATGCCTTTTGTTTTTACATGATAGTATTGGAATTATATGTTTCTACCCTCACCTTAAATAATATAAACACAGAAGATCCTCACTTCTCAATTGAATCAGCCAGTTATGATTGTAAACTTCATAAACAATTCCTTAATTGATTTGAGTGGAATGTTTTGATGTTAGATGAGACAAATGAATCCCAATTGCCTCAGGAAAAAAAAAAAAAAAGAAAGAACATCAACCTTGGAGTTTAGCAGGGAACTATACCCAAATAGGACTTTACAAAAGAAAAAATACTTTTATCAAACTGTGCATACCCTTTGATCCAGCACTGTTACTACTGGGCTTATATACCAAAGAGATACTAAAGAAGAGAAAGGCACCTGTTTGTATCAAAATGTTTGTGGCAGCCCTTTTTGTGTTGGCTAGAAACTGGAAAATGAATGGATGCCCATCAATTGGAGAATGGTTCGGTAAATTGTGGTATATGAATGTTATGGAATATTATTGTTCTGTAAGAAATGACCAGCAGGATGAATACAGAGAAGCTTGGAAAGACATACATGAACTGATACTGAGTGAAATGAGCAGAACCAGGACATCATTACACACTTCAACAACTATACTGTATGAAGATGTAATCTGATGGAAGTAGATATCTTCAACAAAGAGAAGATCTAATTCAGTTCCAATTGATCAATGATGGACAGAATCAGCTACGGCCAAAGAAGGAACACTGGGAAATGAATGTAAACTCTTTGCATTTTTGTTTTTCTTCCCAGGTTATTTTTAACTTCTGAATCCAATTCTTCCTGTGCAATAAGAGAACTGTATGGTTCTGCACAAATATATTGTATCTAGGATATACTATAACATATTTAACATGTATAAGACTGCCTGTCATCTAGGAGAGGGGGGTGGAGGGAGGGAAGGGAAAAGTCGGAACAGAAGTGAGTGCAAGGGATAATGTTGTAAAAAATTATCCATGCATATGTACTGTCAATAAAAAAGTTATAAAAAAAAAAAAAAAGAAAAAATACTTTTAGCAATCAAAAACTATGAGTTTATCCTTTGACCACATGTGCTTTCTCTAAACTTGAACCCATTCTTTTCAGGGACTTTATGTATGAAAGTGGAGAATTTGCTAATTCTGCTAATTTGATAAACTGGGAAGTTTAGGCATAGGGAGGGGGAGGGGGGGCAAGTGTTTTTATAATAACTGTTTACCTACTTATTGATACCTTTTGTAAAATTAATTAATTGTCTGATAATTGATGGAGAACACATCTGATGGGGGCTCAGGACATAGCAGAAGTACTAGAAACCTGAAGATCCTTTGGGATTAACTCTAGAATTTTGAGGGGAGAATTAGTTGTCCATCTTCTGGACAATGTGGAAGAGAGGTGGGAAAGTATTCCCAGAGAGGTATTAAGTTACCATATTAAAAGTAGCCATTCTGAAAGGGGTCAATTGGAGGAAAACTTTGCATTAAATTTCTTGAATTATGAGTTAGTATCCAAAAGGCACAAAGAACAGACCAAAAGTCATTTGCTCAATAGAGAATTTATCAAAGTATATGAATAATTTTCAAAAGAAGAAATGCAAATTATTAATAGTCATAAAATGGTCCAGATAATTAATAAGAAAAATGCAAATATTGTCTCAGTTTCCCTAACTGTTCTGCCTCAATCTCCTTAGTTGCAACCCCACCCCGCCTCCAGTTCATTAAGACTGATATAACTCTAGGCTACTTGCTCTAAGGTTATAAATTCTCATTGTGTAAACTCAAAAAGGGGCAACTAGACTTTCTGTATGTAGTCAGATACTTTTTTACTTCCCAGTTTGTTAGAATTTATGATCCTATCCCCCAACCTGTCAGAACCAGATTAATAGTTCCTGCCTAGAGATTCCCACTCATCAGAGTGGACTCCACCCCCCTGCCTTTGTTTAGCTAATGTGTATAAATATGTCCCTCAAATTGGTGGCTGGATGCTGGTTTCTTGGAAATGATAGTCTCATTCAGCCCTGAGACCAAACATGGATCCATTTGGTCCCAGTAAATCTCTCCCTTTTAAATAAATTATTAAAAACTCTCTCATCTCTATCTTGCCTCAGTTTCTCTAGCATTACAAACCAAAGAAGATGTTCATTGATTTTAGACTGGCCAAAGAGTTTGTGGTGCATAAATACAATATAATACTGATGATGATGGAATAGAAGGGATTGGAATAGCAAGTGGTGGTAGGAATTTAATGAACCACCTTGACTCCATCTTGTTACTCAATTCTGGAACCAGCTCCATTCCCTTTCTATTTAATTATGGGTAAAATCCAATTTCTGTCCTGTGAGAAAATTTTATTTGATTGTGGGAATTGTGAGAGGAAATTTTTGCTTTATTTGAATTTAACCCTGTGTTGCTGGGAAGTTGGAGCACCTCTAACTATTTCTTAGAGACCCTTAACTAAGAATCTTAATTATGCTGATCAGAAACCTGGTCAGATCTAAAGATTGATACAGTTTTTTTTATAATTATACATCTCAAGCAACCCATATGTCTTGTCTAAAAACTGAACTCCTACTGATCAATCAGTTATTGTGTCCGTGTTCCTTTGATTGTTCACAGACCCTTGTGGAGGAGTGAGGCACATCTTCTGATTTCAAAAATTTATTCTTCTTTACTTTCCCCTTTCCTACTTAGAAAGTCCCTAATCTTTTCCTCCAATTAGAAATCAGATTATTTACTGTTGTATGCTGACTAATTTTTTCTTTTGATTAAATAACCTTATCTGATTAATTGCTTTTAATGTGTAAAAATCTGTCTCCTCCTATATTCAGGGTCCAAACCAAAGCTGAGGAAGGGGTCTGGTCTTGATATGTTAAATAATTGGCATGCGTTGATTAATAAATCAATATACTCATTAGCTTAAACTTTTGTTTTCCTCAGTCATTTCAACTTTAACCTGCCATACTATGCTATAAGAAATGACAGATAATGATAAATGCATAGATGCACAGAAAGACTTAGTGAACTGACAACTGATATGAAGTAAGCAGAACTAAAACAACAAAATACAAAATGACCTCAGCAACATAAACAGAAATAAAACTAATCACAAAATAATTGAAAATGAATGTTGCAAAATTATAAAAAGCAAACTTGGTCTAGAAGAGAAATAAGAAGGCATTTCCCTCTGTCATTCCTTTGCAGAGATGGGGAAGGTAGTGGTCCATGGGGAGTGGAACATTGCATGTATTAGTAGATATGCTATATATGCATCTGTTTTGCTGGTTTTTTCCCCTTTTTTTCTTTTCCTTTTTTTCATTTTGAATTCTTTATTTTAAGAGAGAGCTCTCTAGGAGGAAGAAGAGGGGGATATAAAGGAGAATCCAGACAATGCAATAAAAATATATCAATAAATTTATTTTTTAAAAATGTTATATAGCCCTTCAATGCCTTCGTTTTATAATCTTTTAGCAAAAATAAGTGTTGTGCTTTTTTCCAAGATTTATTCTGCATCTTGCTATAACCATGTAGTTTGAGGTATTTTTGTTTTTAATATGATTATGTCATTTTCCTAATTTTGAACTATCTTTGTATTCTTAGTATAAATTCAATTTGATCTTTGAGATGAGTGACCTGGGGGAAGGTGCATATTTTTAATCTCTTTCCTCTAATTTCAAAATTTTTGCATCAAAATTTACCAGTGCTATTAATCAATAGTTCTCTTTTTGTTTATTTGTCTTTTTTTTTTTTACTCCCTAATTCATTAGGACTAAATTGTTTTGTAAAAGAAATACGGCAACATTTTCTTTCTCAACTTTTTAGAATTTGTGTAACATAAGACTATGCTATTTAAATAGTGAGAGAATTCATATGAAAATGATTTTTTTTTCTGTCAGTGGGCTCTTAATGGCTAATTGAATTTCATTCTCTGTAACTGCTTAAAGATCTCTATCTCATGTTCTATTATTTAGGGTATTTTATATATTTATAAGTAACCCTCTCTTTCTTTTAAAATGCCAGATTTACCATAATAGTGTAAAATTTGTAAATTCTCTTATTTGTTCTTTCCCTATTTTGATTTCACCCTCTTCATTTTTTTTTAATTTGATTTTTCCTCTCTCTCTCTTTTTCTTTTTGATTAGGCAGTTGGGGCTAAGTAACTTGCCCAGGGTTACATAGCTAGGAAGTCTTAAGTGTTTGAGGTCAGATTTGAATACAGGTCCTCCTGACTTCAGAGCTGCTGCTCTATCCACTGTGTTGCCTAGCTGCCCCTTTCTCTTTCTTCTTTTTCTTCTCAAGTTAGCTTAAGGTTCATTGATCTTTGCTGCTGTTATTTTTTGTAAGACAATTGGGGTTAAGTCTTGTCCAGGATCACTTAGCTAGTAAATATTACAAGTGTGGATTTGAACTCAGATCCTCCTGACCTCATGGCTAGTACTTTATCAGATCCTCCTGACCTCATGGCTAGTACTTTATCCAGTGCCATTTAGCTACTCCAAGGCTTATTGATTTTGTTAGTCCTTTCAAAAAATCAGTTTGGAATTTTGTTTATCATCTATCTTTTCTTCTTTTATTTGTTCAACCTCTAATTTTTTAAAATCGTGTGCTTATTGGGGAGGGTCATGTTTTGATTTTCTAGGTTTTTAAATTGTACTTCAGTTCATTAATTATTTCTTTTTATTCATTAATTAAACTTTCAGAGATTCACTTTCCCCCAGAGGAATTATTTAACTACTTACAGAAATTTTGGTATATTGCATATTATTGCAATTCTTTCACACAGTTAGAAACTATTTTATGATGTGTTCTTTGACCCACTCAGTATTCAGGATATTATTTCTCATCTCAGTCTGTATCGATTACTATCTATATTATGTTATGATGTATACATAATTTTTAGTTTTGCTTTTATATATATAAATTTTCTATGCCTTAGCATATAATCTATTTTGTAAAGTCATCATGTATGTATGTATATTCAAAATATTAGTATTTAGATTCTATCTTTTCCAATATATCTCTTAGTTCTATATGGAAAGAGGCAGGATAGCTCCTAAATAAGCTGGACACTGATGGGCAGCTCTGTTGGTATGGTAATATCACTATGGAAACTGTGCTTGTACAGTCTAAGTGTACAGGCTCCTTCTATGTTAGCTTTTGAAATGTGGTAAGAAAGGGTGCCACTCAAAGTCTCTGAGACTAAAATGGCAATTTGTTATTTTTCTTGATCATTTGCCTTTCTACCAAAGGAAGAGAAAACAGTTCTATAGGTATTTTTTGCAAGACTTATGGAAGATAACACAAATCTTCACTAAACTGTTTTGCTCTCAGTTTTGCTGAATAAATACCTCTTACCTTTGAAAGGGAAATCCTTTCTCTCTCTTTTACAAATTATGCAAACTCAGTGTTCAAGGCCATTAGCATTTTAGTTTTTTTTTTTTTTTAGCATTAGTCCTTTTTATAGTATTTTATTTTTTCCAAATATTACAAAGATAGTTTTCAATATTCACCTTTGCAAAATCTTGTGTTTAAAATCTTCCTCCCTTTTTACCTCCCTTAGCCTTTACCTCCCCCAAACAATAAGCACATGCAATTCTTTTAAATAGATTTCCACATTTGTCATGCTGCACAAGAAAAATCAGATCTAAAGTGGAAAAAAACCCATGAGAAAGGAAAAAAAACAAAGAAGTAAACAAACAATAACAACAACAAAAGGTGAAAATACTATGCTTTGATCCACATTTAGTCTCCTTTGGTCTCTCTCTGGATGTAAATGGCTCTTTCTACCACAAGACTATTGGAATTGCATTGAATCACTGCGTTTTTGAAAACAGCCAAATCTGTCACAGTTGATTATCACATAATCTTGTTGCTTCTGTGTACAATGTTTTCTTGCTTCTGCTCTCTTCACTCAGCATCACTTCATATAAGATTGTTCGAGCTTTTTTGAGATCAGCCTGCTCATGATTTCTTATAGAACAACAATATTCCATTACATTTATATAACCATAACTTATTCAGCCATTCCCCAACTGATGGACATTCACTCAATTTCCAGTTTCTCGTCACTACAAAAATGGCTGCTACAAAAATTTTAGCACATGGGGGTCCTTTTCACTCTTTTATAATCTCTTTGGGATATAATCCCAATAGAGATACTGTGTATAGTTTTATCTAAGTGTATACTTTCATAGCCCTTTGGGCACAGTTCCAAATTGCTCTCCAGAATGGTTAGATCATTTCATAACTACATTAACAATGCATTGATTACCCATTTTCCTCACATCTCCTCTAACATTCATCATCTTTTTCGTCATTTTAGGTAATCTGAGATGTGAATTAGTATCTCAGATTTGTCTTAATCTGCGTTTATTTAATCAATAATGATTTAGAGCATTTTTTCATACTGAAGAAGGGACCCCGAAACTCCTTGAAGGAGAAAATCTCCTTCAACTCTATCTCAGTGAGGGATCCCGACCAAGGGAAACAAGACAGTTTCATTCTGTTATTTCGGTGGGGCTGATTCTAGTCCTTAGGAAAAGAATTCCATCTCTATTCAACAAACTCATTTTATTCAAATTCCAGCTCAAGCTGAAACCCAGCCTAGGAGATGAGCCAATTTGGGACTCCATCCAATAACCCCCTTCAGCTTGTAGCCAAAGCTCCTATTATAAAAGAACCAGACTAAAATCCTCTCTTTACAGAGGTTCCAAACATGCCATGCTAGGCTCTGCCATGCTATGCCAAGTAGGCCTCTGCCCACTGGAATAATATTCTTCTCCAGGGCTATCCTCTCTTCACCCTCACTTATTTCCCTATCCAGACTTTATGCCTCTCTGTCAGGATTTCTAACCTTACTTCCCAATCCCCATAATAAACTTCTAGATTTTGGGGTCTGTAAATTCCTTTACAGAGAAGGGAGTTCCCCAAAACTCCCATCCTTGTGCCAAATCCCAAGAGGGTGCAGGGGAGCCA
The DNA here is from genome assembly GCF_016432865.1 of Antechinus flavipes. NCBI lineage: Eukaryota > Metazoa > Chordata > Mammalia > Dasyuromorphia > Dasyuridae > Antechinus > Antechinus flavipes. The sequence goes on along the minus strand of NC_067398.1, from coordinate 676,199,672 downwards.
AAACTCTCCATTTGGTTCCCTGAACCCCGAACCTGCCACTAGACCTTTTCATTTAACTCCCTGACCACCAGAAACCCTAATCTCATTTTGATTCTCTAAATCTAGACCTTATAATTTGGTTCCCTACTAAAAGGAACCCCCAAACCTAAACCTCATCAATATGACTAGAAATGGCTTTAATTTCTTCATCTGAAAATTGTATGTTTATATTCTTTAACTATTTACCAAGTGGGAAGCATTTCTGTATTTTAGAATTCACAATGAAAGTAAAACATTTTTTTAAAAAATTGAAATCCCTACTCATGTTGAGTACTCTGACTTGCCTAGTTTTCTTTGAGTAGTAATATCAAACTCAAATAGAAATGGGTTCACTAAACTGTACACAAAGATCCCTGCAGGCCATTTATTGACTTAGAATACCACATATTAATTTTAATAAGTTGCTCATAAATATGTTTCTCATTATGCATTTCTGGATTTTTTTAGGATGTGTTCTTTGACCCAGCCAATGCTCAAGATATTATTAATTCATCTGAGACTATTTTTTCTTTGTATTCTATCACTATATTTATTATGTTATGATATGTAATGTTTATCATTTTTGCTTTTTTTACATTTATTTGTAAAAATTTCCGTTTTACTGTATTTTTATTACTTTGGTTAAATGTTTACCAATTATATTTTAATCTGGTTTGTTGATACTTGGGAGGATTTTGGCCTGCATGGGGATCTCAGACAGCAAGAGACAAAATGAGAAGAATAATTTAGTTTTCCTTGGAGAGAAAGATTGGGAGAAAAGGACCATCTCATCCTCTTGAATTTCATATTGATCAGCAATTCAAGTCAACATTTTATCCTCCTAGCTCAAGTTTGGTAATTACTTTGAATTAGGGACTAACCCTCCCCATGAGTACCAATTACTGCAATAATGCATCATATCTCCTTCCAGCTCTTGCTTGTTGTGACTTCCTCATGTCTTCTTTTGCACAAACCCATTGCAATCTGAACTGATCCCTAAACCCGGAAAATGCTGACTAAATAAACCCTAAGTAATCAGGTCAGTTTTCTTACCCAAGTCTTTCCAATGGGGCCAAAAAGCTGGCACATTTTTTTTTCTTTTGCTTATTTATGTTAGATTTGCCTATCTGAGAGAGAAATATCAAAGATCGCTACAATCATTGTTAACTTTTTTCTAGACCCTGTTTTTTCAAAGGCTCTGGCCATCTCTTGCGATTTATATCAAGCTGAAAGTTTTGAGCACTGAGGGAAGTGACGGATTACAGAGGTTTGTCTGGAAGACCTGAAGCTCACCACTAGGTTGGCAATAGGATGATGGCATTTTGGCCAGCTTCGCTACCAGTTCTGCAGCGGGCTTCAAAAAGCAATGGGCAAAGAAGCGCTTTAAAAATTGTTAGCTGGTTTGTTCACTGGCGGGCACCGTAGGAGGGGAAGGATTATCCTAGAATGGCTACCCGTGGGCCGGGGAAGTAGGAAAAGAGATGAAAAACAAGCGGCCACCATTTTGGAAGCGGGAGCCTTCCTAACCCCTCTCCGATAAGCCGAGCCGCCATTTCCCCGTCCAGTTGTAAACTAGAAAGTCAAGTCAGCTGAAGCCTCGCGACAGTTGGCTTCCGGGAGCGCTCTCGCTTAGCTCCGCCCAGCAGGTTCATGACATCAACAAAAGGCGTCGGCACCGTCTCCCCTCTCGTCGCCAGTGACGAGGACTGCACGCGACGTGGTCCTGAGCTCGGGGAAGGAGGTAGGAGGAGACGGCGGCGACGGCGGCGACGGCGGCGGGGCCTGCGGGTGGGGGGGACCGGGGTGGGGCGGGGCCAGACTGTGGAGGGGGGCTAAGGCTTTGGAGCCCTAGAAAGCCCTAGGGAGGAGGGTTCTGAGACATCCGCAAGGGACAGCGGAGGGGGTTGCGTGGTTTGGGCAGAAGGGATTTGAGGGGGGCGGTGGGAGAAGGAAGAGCCGGAGGAGGGAGCATGGGGAGGGGGGAGGGGCTCCGTGCTCCCATTCATTCATTCGTTTCTGGGGTCCGGCGTGCTTTGTGTTTGCGGTCTAGCTGGATGCTGACGGAGCCAGGGGGTCCCCGAAGTAATGACTGCTGATCTTTGTCCCACCTTACAGTAGGCGACCCCGCTGGAGACGGTCTTTTTTTAAAGGGCATTGTGGGTCTCTGGGGACCTGGAAGCCACGAGGTTTCTGGCCTCTTGCTGACTTGTGACTCTGGGCCAGTCACTTAACCAGTGGCTCAGTCAGTCAACATTGATTAAGCTCCTACTGTGCGCCGAGCACTGTGCTTGGGAACGCAAAGGTAGAACCAGTCCCTTGTCTCCGGGAGCTCGAACTCCGATGCAAACAAAAACGCACAAAGTTATAGGATAAATTAGAAATACTCAACAAGGGAAAGACAGCAGAATTCAGAAGGCCGGGAAGGACTCCCCACGAGGCGGAATCTTATCAGAGATTTGAAGGAAGCCAGGGAATCCTGGGGGACGGATGTTAGAGCGTTCCAGACATGTCAGTGAAAATGTCTAGAGGCAGGGGGTGGAGAGGCCTGTTTGAAGAATGGCAAGGAGGCCAGTGTGTCACTGGATAGCAAAATACAGAGGTGGGGAGACAGAAAGTATAAAAGGCTCTAAATGCCAACAAATCCTGGAGGTAACGGGAGCCAGTGGAGTTTATTGGGGAGGGGGGTGCAGGGACACGACCAGATAGGCATTTTAGGGAAACACGTTGGCAGCTGAATGGAGGATGGAGTGGGGAAAGACTTGTGGCAGGGAGACTGACCATCAGTTTACTTAAGTAACCCAAATACAAGATGATTTAGGGCATATACTAGGGAGGTGGCATTTGAGGTGAATAAGATGCTGAAATGTTGAGACCTCAGAACTGTTTAAACCCCATGCAAATCTCTAAGAATGTAATTTCCTCACCTGGGAGTTTACCATACTTATATCTCCCAATGGAATCACAGGTTCAGTTTCTATGTCTTTATTGATGAGGAAACCAGGAGCAGAGTGGTGAAGTAATTTATCTAATAATAGTTGACGTTTGTATGATAGTAGCAAGTTTACAAAGTACTTTCCTTTCCTGTTCTGAAATTTATAATCAAATCTGCCCTTGTTCCTGGTTGGAGTGTATCAACCTCCAGAGCCCCATTCTATAGCTTTTTGTGCCTTTCCTGACCACCTTTGTTAATAATAATAGCTTAAAGATTTGTAAAAACTTTATGTATTGTCTCATTTGAACCTCACTACACTTTTTGAGGGGGGTAGTATCATTAACCTTATTTTTAATATGCGAATACTGAAACTAAGAAAGGCTGAGTTCCTTGCCCTGGATCACAGTGTCAAGAGGACATGTCTAAAGCCAACCCTCTATCCACATTGCTCCTAGCTGTCTCTCTCCTTATAAACCTTTTTAAGAGAACTTAAAAAAAAAAAAAAAAAAAAAAAACTTTAGATAACTATAATTTAATATGACAGTTGCTTTTGTAATCTTGTGTTTTATGAATTTAAAAACATTCTGAGGAGAGGTTTTATTTAAGAGACAGGGTACAAAAAAGATTAAGAACTCTCATCTATTTGAATGTAAGCCCCTTAAAGGAAGGAACCATTTTTATTTTGAAGTAAGCACTTAGTAACTTTTTCATTCATTCGTTAATGAGGAAGCAGGCCTAGAAAAATTAGAGTGACTCACCTAATAATGGTTGACATTTAATGCTGACTCTAATACTAATAACATGCTGGAAGGTTGACACACCCCTTCACACATTCTCTGACCTCACAACCATTTTACAAATTCAGAGGCTCAGGGAATATAAACAGAAATTAAATGGGGACTTTTGTGAGTTAAATATTAAGGTATTTACTGTTAACAAATCAAAAAACTGAGGCGCAAAGCTGGGGATATAGACAGAAATAAAAAAGAGACTGCCCTCCAGAGATAAAGCATGTGTGAATAAGTATGTACAAAATATGTGTTAGGTCTTTGTATCTATCTAAAATAAATACAGCCTAGTAGGCATCAGAAGCAGGATTCAGGTATAAATCAAACTCCCCAGTCTGCTGCTTTCACTGTTATACCAAATTGAAGACAAGGACAATAGGAGAGAAAGAGAAATGATTGTAGATATTCTCAAGGAGGGAGAACTCATCTTTTGCTGAGATCAAAAATATACAGAAGACTTTTTAGAAGGGTGGTTTTTGAGTTATTCCTTGAAGGCCGGGAGGAGATGGTATCCAGGTATAGGAAATAGCCAAAGCTGGAAAGTGTAATACCTTCCCTCAGACCTGCAGCCTCTTCCCCTAAGGGCCCTCCAGTCTGTTCTCAGCTCCTGATTCCAGCCAAGAACAGGTTATTTCCTTTCAATTTCCTGTCCACCTTGTGAGCTAAAGATCCATGCAATATGCCATCAACTCCGTTGACTCTTAAGTCTGATTACCTTCAAGTATTAGAAGGACTGTTTTAGGAAAGGCAGGATTAGACTCATTCTGCTTTTTTCCAAATAGGATAATAGGGACCAGTGAGGAGAATTTGGACTAGGGAAGAGGACCATTTCAGGCCAACATAAAGAAAAACTTCCTACCAATTTGAACTGACCAGTGGTAGACTAGGCTGCCTCCAAAGGTGGTGGATTATTCTTGACTACTTGTCAGGAATGTTATAGAAAGAACTGCTATTCTGGGCTGGATGAGACTTGCCTTTGCAGCCTCTTCAAATTTCGATTTTCAGACCTTCAGCCTTCTGGAAGAGGGGGCTATTTATTGGGACTTATAGGACAGTAGGGAGACAAAAAATCAGACCTTAGATACCCACTTCCCTTCTCGGAGCCTCACATTTTTCTCCTGTGAAATCAGGAGATTTAACAAGATGATTTATATGATCCTTTCTAGCTCTGACAAATTGTGTGCTTAGGATGTTAGATGAAAATGTCCAATAAAGAGCTGCTTGAAGTATTTCTGATGGGCATAAACTCTTTCCTTGTACTGTTCCAGTTTGCCTCTATAGTACAAGAGTATGAAGGAAGCTGATGGGGGGGAAGGGGAGAGATGATTCTGGCTGTAGAGTTGTGGGAAAACACATAAGCTAGTGTGGAAAAGGAAAAATGTCTTTCTTCCCTTTAACCCTAGTTTCAGAGTCTTCCAGAACATCCAGAGCCCTAGCAATGATAGGTCAAGGAGACAAAACCGGTAGGTAGAATCGTATTCAAATGTTCCTTAGAACATTATTAAGAGCTTCCTCCTCTTAATAATGTTAATAAGAGTAACATTTATATTCAATTTATATGTAGTGTAATTTATGTGTCCTTTTTCCTTAATCCTCAGAATCTTGTGAGCTGGGTACTGAAGTTCCATGACAAGAACTTGGACCCTTGAATCAGGTCTTGGGCTAATATCCTATCTTCACTATCTATTTGACCTCAGGCTAATCACTATGTAACTCCTTAATTCTTGTAATCTGTGATACAGCACTCTGGGATCTCTTTGTAACTTAGGATCCAATTTTTAAAAATTATTTATTTTGTTTTCTCTCTAATTACACACAAAAACAATTTTAAACTGTTTTAAAAAATTGTTTGAGTTCCAGATTCTATCCCTTCCCTCCCCTTCCCTGAGCCAATAAACAATCTGATATAAATATGCAACCATGTGAAATATTTGTATATCCATCATTTTATGCAAGAGGACTTGAAAAAGGAATGAAAGAAAAAGGAAAATAATATGCTTCAGTCATTATTCCAACAATATCATTTCTTTGGAGGCAGATAGTATTTTTCATCAGTTCGATGGGATTGTCTTAGATCATTGTGTTCCTGAGAATAGTCAAGTCATTCACAATTCATCATGCAATGTTGTTATTACATGCCCAGTGATTTCCTGGTTCTGCTCACCTCACTTTGTTTCCAGTTCATGTACATCTTTCCAGATTTTTCTGAAATCATCAGGACCCAAGATCTTGTGGAAGAAATGGGTAGAGGTGAGGGCAGGGACATTTGGAGTTGAAGTTAATGAAAGGATTCATGGTCTACACTGCTGCTGGGTATATTTTACCTTTGTAAGGGGAAGTGGGTGGAGGCTTTCTGAGATTTCTCTCCATGCTGACTCGAAACAAACCCAAGTCTCTTCCATCCTGAAAAAACTCTCTATGTCCTCTCAGTCTATCATCCTTTTTCTTTCCTCTTTTATACAACCAAATTCTTACCAAAAAGCTCTTTGCTTTTGTCTCAACTTCTTTTTTCACTCTTAATCCTCTGCAGTTAAGTTTCTATCCAATTTATTCAACTATCCAATGCTGTCCAAAGTGAAAAATATTCTCTTAATTGTCGAACCACATGACTTTTTCACAGTGCTCATTCTTCTCTTCTCCAGAAAGATTTACACTATTGACTGCTGTCTCCTCCTGGATACTCTCCTGGATACTCTCTTCTCTGAGTTTTCATAGCTTGACTCTTCCTCTAAGTCTCCTTTGTGAATTTTTTATTCTATCCCAGCCTCCAATTCTGGAGATATCCTATGGCAGTAGGGCCAAACTCAGAAAAGGGTCTCTATAATTTTAAAAAACTTAGACTTAGAAAAACTTTTTTAAAACCACAAAATGTATTTTTTTTTACTTTTTTTGTTATATATTTTTACTTATTTTGTCATAACATTTTTGTTATGTATTTTAACTTCTTTCTTCTGTTATGCCTTTTTTCTGCCTAATCTGTACCCTTCAGAGAGAAAAAGATTAGTGAATTAAGGCTTTCCTTCTGACTATCTTTCCATTGTTCCTAGTATTCAACCTTTCTCACTTGATGAATATTTTCACACCTGGTCATGACCTTTACATCTTAGTGATAATGAATCCCTGTCTCATCTTCCAAACCCCATTCCAAACCTGATTCTTTATTCCTGTCACCCTCAACCTTTCCATCCCAAAGTTTTAACCAACTACCACCACCACTTCCAGTCTTTCCACTGTGTCCTCTGAAATTACTCTTCATCTTTAATCTTCTACTTTTCCATTTCTTCTGTTTTCTAGCTTTTAATGAAACCTGGTTTCTCCCAGAAGACAACCTGTTCAGCTACTTTTCCCAGTTAGGACTGTACCTTCTTCACCCATTCTCCTCAGCTCACTGTTTGAGGAGAAAGGTTGTAATATTCCTTGTTCTCCATTGCCCTTTATAGGTTCTCTTCCATCTGTCATCTCTTAGGAATCTCTCCTTTAAAGTCCATGCTGTTCATATCTACTGCCCATTCAAAATCCTGGTAGGTATTTTCTACAGATTCCCCTCCCTACCCTCTCCCTTTACCCTCCACCTCTCCCCAAAAACTTCCCTTCTTTCTTAATGGGCTCAATACCTGACTCATAGTTTTTCTCTCCTGCTCCCATCTGCCCTTACTAGGGGACTTCACCATAATCTTTAACCATTCATTTCCTCAACCTACCCATTTACATCTCTTCCATTTCCCTTCAGCCACATACAAAGATGGTCATGTCTTTGGTCTTGGTGTCACCTACTAATGCACCATCTCAAGAACTTCAAAATCCCCATATCTGACTGTAACTTATTGGCTTTTCACTTCTCCCTGTGTCTTCTCTTACCAAACTCTACTCTTTGACAACTTGTGTGACTCTTGACCCCTTTAGTTCTCTTCCAGACCGTCTCCACTAGGCTTAGGGTTTGGTTAGAGTTAACTCTCCATTCCTCAACTTGATGAAGCAGCTCAACTCCATTCTATTTTCCTCTCTGGATTGCCTACTCCCCTTATCATGTCACTGATTATGCTCTCCCTAGAGTCCCCCATTTGTCATCTTTGCACCGACACATGTGCTTCTGAACAAAGGTGAAGAAAATCACAGTCACTCTGAGTCTGTTACAAATGATGTTAGTGAACCTCAACTGGACCCTCACTGCTACTAGGCAATCCTAGCCATTAGCAGCTCTTGCACATCTTTTCACCCTTTTTCAAACCTCCCATGGCCTACCACCCTCTCAGCTGAGATATCACCTCATATTTTACAGGAAAAAATTGAGTCCAAACAGCTAAGAGCCTCCTCTTCCTTCATCCTCACTTTACCCAGGTGTTTTCTGTCACCTTCCCCCATGTCTGTCTCACTTGATATAGTGGCCTTACTCCTTATCTAGGCTAACCTACTTACTCAGAGGAATCCCATTCCTTCCTTTCTCCTCCAGCTTATTCTTCTTCTTTGTTATTCCTATTCTATCTCTTATTTTCAACCTCATGACCTTAACATCCTACTGATGATTCTGAATTCCAGTCAATCATCTTCCAAACCCCATTCCCACCACCTGGTTCTTTATTCCCATGCTCTTCAACCCTCTCACTCCAAAGTTTCAACTGATTACTATCATCACAATTTTTCCCTCTATTGCCTCATTCCCAACTGCCTACCCAGATGCCAGTGTCTCCCCCATCCTGGAAAAACCCTCACTTGGTCCTTCTATCCTCATTAGCCAGCATCCTATATCTTTTCTGCCCTTTGTGGCTAAACTCTTTGAAAAGGATATCTAAAACAGATGCTTCCATTACTTCTTCTCTCTTAACCCTTTACAATCCAGCTTCTGACTTCATCATTCCACCAAAACTTCTCTCTCTAAGCTACTAGTGATCTCTTCTTTGCCAATCCCGGTGGCCTTTTCTCAATCCTCATTCTCCTTTTCGCCTTTGCCATTGATCTCTCCCCTCTGGCCCCATTCTCTTCTGAGTTTTTAGGACCTGATCTCTCTTGGTTCTCTTCCTCCATCTGATTGTTCTTCCTCCGGATTCTTTTTTGATCCTCCTCCAGATCATACCGCTAATCCTAGAGCCTCTTCCCTGGGCCCTCTTCTCTTCTCCCTCTATTCTACTTCACTGTGATCGCCTCAGTTCCCATAGGTTTAATACCATCTCTAGGCTGATGATTCTCAAATCTACCTTTTCTGCTCCAGTCTCTCTGCTGACCTCCAATCCGCCTTTCAGTCATCTTCAACTGGATGTCAGTAAATATCTCAAACTTGATGTGTCCAAAACAGAACTCATTTATTTCCCCCAAACCCTCCCCCACTCCTTCCTGCCCTCTTACTGTAAAATTGTTGGAAACCTAGGAATCATCCTGGATTCCTCCTCATTGTTTGCCACCTCCCACTCCACCCCCGGCCCATATCCAACCTGATACCAGACCTGTCAGGTTCACCTCTAGCCCCCTTCTGCCCTCTGACCTACTGGCACTCTGGTCCAGGCCCTTTTTGGCCCACACCTGGGCTATTACAGTAGCTGCTGTTAGTTACTCTTCCAACTCCCCTCAGCCACATAAAAAGATGGTCATATCTTTGGTCTTGCTATTAATGCACTTTGGTCACCTATTAATGTACCACCTCAGGAACTTCAAAATCCCCTGCCTCAGATTTTATCCTTTCTCCCCATCTCTGACATCCAACTCCTTTCTACTTGAATGGATCTCAGACATTGTTGTTCTCAGCACAGTATTGCTTGCGGTGAGCAATCTCAGCACACTGACTGTTTAGATTGGCAGCACCCTGGGAGAGTTGGGAAATTCATTTATGCACATTTTCCCTTCAATAAGAACAGACATTTTTGTTCTTGGCGTGTTCATGGTCTGATGTGTTTTGAGGTTACAGCATATGTCTAATAGGCAAATTTTGTTTATTTTGTGAATAAAATGTTTTATCTGCAATAACATGACAAAATTTTGCAGCACACCTAGCAAAACACCAATTACACAGACTATAACGTGCTTTTTGAGAGCCTCTGCTCAGCTCACAGTGCCAGCAGCAAAATGAAAACCATTGTACCCTCTTAACCTCACATTTATCTCCACCTGTCCTTCCCACCTGCTGCCAAATGAAATGTCACTGCCCAAGAAGGTCTAGGGCCTCCCTGATGCCTTGAAGATCTAATACAGAGTTCTCTCAAGCCCTTCATAAGCTTCATTCTTCACAAGAATCATTTGACCTCTTGGACCCTCAGTTTTCCCATATGTAAAATGAGGAATTAGGACTAGGTGGTCGCCCCAGCGCCAACTCTCTTAAGTGCTAAGTAAGATTCCTTCTCAACCAAACTATTTATTCTAAATAACTCCTCTTTCTTGTCTTATTTAAGATGGGACTTTTTAGTTGACTTGAATCACAAGCTGGCTCCTGCCCATTTCTAGCTGGCGTCTACTTGACTTCCCTTCTTACTGTGTTATATATAATATTCCATCTCCCCCCACCTTTAATTCTTGGAAAACCCCTGTTTCTATCTAGGCTCACAAGTGCTTCATTTTTCTATATGAAGCCTCTCCTAATCTTCAAAGTTGATAGCATTGTCCCTCTTGGACTTAATTTCCTTTACATATTTTGTGTGTTCTCCATATCCTTATTTTTGTGTTCTACCCCAATTTCTGTCTACCCCAATAGAATATATTAGTGGCCTGGGCCACTTGTTTTTGTCTCTGTATCCCTAGCAGTGCTTGGCACATAGTAGGCACTTTCTAGTTGAAATTCCTTCTAGCTCTCAAACCCATCATCTCCTCAGGTTTTAATCTGTGGTTTCTGCCACTAATTTGCTTGTGACTTGAATCATTTGACCTCATGGACCCTCAGTTTTCCCATATATAAAATGAGGAATTAGGACTAGAGATCCCCAGCACCAACCCTCTAAGTGCTAAATAAGATTCCTTCTCAAACAAACTGTTTATTCTAAATAACTCCTCTTCCGTGTCTTATTTAAGATGGACTTTTTAGTTGACCTGAATGACCCTTAGGGTTGAGCGCTGCTTTAGAAATGGAACCAAGCCCATAAGTCTTCCTGGTCCCTCAGACAGGTCTTACCTGATTCTGCCCTGAGCTGGGGTAATGCTAGTGTGATACCTATGAGGGTGGGACCTGTTGTGGCTTCCTGATGGACACTAGGTAACACCTGCAAGGCACCCTATGGAATCTTTCATTTTTTTCAAGCTCCAAGCCTCCACTACAGTAGCCAAGAGCCCACTTGGGGCCTTGCAAAAGGTGGTCTGTTTTGCATGTACGTGAGTGTTAGGGTGAGAATGCACCATTCATATCACAGTGCTATCATATGCTTTACTCTGTGGAGTCTGTGAGACAGGGAAAGGAGGGAAAATGGTTATTTTTTGCTTTTGTAGTATTTTAGCCTTTTATTTGTACATCACATGCAATTCTGAGTATACCATTCCTCCCTTGCAGTCTTTAGCAAACCTTCTTATATAACCAGAGTTTAAAAGGAAATTAAAATAGGTTGGAGAACCTCACATTCACAGTAAGCTGACTTCATGTGCAATATAATCCATACCAAGCACACCCAACTCCAGTAAAAGGGGAAAGATGCATTTTTTGGTATATTTAAAAGTCTCATTTTTATTGATATCTTTTGTTCTAATGTCTAAATTTTCAAATATATTTCTCTCCTAGTATCCAGGAAGCTGTCCTATTAACCACCAAGGGTTTGTTTTTTTTTTCCAAAGGAAGAGAAACAGTCAAGCAAAATGGATAAACAAATCAACCGTTACTGACAGGATAGATTATACTATATTCCATATCTCTGCACAACGGGGCTGGAAGTACTTTTTTCTCAGCTTCCTTCCTGGGTCAAGCATGCCCATTACATTGATGACATCTTCTGATAAGTGGTGGTGGGTAAAAGACTGAAGTGCTTGAGGAAACAGGTTCAGTCTCTCAAATGGGCCAATTGCCCGGCATATTCCTCACTTGAGGACTGAATCTCAAATACAGAGAGAGGTATACTTTTACACATTAAAAACAATCAAATAAGACCAGTTAATTAAAAGGAAACAATTCAATATTAGGTAATCTAATTTCTATTTGGAGGAAAGATTGGGAGGGGGAGAGTAAACAGGTGTAATTCCCTGAATTCAGAAAAAGATGGTCAACCTCCTCACTCCCTCCCACCAGATGTCTGTGAACAATCAAAGAAACATGGAAACTTCCTTTTTTTTTTTACATTTGATTACTAAGGGGCAGTTCTCATATGAGGCATGGGTTACTTGAGATGTACAATTGAGAAAACTTTCTATCATTCTTTGAGTTTGACTGGATTTCTGGCCAGCTCCTTGGTTAAAGGTAAACAGTACAATAAGGTTTTCTCCCACAATTGAATAAAGTTTTCTTAAAAGACAGAAGTTGTACTAGACCCATAATTGAATAAAAAAAGGAATAGAGCCAGCTCCAGATTGGATCACAAGATGTAGGCATTGTGCTTATTCTGTTCCTACAATTAACCCCTCTTTGTCCTAATCCCTTTAATTCCTTGAGTTTCCTCATGCTGGTGGAGCAGTCTTTCTGTTTGTGTGGCTGTTGTGTTCTGTATGTTATTTTCCTGGTTCCACTGACTTGAGTCACTCCATATGTCTTCATGTGAGTCTTTCCTGTCTCTGTTTAGTTATAAATGCCATAAGATTTTAAAGAATGTTGCATTGGGACCCTGTGTTCCATTTTTTTTGATTACGGCTTGATAGTCTCCTTTCATGAGGTTCTCAAAAGTTCTGAGTGAACAGCAAAATGAACACTAATCTCTTACATTTACATGATGAATTTAAACTTTACTATTGTGCTTTCCCCATCTATTATTTAATCTGATCCTCAAATCATACCAGGGAGGGAGATAGGACTAGGATTAATTTCCCCCTTTGACAGATTGTCATTGGTGTGTGAAGGTCACCCTGGGTTCTCAAAGGCTGTGCCAGGGAAGGCAAGCTCCAGCAAGCCCTTCCAGTCTGAAAATGAGTCCAGGGCTGGTGAAAGGTGCCATCTGTCCCAGGGTGGGGACAGGCCCTGTGTATTCCAGGACTGTTTGAACTGAGCATGGGTCCCCAGAACTGGGCTGCCTGTTGTTGGCTGATGATTGTTTGGGCCACAGCTACACCATCACAAATGTCTGTTTAGGTCATGAAGGGCCCTGACCTCTGCTATTGGTATGACTGCCAACCCACACTGCTGAAATCACTTTTTATTTTTAATTACTTAAAATATTTCTGCAATTGAAAACAAACATTTTATCCTTTCTCCACAACATATCTAACATCCAACTCCTTTCTACTTGACTGGATCTTAGACATTTTTGTTCTCAGCACAGCATTATTTGCCACTGTTTAGATTGGCAGTACCTGAGAGGGTTGAGAAACTCATTTATGCACATTTTTCCTTTCAATAAGAGCAGACATTTTTGTTCTTTGCTTTTACTAGTTTGATGTATTTTGAGATTACTGCATACATCTAATAGGTAAGTTTTGTTTATTTTGTGAATAAAATGTTTTATCTGTAGTAACATGACAAAATTTTGCAGCATACCTAGTAAAACACCAAATATACAGACTGTAGCACACCTTTTAAGAGTCCTTGCTCCTCTCATATTGCCAATGCCGTAGTGCAGATCCTTCCCATAGACAGTGATAGAAACCTGCTTATCTGTTTTTATCAAGTATGCCCTTCTGAGTGAGTCAGAACATTGTCTTTATTTTCCAGGTAATAAGGTTTTTAAAATGTAGGTTTAGGCTTTTTTTTCTCCCACAGCTCCCCAGACCCACTTAGCAATTATTTTCCAAAACCCCCTTAATAAATAACTGCATAGGCAAAACAAATTCCCCTGTTATCAGTGTCTGAAAATGTGTCTTTGCATTTTAAATTAATCATGTCTCTGTCAGGAAGTGAGGGGCATCTTGTTTCAACTTCATTCATTTGGATTTAAGAGTTTATCATCGTACTGATCATCATTGTAAAGCCTTTCAAAGTTGTGGGGTGTTTTTTATCATTAGGTATTGAACCATTGACAGATGAGGAAAAGAAGGTCAGAAACTACTGATTCAGAGTCACAGCACTTGTATGTTATACCTAGAACTTACATCTTGAGCTGGAGTGTGCTGACCCTCCTTCCAGGATTCTCCTTGACTGATGGTGGAGTTTCCCTCCATGAGTTTACCTAAGCCCCTCTTGGATGTGTTTGCACTTTATTTTGGCCTTGCCAGCTTCTTGGTGGTGATCGGGCCTTTTCAAGTTCATTGCTGGATAGGTAAAGTAGCTTCATGGAATCAAAAAAGAGACCCCAGAGCTCAGCTGGTCCCAGAATCCAGACCCTTTCCTTTTTTTTATGGTTTTCAGTGTTTATTCCTATCTTTGTTTTTTCTGTATCTTCTTTTCTGAATCTACTCATCCCTCTGCCCTTCCCAACAAGCTGTTCTCCGGTCATAGGGAGAAGCAGCAAATTTGCACATTCACTGATTCCCCACATTGGGAAGCAGGGAGTGGACAGGTGGGTTTCTCATCCTTTCCCTGGGTCAGGTCTGGTCACCAGTCACATCAGTGATTCTGTGTACTTCAGGCTGCATCAGGTTATATGACTTTGTGGCGCTGTAGTGCTCAGAGAGCTGGGCCTGGAGTGCAGAAGCCCTGAGCTTCAGTGCGGCCAATTTCCTTCAGTTTCCCCAATTGTAAATTTTGGGAAGGGTCGTAATAAGAGCATCTCCCAGATCCTCCCAGGATTATTGTAAGAACCAAATGAGATATTTGTTAAACACTTAGCACCCTGCTGCGGGCCAAGCACTATGCTATGTCAGTGTTTATATATTATTCTCTGAATTCTTCATATTCATTGATTCTCTTTGTTTTAAGTATAAAATGAAAGTTGAAAGTGTTAAGTAATCCCTCTGGAAACAAGAAGAGTAAGAATTTGAATCCAGATTCTTTGATTTCCACATTTAGTGCTCTCCAAATTAGACTTTATCCTATAAAATTCTTAAAAAACAAATCCCCAAATATGACACCCTCAGTGCTCAGCTGCCCAGATTTGTTGAACTGATTAATGCTTACCCTATTCTATTGAGTTCTTGCTGTTTACATGGCCAGAACAGATGAAAATGAAAAGGCATTCCCATTCGATTCTGCAGCATGAGCAGAGGTATGGAGGCTGGAAAGTGTGGGCCTATCTGGACACTGAGCTATTCAGTTTCCTTGGAGCAAAAAGTCTTGTGTTAGGGAATATTGGAAGGTTAAGTTGGAAAGGGAACTTGGGGCTGGATCATGGCTGGCCTTGAATGCTGAACTAATAAGAACCCCTGGATGTATTGGTGGGAAGCCATCAAAGGTTCCTAAATAATAATCACTCATACTTCCCTAAGCTTTACAGTATATGAAGCAATACCACCCCCCACCCCCATTCCTCTTGAGAGCTAGGTAATGTAAGTAACGTTATTCCCATTTTAGAGATTTTGAAGCTTGGGCTCAATGAGATGAAGCCCAGGGTCACAGAGCTAGTCTGTCTCAGAACAGGGCTCCAACCCCTCTCTTGCCCTGAGCCCAGAACATGGGGATGGGCCTGGCCTGAGCTGGCCTGGCAGCCTAGGCGGGATGGAGCAGAGTGGGGAAATGAGAAGTGAAGAGCACAGAAGCCAAAGGACACACCCCGGTGAGGGCCCACGAAACCAGGGAAAGACAATAATGGCCACAAATCCCTGTCCAGTCAAGAGGAAAGAAGTTCATGATTATTCTTTGTGAGAGTCGATGCACGCTTGTTAACAGTTGGGAAACCAAGGAGCTTTCTTCAAGTGTACAGTTTTATGTTTATGTGCTTTTCTTCTTGTTTGTGTATTTTATGCTTGTACTTAGTTATGGAATCTAAAATAAAATTTACTTTAAAAAATACAGGTAAGACTGAATAAGAGCCAGAGATGGAGAAGGACCAAGATTCATTTTAAAAGTAGAAACTCCAACATTTGGCAATTTATTGGATGTGAAACATAGGAGAGTCAGGCAGACACTTCATTTGTCAGAGAGGATGATGGTGCCATTAAAAGAAATTGGGAAACTTAAAGAAGGAATGTGGACAGCGTGTATACTGGGTTTAGGAAAAGATGGATTTGAGGGGTGGCAGGTGGCCAAAAGACAGCTGTGCCTCAGCTAGTTGGAAATGCAGAACCAGCACTTGGGAGTAAGATTGAGGGTTCATTCCTGGGGCCTTTGAGCATATTACTTCTCATTCTCAGGCTTTTTAGCATCATTAGTCAGGATTAATAATAGTAGTATTTATATAGCACCTACTATGTGCCACACTGTGCTTAACATTGTACACATTTTTTCATTTGATCTTCATAGCAATATTGAGAAGTGGGTGTTATTATCCCAATTTTATAATTGAAGAGCCTCAAGCAAATAGGTTAAGATGCTGGTCCAAGGTCACACAGCTCATGGGGTCAGATTTGAACCTGGGGCTTCTTGACTCCAGGCCTAGTCCCCTAGTCTATCTGTACCAAGGTGGAGTAATGGCCCAGCAAGCCAGACTAGCTATTGGCATGTGCTAAATGGTGCCTGACCATTTCAGGGATCCATCACTTCAACTTGGTGGGGTTCTCTTTCCACTGATCCTAGAACAACTTAGTGGATGCTCTTGTGGCTGAAGTTTGTAGCCACACCACTAGTGGTGAACCTCTTAAACATGTAACTAGGTTGGTGCTTGGATTCAAGCTGTCAAGGTGCTGTCATTCAAGGCCTTAACCACTTGCTAGCAGTTTTTCCTCCATTGGGACCACTTTGGAGAACCTTGGTTTGCCTTAGAGCCACACTGAGGCTTTTGAGGAGTCCTTACATGGATGATTGTGGCATATGAGCACTAAAGGGCCAGTGTTACTCTTCTCCTGGATTCTCAATATTCTGCCTCTTTTGAAATCATAGAATTTTTGAGTTAGAAAGTCTGGTGCCCTGGCCTTGGCTGTTGGCTCCATTGCATCTCCTGAAGCAATTCATAGATCCTTCCCTGAGTTGTAAGATTAGGAATAAAATGTCTGTCACTCCCAGGGCTGTTAGGAGGGGAATGGAAGTTTTTGAGTTGAGACCTCTTTAAAGAACTGCCTAAAACTGAGATATTTAAAGGTCCAAATCTCCTAAGGACCAGCTCAAAGCATCTCTCACTGGCAGCGGCCAATATAACCTACACCTGATTGCTTCTGGTAATAAGGAACTCATTGTCCCCCTAACAGCCTGTTCCATCATTGGCTAATTTGCTCCTCTTGAGCTGAAAACCTACTCTGTATTACTTTCTACCAAATAATAGCCCTTTAAATATGTGAGTACATTCCCATTTTTTTCAACTGCTCCTCTTAGGATGCTTCCTCTTAGCCACACATTTTTGCTTGTAGATCCAGCTGATAAATGCCCCTTTTAAAGTGGGCTCCCCAGAATGGGACACAAAATCTCAGTTTTAGAGTAATGGAGAAAAAAAAAAAACCCACACCAAAGCAAGGTGTTTAGACTGGAGGAAAGGCCTGGAGCATGGAAGCTCCTTGTGGATAGAGGCTTTTGATTGTGTCTGTATCTCCAGTATATTATATTTAGGAGATATTTAAAAGTATTTGTTGAATTTTGCAAATCCTGTCCTCTATCTTTGAGAACACAGTCCAGAAGAGGGCATTCCCTTTGCTTAGCCCTCTCCTTTTTGTGTATCCCACTCTCCGTTGTATTTGTTACTTTTTTTTCCCATCCACCATTTAATTATCTTTATATCTTGGTTGTGAAACATAGTGCCTTCCAGCTTATAGTGGATGCTTAAAAATTATTGAATTGAAAATGCAATACAATATCCTGTCTTGTATAAACCTTTTAAACCACCAAAAATATGGTTGAAGTCTTTCCCCTCATAGCAAAGGGCTTCTCTGTTATGTCAAGTGCATCTGGATATTTGAAATGAGGTTGAATTCAGGGAGAAAAATCTATCAGGTTCTATTTGAGAGAGAGCTCTTAGGCTACCAACTGGGGGACAGGATGACAGTCTTGTCAGTGACTAATTCCCTGGAGATAGGAGACAGACACCCTCCCAGACCAGGGGAAGGGCTTTCCAGAAACTGCTGTAATGTTCCTTTCCCTGGAGAGTTCTAAAATTATTTTGTTGTATTTTGGTGGCTGCAGGCAGCTGGAAGTCCGCCTCACTTCAGCTGGGGTTCCCCCAAGGCTTCCCTGGGTCATTCTTAGGGCTGATTGGCTCAGGGATCTCTAAGGGCATCTTCCCTAGGAGTCACAGAGACAAATCATGGGATACGATAATATCACTTACAAACAATAAATCTACCTCTGGCTTTCTGTTTGATATTTTCTAAACTACAATTCTCAGGTCCTGTGGGTATTGCCACTGCTGCTTCCTGTGGAAAGGAGGACCAAATCACTATGCCTTGCAAACATTTCTGTGTCAGTTATAAAGGTCCATTATTCACATTTATTTTGCAACTGGTTGATAAATTGCAAATGCTTCCCTTAACTTGTCCCAGTAGCTGTAGGAAAGAAAATTGAACAATTAAAGCCCTTGGCCCTTGTGTGGAATTGGAGTAAAATACAGTTGAGTTATCCATAGCTATATCTTGCCCTTTCATTGCTCTTCTTGGTTTCTTTTCATCCTTTTTTAATATTGGATAAGGAAAATGCATGAAGTCCTGGAATCTCAATTTCCTAAATAATCTCTTAAGATTCTTTCCAAAGAAGAGTATTCTATGATTCTAAGCCAGGGATAAAGGCAGGACTTTGGAGTCCAGATCTCCTGACTCCCCAATTCATAGTTCTTTCCATCAGATTCTTGATGTTTATAATGATGACCATAAGTCATCAACACTTTTGATTCTGTTCTTTATACTGTTAAAAAAGACAGGCGTGGATGTGTGTATAATCAGTTTCTTACTGATTTTCATCCAGAAGAATTAAAAATGTTAAAAATGCTTACATGGGGTTAGCCTTCAATTATCTGAAAGAATCAGATTTATGGTCCTTCATTCAATGAGGGTCAAGGATGATTGGCATTTTAACATATTTGATTTTTATTTTAAGTAGCAAAACTATACCTGAATTTTGAGGTACGTTTGAAAAACTGGGAAAGGGATAGTTAGCCAGTTTCTCCCCAGGAATCTGGCAAGTATGAGCAGGAACCAGGTGGAGAAAGGTTGACTAATAGATTGCCAATTTGACCTATAATAGGTCTCATTTCACCCACACACAAAACAGTTTTAAAGTTAACTCAAGTAGGTTGGAAAGAACCTCTACAGAATGTCTGGGCCCATGGAAAGCAGGACCCATGTTGTTTATTGGAGTTGTTCCTAGGCGCTACCTAAACCTCCCCTCCTCCAGGAAGTCTTCCCTTGGCAGCTCTATCCCCCACTGTCTGTCTGCTTACTGCATTGCAGTTTTTAGCACACCATTCATAGTTTTGGAACGGTTCTTAGCTCAGAGGGTATCGGTGCTGAGAGGTCCACAGAGGGCCCCTGGGCCAGCTCCTTGCTTAGCCAGCGATGGGCCCTGACATCTTCATCCCAAGGCTGCACTGTGGGTCTCTGTGCCAGGTGCTCAGTGCGAAGCGAGGGGGACGGGCGGCCTGGAGTCCCACAGATTCCTGACCCTTGTTCTTCTCTCCCTGAAGTCCATGCTGAGGGATGCCCAAGAAGTTCCAGGGCGAGAACACCAAGTCGGCCGCTGCCCGAGCGAGGAAGGCCGAGGCCAAAGCGGCAGCTGATGCCAAACGGCAGCAGGAGCTGGAGGATGCCTATTGGAAGGATGACGACAAACACGTCATGAGGAAGGAGCAGAGGAAGGTCTGTGACGGGCTTGTCGTGCACTTCCCGGGGGCCCCCTCCCATTCCTCCCCAGATTCAGGTTAGAGGAATTGGGAGTGTTTAGCTCAATGAAGAGAAGCTATAGGCAGCCATGATGGCTAACAGCATCTCTGAGTGGCTTGGGACAGGGCCCAACGGGCAGAACTGGGACAATGAAAGGGAACTGCAAAGAGACAAGTTGCTGTTGAGTGTTAAGGAAGTTCTAACTGTTGGAGCTGTCCAGCAGTGACATGAGCGGCCCTCAGAGTGAATGAACTCCCAGTAACCTGGAGCATTTAAGAAAAAGCTGGATGGCTTCTTTCTGAGAATGTCGTGGGTGGGATCTGATGTGGTTTCAGCCATAAACTCTTTAAAATGGCCTTGTTTGCCATAGAAGAGGCTTGCTTCTTATGTTCTTTCTTCACCCATTAAAAACTTGATTGCTGACACTGAAATATTAGTGTTTACCAGTGGATATAAAAAATACATTAGAAATTTCCCTGAAACTAGGAATGGGGATAGGAGTCCATCTAGCTGGAAGACAGGATAGATAGAAAGAGGAAATGTGGCTGAGGTCACACTTCCTCCAGTCTTCCCTTATCTTTTCTGGTGTGAAGTGACCTTTCTCATCTGCACTCACAGCATTTTAACCTTCTTATTGAAATACTTTCACATTATTGTGTGGAGGGAGAAAGAAAAAGGGAGGGAAAGAGAAAGAGAAAGCTATAAAACATACACACACACACACACACACACACACACACACACATATGAGAAAGATCTCAGGACATGGAATATCAGAAATGGCGCCTACAGCATAAAAATACAGGTTCTTAGAGTAAACCCTTGATAAATACTTTTGGGGGTTTGTTGAATTCCAGAGGAAGAGAAACAGGCCCAGATTCAGCTCACCCTGAGCCTAGTGGTCCTTCCTTTGAATCCCTCGGGTCATGGGGAACCCCTGCTTGCCAAGACTGATGGGAACACTCTGGGCTCACTCTGAAGGTTGGGATGGTCTTTCTGATGTTGACCCCAAATCTACCCATCATTCCTAGTTTTCTGCCCTTTGGGACCAAAGAGGACAGATCTCATCTCTTGTCAATGGAAAATTCTCTTAAGTACAGGAAGACAGGGCTCCCTAAGTGTCCCCTTGGTTTTTCTCAGATAGTTGTTCACTTTGGCCAGAAGGTGGCAGGAGAGGACCGGAGGTAGCCATCCTCTCCCTGGCACTAAGGGGACTGTGGTGGTGCCGGGGGCCAAGGGAGCTGCCACCCATTCTCCTTTCTCCTCCGACATGTGATGTCTGTCTGTGTGACACTGGCACTGAGGGCCCGGCCTGGCTGGCCCCTCCCCACTTGAGGGAAATCATTTTAGGGTTCGGTGGAGCTTAGCACAGTGCAGGCGGGTGGGCTCAACTTGTGTATTATAGGACAGACAGCCCATAATAAGGATAAAGTCTTGGAGACTGGGAAGTGAATGCCTGGAGGCAATACCATGGAGAGTTAATGGGCTGATTCCTGTCACTGTGACATTACTGTTTATTTGGCACTCATTTCAGCTCTCGTTCTGGAAGTCCCCAAATGAATGTCTGATTTCCTTGGAGAGCCACATGAACATCCTTTGAACTAATATAATGTTCTAAACCTCTTATTGCAGTCTTACATTTTAGTCTGTATTCTGTTTTTATATTCATAGGATGTCAAATCTAGATGCCACCTTAAAACGGGGATGTAGAATTTGAAAGCTGGAGGGATTGTTGGAGAGCTTTTAGTGTTTCGCTCGCTGCTGAGAGCTCATAGTCTAGCAGAGAAAATAAGAGAAATTTATAGGAATATCACTACTATGACCCAGAATTGGATATAAGAACAGCAGCGAGGTGGGGAAGAGCCAGCCAGGATGGACCATCAGCATCAATGTCATATAGGCCAATGTCACATGTTGAAGGAGAAAGGAAAATGGGTGGCAGCTTCCTTTCCTCACAGCACCCACATTGTCAGGATAAGCTTCCTTGAGAACATTGTTCTGTGGTTCCTGCCATCCCTGCCATCACTCTGCTCTAAGGTCTCAAGGACTCTGCGAAAACAGACTTTCTCTCTGATGATGTATATTGCTCTCCAAAGAAATCAAGGCATTCATTTTGAGGCCTCCAGAAGGCACACCACACTTGATGCCTTTCCCTACAACAGGGCATTTTCTCCAGGCCTGACGGGTGTATAAGATTTCAGGATAGACAGATTGGGGGAGAAGACATTCCAATTATGAGGGTGTGTGTCCTAAACTAAGGCACTGAAAGACAGGATACATGCAGAGAATGTCCAGTACTTGGATTTGAAACTTGATTCTATGTGACTTGGAACAATTTCCTTGACCTCTCAGGGCCTCAATTTTCTTGTCTCTGAAATGAGAGGGTTGAATTCTATAGCCCCTTTGTGCAGTTTGATGAGAGTGTAAAGTGGGTGAAGGGGGAGTAGTGTCAGGAGAAAAGGTGGGAGAAGCAGCATGTGACAGTGCTCCAGGAGATGGAGCAGAGGAGAAGACTGTGGTTTGACTCCCAGCTCAGCCATTCACCATCTGTATGAGCTTTAACAAATTCCTTCCCTTCTCTGGATCTCATTTTCTTTTTCTGTAAAATGAATCTGTTGAACTCAGTGATCTCTAAGATCTATTACAACTTTAAATCTTATGATCTTATAAATGGAAGATCAATTCAGAATATGACAGGCCTTATATAGTAAAGAAGTTAAGGAATACACACATTTTCTAGAGGTTAGTCATTAGGAAAATGACTCTAGCCAGGTCCTTAACCTGAGGTCCATAAACTTCTTAATCTTCCAACAAATGCAAAATAATGTATTGGGTTCCTTAAATAATCCTATGTATTTAGTTTTACACATTTAAAAACATTTTTCTGAAAGGGAGTCCATAGGTTTCAACAGAATGCCAAAGGAGCTAAATGATGGATAAATAAAAATATGAATAAGACCTTGCTCAAGCAATCTGATCAGAGAAGAGAAAGAAAGATAATATTAAGATCAGACTCTATCCCATCTTGCTTGGATTGTTCATTCTTGATCCATTCAGAGTCAAGTCTTACTAATCCATCTCTGACCATTCAGAACCCTAGATCTTGAAAGTAACCTTAGAGAAGTCATCCAGCTCATATGTTGTTTGGGTACTGCTGGTGGTAGGAAATTCACTCGCTATTCAGTCTTGATTTCTAGTCCACCCAATTTATACCTTTGCTCTACTTGGAAAATAGGGCACAAAAAATATTCACATTGGAGGCAGCCAGATGTTGCAGTCAATAGAAAGCCTACCCTGAAGTTAGGAGGATCTGAGTTCAAATTCCTGCCTTAGAAACTCAACACTTATATATCAGCCACTTTTTTCTATTCTATACTCACCCACCACTGGCCTACTTCAGGCACCTAATACTTACTTCAACTCAGAAACAACTAATTCTTCTTTAAACCTGTCCCAGCATTATCCATCTCCATACCCTTGTTCCAGGCACTTTTAATATTAAATGAAGGAATGAAACTTGATATTCTCTGGAGCCTTTCTTAAGACCTCAGCTGCCTTGCTGCCTCTCATACTTCAGGTCACTCTAATGAGGATGACATAATCCTGCCATTGTTCATGAAGGAATGGACTCAAGAAATCTCTTTGACCCCTGGATTCCAAAGCTGGTGGTGAGGATAATCGTGGAAGTGATGGAGGCAATGATGGTCATTCAGAACTAGAAGCTGAGAACTGGTTTCTGACCCCTCCATGATCTCCTCATAAATATATTGGTTTTAAAACAGAATCAGACTCTCTGGCCACCAATTTCCAGATATTCTAAGTGAAATCAAATAGGGAACAGAGACATTCTGATTTTTCCAAAAGATAGTATGTTCTTGGGAAAACATATCTACTATTAGTGCAGGGATCCTTAACTTGTGTGTATCGTGGACCTCATCAGCAGTCTGACTATAAAATGCATAAAATAAAATACATAGAATTAAGGCTAGAGAAAATTTAAAAATTTTCCTCCTAAGGAAGGAATCTTATTCATTCTGTCCATTAATCCTCCAAGTTAAGAATTCCCTAAGGTATCATTAGTGTTGCTGCGTTGACTTATTAGATGTGTGACCTTAAGGACCAGGAGTTTTATCAGGGCCTATATTTCTTTTAAAATAGTTCCAGCTGGGAACTTGGAAGTAACCTTAGAGAGATCATCCAGGTCAGATGTCGCTTGGATACTGCTGGTGGTAGGAGATTCACTCTTTTCTATTCTTCCCAATTTGTATATTCTATTTGTGGAATGTCAGAGTTTGATAAGACCTGAAAATACAGAGCCCAAGATAGTAGAACTGGAAGGGACTTTTCATATACAAACTCCTCACTTTAGGTCAGTTGTATTTGTTGGGAAGTTTTTTGTTATATTGTACTGAAATCTGCCTCCTTGTGACTTGTGCCCATCTCTCCTAAAAGGTCCTAGTTCCGCCCTTTGGACACACGGCCTAAGTCTGCCCTTTCTGATTTATAAAGGTTCCTCCCATATATGAAGATCACTGTCTTCCTGGACTGAGTATCTGGAGAGGAAGTTTGTAATCTTTAAGAAAATCCTTCTTCCCCAAGTATCCTCTCTTACTCGGGGTTGGCCATCCCCAGTTCCTTCAGCCAAACATCCTCGGCATGATTTGGGGACTCATCCCCTTCTGTTCCATCCAGTTTGTGCTCCCTGCCTGGAGGTGGTTTATGGTCTTGGGGAGGAGGGCTGCGGCTGTGGGAGGAGCAGGGAAGGTGAGAAGGCTCCTTCCTTTCCTCCATCTGTGATGTCATGGGTGCTGGCCTTCCTCCCATCACTGCGGAGCTCTCCAGAGCCTACATCCTGGAAGCCCTCGACTTGATTCACAAAATCCCACCCTGGGGGGATCACCTTGACTGCCTAGTCTGGCCCCCAGCCTCCCTCTGTCCCCGATCACCCTGGTCCCCCTTCTCAACATGGTACTCAGCTTGGGCCAGGCTGGGGGTAAAGGGCAGGGACATTCTCTCTCCTCCCTGGAAGCCTGGTCCTTCTTCCCATAGTGAAACGTCCTGAGCTCGGGGTCCCCAAACCCCCAGATCTTTGGCAAACTGCTGACTCACCCCCGTCTGGGATCACTGGAGTCTGTTTTTAAAACCAAGAGTCAGACTTGAGATTTAATGGGTAAGCGCTGTCTTACTGTGTTCTTAGCCTGAGTTCCCTTTTAGGTTCTGTTATCCAGCAGGTCCTGTTCTGGTCATCTGCAGACAGCCCACACTAATTAAGCACCAGCCTCTGCAAGGCCCTGGCCCCGGCCCGGCATAGAGGCAGACAGTCCTGCCCCAAGCGACATGCATATGTAAAGATCAGTAAGGAGTTGGGAGAGAGCTCGAACCCCGGGCTGGCTGTGCGGCCTTGGTCATGTCCCCCTCGTCCCCTTCCCCAGGTTGTCCGAGGCTCTAGCTAGAGAATGCACACCCAGCGCTTCGTTGGTGCTCACTACACCATCCTTACTGTACCAGTGCTCACTACTCATTGGTGCTCACTATACCCAGTGCTCACTACACCGTCCTCACTACACCAGTGCTCACAACACCCAGTGCTCACTATACTCACATACAAGGAGACTCGCTGACAAATAAATCCAAGGTGACTTGAGGAAAAGAAGGCTGACAGCTGACTCCTCCGGGAAGGCTTCCCTGAGGCGCCTTCCTCCCTCATCCTTCCCTTCTCGGGGTACCAGGGCACCTGCTGCCTAGCCATCTGTCAGCTGTCACAGAGCCTCCCCTCCTCCCACTCCAGCCACGCGCTTCCTGCGGCCCCTTGCTGGTAGGGAAGGACTGCGAGCTCTCCCTGGGAGCAGTCCTGGTGCAGGGCGGACGCCACCTTGGGCCCTGGGCTCCTCACAGGTGCTTTTGTTCTCTCTTCCTCTCCCTTCTCCCTTCCAGAAAGCTGCCCAAAGAGTTCTTTTTAAGAGGAAGAAAGACAAAACAGAGCAAGCCGAGAAAACGGGCTGACTGGTGTGCGGCCGGTGGGGGAGGGAGGGCCTGCTCTGGGTCCGTTGGGCTCTTTGCTGCTGGTTGGGTTTTCCCGTGTAGTCGCTGTGGTCACCATGGAAATCACTGGCTCGGCTCGGCTGCCTTCCCTCCCTCCACTCCTGGCCTCTCACTTCTCTGTATTCATCATATTCTTCCATGGCCGCCATGGGCTGCAGCTCTTCCCTAGCGGACGGGCATTTCCCTTGTTCCCAGTTCTTTGTGACCGTGGGGTGCAGAGCCTTTCTTTGAGTCACTGACCTCCTGGCCAACTTGGAATATCCCGGTGTCACAGGTGAAATTGCCCGGGATCACTCACCCAGTCGCTGGCAGAAGCAGGACCAGGTAGCTCCCAGATCAAGTCCTCTGTAGGACTTCCCCACCATGGTGTGAGATCTGCAGTTTGCCCAAGGCTTGGAGACCAGCAAGGAGGGGGTCTCTCCAAGGGCCGATATGACGGAACAGCCTGGCTCTGGCCAGAGGCCCACCGGGAGGGGAAAGGAGGAGGAGGGGCAGAGGCGGCCGAGCTTCCAGAATGTTAATGAGTCAGTGCCCCAGTGACTGGGCAAGGACAAAGCCGTGTGCGCAGGCGTGTCAGGGCGTCCAGCCATGCCGAATGACCAGGCCAGAGGGAGGGGTTTGTGCCACCTGCCCCCTTCTATGAGCTACCGAGCCCGGTCGGTGTCCCCCAACCCTGTTTTCTCCCTTTGATGGGGAGTGGCTAGGGAACTGAGCAATCTTTTCTCAGCCTGAATATTCTTCTGTTTCTTTCCTCTGAAAGTCCTTGGACCTTCCAGAGGCTGATGAAATGAGCCTGGCCACTATAAAGATAGCAGCTTATGTGCTTTTGGATATGGAGGGATTCTTTCATTCCCTTCAAATTATGGGATCTTTAAGGCCCCTCCTAACATTGCAGCTCTACAAACTTCCTATCAGCCCAAGCTCTTGAATAATGAAAGGGGGAGTTGGCTGGCCACTTGGTGGGCAGCGGGCCCTGAATTGGGAATCAGACGCAATTCTTTCAACTCCCATCTCTGCAATTTGTCATCTCTGTGACCTTGGGCCTTGGAGAATGAGGGGAGTTAGAGAAGTGCTGATTGCTAGGGCTGGAAGGGGCCTAAGATCTGGCCTAGCCTCTTGTTGTTCAGGCAGGGACTGAAGTCCAGGGCAGAGGACTCTCATCACCCTGGAGGCAGATTTAGGGCTTGACCCCAAGTCCTTCATGTCCCTTTGGAGGACTC
The DNA here is from genome assembly GCF_016432865.1 of Antechinus flavipes. NCBI lineage: Eukaryota > Metazoa > Chordata > Mammalia > Dasyuromorphia > Dasyuridae > Antechinus > Antechinus flavipes. The sequence continues at coordinate 676,172,799 of NC_067398.1, read as the reverse complement.
TCTAGGGCCCTCATCCAGCTCTCCCTTTATAATTGTGCGTTTCTACTTCAAGCAGCTTCATGAACTCCTGGTCTCTTCCAGCTCTGACAGAAGCTAAAGTGGTGAAAATAAATGCTGGTTATCTCAACCCCCTTTCTTTCTTCCTTTTACCTTCTTATCCTTCCCTGCCCCCAGATCTTGGAATACTCTTCTCTCTTTAACCTTGCTATGTTAGTTTTGTTGGTAGAGTGAGACTGTTACAGATCTATCTTAATTGCCCCCTTCACCGTGTTTTAAAGTTTTATAGTAGTGTGAGAGTTTTTAAGAACATCTAAATGATCACCCTGGTTAAGACCATTATTCTTTTGCCTTTGACCTATCATCTACCTTTGAGTGGGAATGGAGGATGGGATGGAAATGAAGAATTTTCTAAAAGCTCCAAAAATGGGGACTCAACCTGGGCCCAGTTCATAAACTCAGGTTGCTTGTTTGGAGTAGGGTTTTTAAATATTTTTATAACTGTATTTCAAAATGTTTGGTTTCCTTTGAAATCTATAATTTTATGCTTTTAAAAATAATATTCTGAGAAAAGAGGTCTGAAAGCTTCATCATACTGCCATGAGGGATCAGTGACATAAAGAAATTGAGAAGCCCTGATTTAAAATATAATGCAAATAAAACTCTTATATCTGTATAATGTGAGACAATTTATAAAGCCCTTTCTGCCTTCATTTCCTGATTGGGTGTGAGCAGCCCTCTTCAGAAGAAGGAAGTACTAGCTGGCTTGAGGTAACTATTGACTGAATGTTAAATTGTCCAAGGTCACACATTGAGTCAGCTACGGAGCTGGGACTGGAATGAAGGTTTTCCATCCTCAGGCCTCGTGCTTCACCTGCCATCCAAATAGCTCTGATTTAATGTCCTTGATCTTCAGGATTTGTATATTCATTTCTAGTCTCCCAGCAAGAAACCTGCTGTGCAATTGTGGCTACAGTCTTAGAATATCAAGATAAACATCTGAGGCCTGGGGTCTTTCTGAGACTGACTATCTTCCCCTGCCTCTGAATAGAATAGCCTTGGTTAATGAGCACAGACTATTTTCCCCTCCCTTCCCTCCCACCCCCCAAAAACACACATACACAAGAAGCAAACATGTTATGACCTGAGGTAGGGCTCCCTTTTAAATGAGGAGATTAGACTTCATATTCCTTGAGCATCTTTCCTAGGTCTAATATCATGTGACCTAAATCCACCCACCCCTTAGCTCTGACATTCTATGTTCCAAAGACTATCCCAGCTCTCATATTTTCTATTCTAAGGGTCCTCACAGCTCTGGCAAGTGTTCTAAGGACCCTTTCTCTCAGCTCTAGCATTTGACCTCCTAAAGTTTCTCTCAGCTATAACATTATATGAGTCTCCCCTCTGTATCCAACTGGCTCTTCTAGTTTGTGCTCCTGTGCTGACATCACAGATCTTCCCATTTCATAGATAGAGAAACTCTCCACTGAGTAATGGGAATCTGGTCTCTGGGCTCTTGTTTCAGCCTTTGATGGTGCTTTGAGATTCCTAACAAGGCCATGTACATATTATGAACCACAACTCCCCCCTCTCAGCCCTGGAAAGTTGGCCGGCTTAGCTGGGGTGATGTCGTGCTACTCTTTCAGAGCCTGAGGAAAATTCAGGCAGAAGGTTGGATTAAACCAGGTCGCCTCCTTCCCTGCTGAGCAGCAGTGACACTCATTTTGCTTTTCTTCCTGAGCTGATGGTTTTGCTGTGAATCTGTTGCTGTCAGATATATTTAAAACCATCAGGCCATCCTGCCCAGGAAATTCTCAGAGGAAGGGATGCCTTTTTCGTTCATTCAACAGCCTGCCCATAAAATGGAATTATGGCTTTCTCAAATGCACCGGTTGGAAATGGAATTGCTGAGCTGTTAATGTGGTGGTGGTGGTGGGGGGGGGGGGGGGGGGGATGATGGCTTTGGGGCTGGGGAGGGAGTGCAAGAAGCCCTTTCTGATTTATTCTCAGCAAACACAATAAGTACACTATAAATAAGTCAGTGACTTTGCTGCTTGCCCTGTTGGGGCGGGTGGGGGGGAATAGATGATTTACAGCTTAAATAGGGGGATACAAATCCTGCCTGTGCTATAGCGGAGCTCAGCCTGACTCAGACTTTCAGCAGCCAGGGCCTCTCTCAGGAGCAGTGTAGATGTGACTTTACCCTTGTGATGCCCATGGCTCTTGTCTCTGCCATAGTACTCTCCTCCTCCTTGGCACCCCTGTCCCTTTGAACCCAGAAAGCTGACTGTCACACAGACTGTCCAGCTTCAAATGGACCTGCACACAGGGCAAACAAGAAGACAGGACTCCTGTCAAAAGTAGCCCTTAAGAGGAAAAAAAAGTAGACTGGAAGGAAGACAGAGAGCTCCTTGATGTAGTCCAGGCTCTCTTTCTGACTTTGCTTGTGACTTCAAGCTCCTTCTCTCTGCTCCTCAGTGTTCCCAGTGACCCTTACAAATCTGTCATTCTTTGTTCAGAGATCTTTGACCTTCGTGTCCTGAAAACCTTCCCAGTTCCCTTTCCTTTTGCCTCATTTCAGTGACTAAACTGATTTTTTTTTCTCATACTTTGGCTTAGTGTGGGGCAGTGAAACTTGGACAACTATGCCATTGACCTCCTGTTTAGCAAAAGCACAGCCATGAATGATTGGATGTTCAAATATATAGTCAATGTATAAGAAATTTAATTCACTCTGTGATTTTTACCCTGTCTGTGGATACCCAGAGTGAGCCAGTTAAGAAGTTTTCCATTCTGTTGCTTGTTCTGTTGTTAAGGCTGAAAGTTTTCTTGCAGCTCCATTTTGTTCCCCAGGGATCCACCTCAGACCTTTGTCTACTTCCTTCTTCCATTGCTGGCTGCCTGCCTGTCCACAGATGCATTACCTTCTTCCCCGCCAGTCTCCATCAGCAGACATTTTCTGTTGCTGCTCCTCTGGGAAGGCCTGATGCAGTGACCCAAGTGCTGGCCTTGCAGAGAGCTGCTTAGAACAGCTCTAAGGATGTTCGGCCAAAAAGGGAATGGGAATAAGAACTCCTCTCCATTTTGGTTCCAGAGGGCTGTGAGGTTTCCACGTAAAGTGTCCTCCTCAGGGGCTGTGATTTGGCCATATCTGTTACCAGCTGGGGGAGGTGCCATATTGATAAAGTATGAGCTTTCCCTTGCAAGTACCACTGGGTGATAAGGGCGTGTCAGCAACCAAATTCTGAAGTCTCTAGTTGCCTGGCAAGTGAAGGACGGGCACCTTGGGAAGGTTGTCGAGGGGAGGCAGAGCGGTTCAGCAGAAGGAGTGTAGTGCTCCGCCTGACATTGACCATCCTTGGGGCTGTGGGCCCCAGAACCTCTCTTAACTCCCTCAATTGCAGATGGACAGGACTGAACTTGCTGTGCCCTGAGCATCCAGGATTCAGGGGCATAGGACTTAGGACAGGGGAGGTCAGAGCTGACATCTGTCCTGCTCAAGATAATGGCCTCCTTTTATGTGAAGCCCTTTACAAAGAGCTCACTCACATTGTTTCATTGGAGGAGGTGCTGGTATAGTCCCCATTTTCCTGAAGAGGAAGCAGGCAGAGATGAAGTGATTTTCCTATGGCCATACCACTAGGAAGTGAAAGAGGCAGTCTTCTGTTCTCGGGCCCTGAGCTGGGCCTGGCAGAAACAGAACAGAGCGGGCCCTGGATGCAAGAAGGAAGCCCGGCTTCTTGTTTTATAGATGACCAGGGCTGGGCCCCGGGCCACCAGAGAGTTTGGCAGAAGAAGCCAAGACTTAGGGCTCTTGGCTCCCCTATCAGGTTTTCTCCCTTTTACAGCACTGACTCTTCTTGAAAAAGAATAAAGAAGCATCTCCATCCTTTTGATTGGAGTCTTGGGAACCATGACCTTTAGTGCCAGCTAGAAGGAATAACAATCTTCTCGTGGTTAGCTGAGCGGCCAAACTGCCGGAAGGGGCCTGAACATCCCTGAGAGAAAGCGCAAGCATGTGTTCTGAGCAGGGCAGGTGTGTCAGGCGGCAGTCCGGGCCAGGAAATGAAATCCAGCTCATTCTGTGCTGGCAAAGAAACCTTGGTGTCTTGTAAATAAACAATGAGTGTCCTTGGGGAAACAGCTTTTGAACAGATGGTTGGGTGAGGCTGGGGTGGGGAGCTGGGAGGCTTAAAAAAGAAGCCGTCGGAAACACATGGTCTGAGTTCCTGTAAATCCTGGGGCCTTTGCTCATCCAGAGACCCAGGCTGGTTTCAGGCATGTTGGTGATGTCCGTCTTATAGGAAGGGCGAGCTCTCTGGGTTTATTTGCTCCTTAGTGGCTTCTGTGAGGAAGCAACCCCAGAAGTGACCAGTGCAGCCCCTTTATTTTCATATAGAGAATCTGAGATTCAGAGGGGTGATTACTTGCCCAAGTTCATATGGAATGGGTGTAGGGCTCCAGCCTAGGCCTCCTGGCTTGCTGCCTCCAAGCTGCCCCTCTTTTTTAACATATGGAAAAAGTGGGAACTGGCAGTGCCTGGTCATGGACTAGGGATGGGCTCACCAGGACTCCAGCACTGTTGTCAGCTCAGAAGAGAGCTTGATTCTTCTCTCTAACTTTGGTTTTTGTTAATGGCATCTTCCATCATCTTCCAGTTAGCCATGATTGTAATCTTGGAATATTCTGACACTCTCAGCCTCACAGAATCTCCAATTTGGACTGTTCACTTGATACCTGCCCCTGAGCCCCCTCTTCCACATCCTAAGGAAGGAAAACCATGACTTCCCAAGGTAACCATATTGGGAGTCAAGCCTGGATCTGCTTATTGCCCCACTTTTCCCATTGCCCTAGTTCTATCCTCAGTACTAAACAAGAGTAATCTCTCTTCTGTAAAATAGCATTTCAGATAATCAAAGTGGTTTTTGTCTTTCCCTCCTCCCCTCTTTTCCCACTAGATGTGGGAGAAAGGAAGATCAAAGTTCAAACTCAGGCTCAGACACTTCCTAGGTGGGCTAATCACTTTTATTTCTTCTTGTTTCCTCATATGTAAGATGGGGGTAATAAAGGTACCTACCTGCCAGGGTTATTGTGAGGATCCAATGACATATATAAAGTGCTTTGCAAACCTTAACTTGCTGTAGGTTTCATTATAATAATGAGGATTGTCGTCAATATCATAATCATTCTCTTTTTCAGATTGAGCCATTTCCTTCAGCCAGTCCTCTTGTATCAAAGGTCCCTTGCCATCCTGGACACTATTGTGGGTGCTTTTCAGCATGTCAGTATCCTTCCTAAAATGTCTTTTCTTCATGTGGTTTGGCCAGGATGGGGTCTGTAGTTCTGCACACTCTTCTTCTGCTCTCGTTTCTTTTGACTTAGATTGAACCCACCCCACCGTCCATTAAAATCCCTAGTCTGGGTGCTAGCCACACTTCTCCCTCTTTGTATCCGGAATGGCAATTTTATGAGCTCACATCAGAGCACATTTGGCCCATAATTTTAGCCTATAATGACCTTACTGAGGTGGGATTGTCTCCCAGCCCTGTCACTCCCCTGGCTTTATTGTCATCTGCGTACCGGATAAACATGGCCCTTGTGACTCATCCAGATCATTGATAGAAGTGTGGGCTTATAGGGGACAGCTAGTTGACACAGAGCACCAGCCCTGAAGTCAGGAGGACCTGAGTTCAAATCTGATCTCAGACATTTAATACATCCTAGCTGTGTGATCCTGGGCAAGTCACTTAACCCACAGAGACTCCCAAATCATTCATCAGAGACCTCTGTAAGAGCTGGCATTGGTCATTCTTTGATCATTTAGTTAGAGTGATTCTGCGGCCTAGTTCTTCTCTTCTCTTCTTCCCTCTCTCCATCCCTCCTGTTCACCCATTATGGAACACGCTCCCACCCAGAATGTTGCTGCAGCTTTCTGGTCAGTCTTCCTGGCTCAAGGGTTCCCTCCATCACTCTTCAGCCAGAGCGGGCCACAGTGCAGTCCCAGGCCTCCAGGCCTTTCCAGTCTCCTTATACCTGTCTTCCCTTCCCTGTACTCCACCATCTGGCTCCACGCATTGTCATGGGCAGTCTGTGTCCTGATCTCCCCGATTTTCCTCAAGTTCTGACTAGATCCCACCTTCTACAAACAGCCTTTCCCAGCAGAGACAGCTGCCGTTGCCTATCCTGTAACACCTTGTTTTGTACACAATTATTTGTGTGTTGTCTCTTTGCCTTTCTTTGTGTCCCTAGCATTTAGCACAATGCCTGGCATATAGTAAACACGTAATAAATGCTTATCAACTTCTTGCTATTTTGCTCTCTTAAGTGGTCATCAAATCAGTCAGTAGATATTTATTAAACCCCTACTGTATGCCAGGAATTAAATTGCAAAGATGAAACAGACCGTGTCCTCAAGGAATTCTTTGGGAAGAGACCATGTGGAAACATACATTTTTAAGCACTTAGTATGTGCTATTTACTGTTGAGATCTGGGCATAGAAAAACAAAAATGAAACCATTTGTGCTTTCAATGGGTATCAGTTTCTCCCCTTCCCCTCTCCTCAAATAAATATATAAATGCAGTGTGTTCTGGCCACCCTCTATAAGCAGGGAAAAGCAAAGAAAGCTCTGACAAGAAGAAACTCCATTTTCTTTCTGATAGTTCTGAGAAACATGAGCTAAGTCCCTACAGAACAGTACTAGTTTAGCCTTAATATCACTGCCTCCCAGGTTGATTTCCCAGTTCTTCCCCCAGGCAAGCCTGGGGAGTGGGCAGACAAGCCAGGCCCAACGCTCCCAGTGCCAAAGTGTCCCAGGCAGAAACGAGGGCTTCGCCCACTCTGTCCCACTGATTTTGACAAATTGCTCTGAGGTCATTTATAAAGCAGCCAGGGAGGAGAGGAGCCGATGGCGGCCGCAAAGACTCCATACTCTCTCTCTGAGTGACACGGCAGCTCACGGGCTTGGGGCCAATCCCAGAATCTTGGCTTCATGAGGCCGTTGCAGCATTTTCTCATACAGCTTCTATCTTGGACCTGGGAGTGAACCTGACCAGATTTGAGTTAGGGAGTCCAGAGAGCACAGTGGAAAACCATAAGGAAGAAGGGTCCGATGGGAGAGATTGGGTCAGAGCCACTGCCTTAGACTGGTCACTTAACTCTAAAGGGCCACACTGGGCCACTCCCGGCTCTGACTCTAGGCCCAGGGGATCTCTCTTGCTAGGAAAGGGTAGAGTTAGGATCCTTACTCCCTCGCTTTTCTCCTTGCTAGCAGATAATGACTAGATGAGAGCTCTCCAACTCAATCTCTCGTCCTGGCCCACCAGCATCTGGGCTTATGCCTGCCTCTCCTTTATGGCCAGGAGGAAAAGGATTTTTTCAGACCTCCTTCTTTTGGCCAAAAGGGGGAAATAGTTTCCTGTTCTCCATATGCCCACCAAAGACTCTGTGTACTTAGGACTGCAGCAACTTTCTCCTACTTGCCCTTCCAGTCCCATCTCGGTAGTCATCTCCCTAAAGTCTATCCCTGACCATCTCTCTGCTTGACTTTTGTCATGGCACCTCTCCATGGGCTGTGGCAAAAGATTCCATGCGCCAAACTAGCTTTGAGGCCCTCCATGATTCGACCCCAGCTTCCCTTTGCAAACCCATCTCCCATTGCTCCCATTCTGTATAGCTAGGGAACAGAGGGGGCTGGGCCTGGAAATCTAGCTTCAGACACTCACCAGCTGGGTGACTTTGGGCAAACTGTTTAATCTACCTGCTTCTGCTTTCTCATTGTGAAATTTCCTACTTCCCAGGACTGCTGAGAAGCTCCGATTGGACAACATTTGCACTTTGTAAACCTTAAAACTAGGCTACACAAATATAGCTGTTATGGAAGAGAACTGGGCGGCACAATGAATGTAGAGCTCTGGAAGACCCAAGTTCAAATCCAGTCTTAAATGCTTACTCATTGTGTGATCTGGGGCATGTCAAGATCTATAAAATGAAGATAATAGCACCAAGTTCCCAGAGTTGTTGTGAAGAAAGTGAAATATGTTCACAGTGTTTTACAAATGTTAAAGCACTATAAAAATGCTAGCTATTATTCTTATATTTCAACCAGAAAGAACTATTTTCTTTCTCTCCCGTCTCTGAAAAAAAGCATAGATAAGAAAGTAGTGGATCTGAAATCATGTGGCCCAGATTTCTAATGCCGCTTCAGTGTTTCCTATCTGTGACTTTGGCTCAGTTGCCTAATAATCTCTTTGGGCCTCAGCCTCTTTGTCTATAAAGTGAGAAAGTGGGTCTGGATCTCTAAATTCCCACCTAGTCCAGTGCTCATAAATCATTGCTTTCCTAATTCTGCTGTTGCAGACATTAACCCCTCAGCCTTCTTTATCTCTGTTTTCCTTTCTCTTCTCCCCTTTACTGTATTTTGTGGTGTCAGCTAATCATTTGTATATCGTTACTTCCCTTACTAGATGGAGTTTCTTTGAGGTCGCCAATCATGACTTATTTATCTCTGAATATGTGCAGAAAGAGATACTAAGTGATTGTCAGGCAATAAACATTTATTAAGCACCTATTACATACCAGACAGTATGCAGGTGCTGGGGAAACAGGACAAGTAAAAGAGAGCTATTGCTCAATCTAATAGTGGAAAGCAATCCATAGAAAGAAGGGGAAGGGAGGGTAGGAGGGAAGCATAGACAGGCACAAGTCCTGCAGGTACTTGCCTTGGGTCCCCATTGTGAATGGAGAATCTGAGAGGAGTTTCCCATGATGTGTTCCCTCACTAGTCATACGGAAAACAGGAGAGGTAAGAGTTTGTGATTCTGCAAAAACACTGAGATTTCTAGAGTTGTTGATGAAGGCCAGAAGAACATCCAGGTGGGAAGCAATGGCTCAGTGACTGGGAAGGCTCAGACTTCACTCAGGAGATGGTCTTTCAGGTTAGCTGAAGAAAGACATATTCTAAGGCCCTGCCTTGTTAATAAGCATGTTCCATTCTTGAATAATTCTGTGGGTTAGAAATTTCTTTCTTAAATTGACTTGAAACTTTTTTCCATAATTTTTTCATATTGTTCTGGGAAAAGTCCCCAATCCTAAGTTCAGTCACAGTAAGCCTCTTTGACTGTGTAGGAATGGAGTAGAGCAAAGGAATCCTAAACCTAGATCAGACCTTTCTATTTCTCATTCATAGTCATTCATCTTGCCCTCCCTAACCCTCATTCTTTTTCTGATGTAACAAGGTTCCCTGTGTTTGTATTTTTTGTTTTATATATTTACATATTCTTATGTATTTTTTTCTTCCCACTAGAGTGTAAGTTCCTTGAGATTATATGTAGGGATTGTTTCATTCTTTGTACAAGTATCCCCAGTGCCTAGCATAGAACCTGGAACATAGTAGCTATCCAACACATGCTTATTTGGTCTCCAGTCTATTTCTGTACATCTCAATTGCAGTGAGAGGGGGAACCCATTACCTCTTTTTAATTTTTTTTTTTTTTTTGCTGAGGCATTTGGGGTTAAGTGACTTGTCCAGAGTCATACAGCTAGGCAGTGTTAAGTGCCTCAGGCCAGATTTGTTTTCAGGTTCTCCTGATTTCAGGTCCAGCACTATCCACTACACCATCTAGCGCACCCCCCCCCCATTACCTGTTTTTAAAAAATATATTTTAATTATCAAAAATCAATTCTTACACATTCTCCCTTTCCTCCCCCTACACACACACACACACACACACACACACACACACACACACTCTGTAAATAAGAAAAACAGAGCCCTTTCAGCACACATGCAGAGTCAAGCCAGCAAACGTTATCCAGAGTCTGCCGGCTCTGGGATGGGGAATGTCATGGGTCAGTCATTGGCCTTGCTCAGAGCTCTTCAGTTTCAGTTATCTGTCCTTGCAGCGTGGTCCTGCTGTGATATAAATTGTTCTGGTTTTGCTCTGGCTTCACTCCGGATCAGTGGACTCTCTGAAGCCCTCCCTCCTCCTCTCCATTTGCAGATTGAAGCCCGAGTAGCTCTTCCCAGCAAAGGGCTCCCCTCAATTTCCATCTTTGGCACCAAAAAAAGAGCTGCAGAGGCATTTTTGTACTCGGGATTCTCCTCTCGTGGTCTCTCCGGATTGTGGATCTCTTAGTGTCACAGAGTAAAAAGAACCCATCCTCTCTGAAGGGCACATTCTAGTCTTTACTGTTAAAAAGTTTTTATTCCCATTGAACCTAAGTCTGCTTCTGCCACAGGTCCTACTTGGTCCCAGCTCTGTCCTTGAAGACAGAGCAGATCCGTCCCGCTTCCCCATGACCGCTCTCTGGCGGTCGTGGACATCAGTCATCTCAGCCGTCGCTGGGCCTCACTGGCCCTTCCTTGACTGGTGCTTGGGTGCCATGTTTTCACGTCTCCCTCTGCTCCATCTCCTTTCTAAAGTGAATCCCCTTAGCCCGCGCCCAGGAGGCCTCTCTGAGCACGCAGGGATTGACCAGGTCCTCTTTTCTCTTTCCACAGGAGGAGAAGGAGAAGCGCCGCCTGGAACAGCTGGAGCGCAAGAAGGAGCTGCAGAGGCTGCTGGAGGAAGAAGACTCCAAGCTAAAGGGGAAGTCGCCCAAGCCGCTGACCCCTGGCAAAGTGACCCGGGCCCAGATAGAGGAGACGCTGCGCCGAGACCAACAGCAGAAAGAGAATGAGGACACAGGTAGGCCCCTGGTGCGAGAGCCTGCCGGCTGGGCCCACCGCCCCGGGCTCAGCGCTGGGGCTGCAGGGCAAGACCAGACGGCCCGGCTGGTCTAATGGGACAGAGCAGACAAGGCAGCAGTGGGACTGCCGGAGATCAGATCCACAGGGGGAGGCCCAGCCTGAGGGCATCACAAGGTGACAGGAAGCCGGGAGGAGAGCCAGGCCCAGCAAGGGACAGCGCCTTGTCCAGAGCCGTGCGCAGTCTGCTTCGCACCCAGTTCTTGGGTTCTAACTCTTTCTCTTTATACTGAACCCTGCTGCCGCCCTGAGTAGCGCTCTCTAGGCTAAGGGAGAAGAGGTCCCACCAAGGATGTGGCTGAAGGATCAGTGCCACAGCAGATCCCAGAGTTCACAGGCCCCGGCGTACTTGGCGTGGGCCACATGAGCAGCTTTCCCCGTCTCCCCAGTCACTAGATAGCTCAGATCTCTCCCTTCAAGACCAGGTGGGAGCAGGGGTCTGCCTCCATCACTGAGCCCGGGGATGGGGCGATCAATGCGGGCAGAGAGCCTGGAAGATTAAGTGCACTTAGCCTTTCCTACATCCCCCTCTTGGAGACAGACACAACTTAGCAGCTTTTATCTCAACTCAGCAAAAGTGTTCATGAAGTGTGGTGATGTACCAGGACCGTGCAGGGAGCTGTAGGCCGGCCCCCTGCTTTGTGCCCCTTCCAGGCTCACCCTGCCCGCTGGCGTGACTGGTGCTGTGGCACTCTTGTCTGGGTCCCTTTTAAAACTCCCCCCACCCCCACCTCCCCGTTCATTCTTTCTATGACAGTTGACAAACCAAAAAGTCACCTTGAAGTTCCCTTGGAGGAGAATATCAACCGCCGAGTACCAGAGGAGGGGAGCGTGGAAGCCAGAACAATTGAAGACGCCATAGCTGTCCTCAGGTGCCAGGGCCCCCCGGGGGCCCCGGAAGGGAGGAGGGTGGCAGAGGTTGGGCTCCCAGGCGATCCTACCCACACCGAGCCGATCCCCGGGGCTTGGGGGTTGTGCTCAGGAGGCCCCCCCTTTGGCCTCCTCTTCCTGGTCTTGACCCCGCCCCATCTCCCTTGCAGTGTCAGCGAGGACTCTGACCGTCACCCTGAGCGCCGCATGAAAGCTGCTTTTACTGCCTTTGAGGAGCTGCACCTGCCCAGACTGAAGAAAGAGAACCCCAACATGCGCCTTTCCCAGCTGAAACAGCTGCTGAAGAAGGAGTGGATGAGGTCCCCCGACAACCCCATGAACCAGCGGACCATGGCCTACAATGCCCAGAAATAGAACTTGGGGAATGGAAACAGGCAAGGGGAGAGAGGGATCCACCCCAGTCTGGACCGCCGGTCCTCCGGCTGCCAACTCAGGCTCTGGGTGGGTGGGAAGGACAGCCCCAGTTAGAACCAGTGGGATTTTTTAAAAACCCATGCCCCTCCCCTGTTCTCAGTACTACTGATTAAAAGAGGAGTCACCCGTCCAAGGTGCCTGCTGTCTGGCCTTTCCTGCTGCCTCCCTGGGAACACGCTTCTGCCCTCTGACTTCAGAGCAGAAGGGTCCCCATCCCACTCCCTGACCCAGCATGACAGCACTGGCCACCTTTTTTCTTCCTCTCTCTGTCTCTGTCTGTCTGTCTGTTATATCTCTATTTCTCTAATTTTTTTTTTTTTGGGGGGGTGGGGTTGGTGAAGATACAGCTTTAATTTTCATCTGCAGGATCCCAAAGTTCAACATCAATTTCTCAGGCCTCACTGACTTTGGCATGGCAGGGAAGGGGCCCTCTTTCTCCCTTAAAAGGGGAAGTTGAGCCTGTCCTGGGTGAACAGGGCTTCTGCCTGAATTGGGATCTAGATCCTAGTTTTCCCTCTCCCCATTGACCTTTGAACTTCATGCTGAAGTTGTCAAGGGAGATTTAGGTGTATATAACTGGCTTTTCCCTCCTCTTGTGCTTGTAATTGCTCAGAGGACAAGTGAGTAGTGGCCCCAGGCTCTATAGGTTAGGCCCCTGCTCCCTCCTCCATGAGACCCCCTCCAAGCTAGTTAGATGGACCAGTTACAAGCACACCCCATATTCCCTTCTCTCTGGTCATCTGCTTTTTGCCAGTTTTATCATGTACCCGATTCCTTAGGAGCACGTTCAGTCACAGGTGAAATTGGCCTCCAAGGAACTAGGTAACTGCCTTCATTGTGGGGCTCACTTAATTCCCACTGGGGTTATGGGTAGCAGAACTGAGTTCCTTAAACCAATAAAAGATTTGGGTAGCATTAAAAAAATTTTTTTTCATAATAAGTGATTTAAACTTAATTTTACTTAATTCTCCCTCCACTATCTAGCCAGAGACTAAAAGTTGCCCCTTTTTTCTTTGTCCCCCTACCTTCTCCTTCCCCATTTACTGTCCAAGGTTCCTGGATTTTAGCAGCACAGTGCTTATTGACTTCGTCTCCCACCTGCCATCTCCCCACCAAAACCTAAGGGGCACAGTCGTAGGCACAATTCAATGGCCACCACTCCTCAAGTGAGAGCCCCCACCCAGAGATGTTCTATTCTAGGCCTAGCTAGTGCCGAACCTTCCTGCGCCCACCAAGGAGTTCCTTCTTTCTCAAGGGCTTGATGCACGTGTTTGAGGCTGTAGAAGGCTATATATAGCTGCTGCCTCCGAAAAGCACTTGCACTTTGGGACCCTCGAATTTTTCAGGATATCAGAGTTTCTCCTCGCCCTTGCAAGGGTTACCTTCAGCGCTAGTAGTAGGACAGTAGGGAACTGAGCAAGTAAAAGGCAGGGTGACCTCTATCCAACCCAATCTCTTTTCCTGCTTCCTTTTCTTTTCTTTCCTTTACCAGACAGATAAAAGTTTGCATTTTTGGTTTTAACTTGCAGACAACTGAATACTACTTAAAGGACCCTCCCCTGCTTAGTGTTAGGAGATTTCTTCCCTTTTGAATTCCCCTGGGAAGTATTTGGGCTTCTGGGAAATTAAGGGAAGGGGGCTTAACCTTGAAAGAACCAGGGAATTTGGAGCAAAGTGCCTGCTCCCCAGGTTGAGAGAGGGACCAGAGGGTTCCCAGGGGATTCTCTGGGCCTGTATGGAGGAAGAGTTTAGGGGAAAAAAACTCCTTTTGATTAAGTGGGGGAACCTGTTCTCCACACCTGGAACTTTTCTTTTCCCTTCCATGCTGAAATCCTATCCATTCTGGAAGGCCTATGGCCAGGAACTTCTCTGATTACCCTGCTCCCCAGGAAGAAGCAAACTCTAACCACAGCTTTGTGTCTGGGCCCCTCTTGTAAGCTTTATCCCCTTCTCTTTGCTGTTGTAGTTAGTCTCCATGCTCCTGTCTTTCCCCAGCTAGCTCCCAATGGGTAGTCCATCCCTGTTTTTCCCTCTCAATGTAGCCCACAACAGGGCCCTGCACACAGATACTCAGTGTGCGATCCATTCATTAAATAAACAGAACTGGGTCCCAAACCTTTGTCTCTATCCCTTGTGTAGGTGTCTGGTATCTGTGACCCATTCTGACCCGTTGCGTAACACTTGAACTCCAGAAGGAGGCAGATGGCTGTTTCTGCAAGAGCCCTGGTCTGAGCATCCCATTTCAGGCAAGGCAATCCCCATCCCCTGGGGAGAGCAACGTGGACACAGCCTAACTTGTTAACTAATTGGGGGGGGGGGGTTTACAGCCTGGGAGAGAGAAGGGGCTCTTGGGTGAGGATAGCCTGATGTCTGGGTGAGGGCCATACATCCCCTTCCAGTTCTAGCCTGGGAGTTAGGGAATCCCTTTTGGCAGGGGACAGATAGCTGGTGCTCCTGGGGGATTGAGTGATGGGCCTGCTTCCTCACCTGTAAAATGGGGATAATCACAGCCCTCTGTCTCAGAATTGTTGTAAAAAGCATTTAATGGGTGCTATATAAATGCTGATCCCTTCCCTTCTCTGAACCTCTTCCTTTCCAATGAGGACAGACACTTCCCTTGCTGCCTTGGCAGGCACCTAATTATTGGGGGCAGCCCATTTGGGACAGCTGAATGGATAGAGTTCTGGACCTACAGTCAAGCATTGTGTCTCTGGGCAAGTCACTTCAGCCCTGCCTCTATTTCCTAATCTGTAAAATAGGATTAATAATAGCATCCACCATCCCCTGCCGTTTTGAGGATAAAATGAAATATGAATTGGACTCTCACTGCATTTTGGGGACAGGGGGACAGGGGGACAGGAAAGCCTTTGGGAGAGTCCTGGGAAACGATCCAGTTTCTTGCGGCGGCAGCACGAAGCGCCCCGCCCCTCCCGTGCACTGCGGCATCCTCCAGCGGAATCCCCGGCTGGTGCGCATGCGCCACCCAGGACGGGGGAATCCCTGCACACACCCCCTCTCTGCAGTCCGTCGGCGAAGGCTGTTGGGGAAACCGGCTCAAACTGGAGCTACAATGAATTATTGATCCCTGCGGGTGGGGTGGGGGTGCTACGAAGTGAGCTTAAGGAAAGGCTAGGCAACCCCCTTTCGTCTCTGCAGGCCTGCCCGTTGCCATGACGATGTGGCACCTCGGACGGCTGACGGGGGCGGCTGAAGCCGGGGAAAGCCAGGCTCGCAGAGCGCCTGCGCGAGGTGCTCGGCTCACGAGCCGGGGCTTCCCTGAGTGCTGGGCTTGCCGGGGAGGGGGAGGGACCGCGGTGACGTGGCGGGGACTGCGGGGCTCCGAGGGCCAACTGGGAGAGGAGAGAGAGAGGAGGGGGAGATACAGGACAAAGGAAGGGGAGACATGGCGAAGGGGGACACGCGAGGATGGACAAGGGGTGGCTGGGGCTGTAATAGCGGGAGAGAGGAGACCTCAAGAGGAAGCATAAGAATGCAGGAGGGAAAAGGAGACGGTGGAGATGGGGAGGGAAACACGAGGCTGGCGGGCTGGAGCAGAGGGCGCAGGCGGGTGAACCAGGGATGGAGAAGAAGGCAGACACGGGGATGCTCCATGGGGGCCCAGCAATGCAGGAAGGGGAGACACGGAGATTCACAGCAGTACACGTGCATCAGGGAAAGTCTGGCGATGGAAGAAGCTTTAGGGGAGCCCCTGCAAACGTGAGGGGGCCACCGCGGCACTAATATCAGCACGAGGAATCCCTCCCCCCTACCCCCCGCACTGCGGCATCCTCCGCGCGGAATCCCCTAGCCCACGCGCATGCGCCGCCCCCAGGCCGGGGAATCCCCCCTCTTCTCCCCTCCCATATCCTCTCCCGCAGTCTGTCTCGAGGGGGCTGGTGGAGAAACTGGCTTAAACCGGAGCAAGGATGAATTATTGATTTGCTGAAAGAAGCAGACGGAAGGAACTGGAAAAGGAATGGGGGAGGGGCGGGGGCTCTCGCTCTTTTCTTTTGAGATTCCCTTCCCCCCAACTTCCCCTTCGCGGTTCATCCCGGCGGGGCTGCCCGTTGCCATGACGACCGGGAGCCTCGGTTGACAGGCTGCGGGGGCGGCTGCTCGGCTGCTCGGGGGAAGCCAAGCACACTCGGCGCTTGCGCGAGGGCCCAGGGCTCACGAGCCCGGGCTTCCCCTCCTGCGTGTGTGGACCCGCAGGTGTGGGGGGAAGGGCGGAGAGCTCCGCAGAAGATGCAGCCTGGCCTGAAGGGAAGGGGTCCCGGCCTCCTCCCCCTAGGATGCACTAAGACCGGGGCGGGTATGGGAAGGGGGTCACTGGGGGCAGGAGACTTAAGTTAGGACTGTTGAGGTACTTGGAGGTCTCCAGTGGAACGTCCTCTGTACAATTTCGACTGCCAAGTGGACGGAGGGCTGGAGCTGGCCTGCAGAGTGACAGGCTAAAGCGCTGGAGGACCCCGAGCTTCTCCCCTAAGCCAAAGCCCGTGTTTTAAACATTGCTGTGCTTCCAGCGTGCTCTTATGGGAGCCAGTAATTGAAATTGAAGCTAAGTGCCCCCCATCCCCAAATGGCAATGGAGCCCTGCAGGGTGGCGTGAATGGACTGTAACGCATGACAGAGGAGGAAACCGGGGAAATCGTGAAAAGGAAGTCATCCAAGAAATGCATGCGCTAAAATGGACTGTTCCCATACGGTGAGAACCAAGGGTAGCCCATGGAACAGCCCAAGTCCTCCTCTGGTAACCTTGACACGTCAAGAGAAATGGGAAGGCTGACCCCACCCCCCAGTGACTTGTCCGGACCCCGGGAGACGAGCTCCCCAGGGATTTTTTAATAGTGAAAAGTAGACTCCCAAAAGGACCCGCACGGACTCCGTGCACAGAGTAGACCCACACTTAATACTCGGTTCTTAAGCTCAGCTGGACAAGGGCAGGCTAGAAAAATCTAGAAAGCTGAAACCGTGGGTGGGTTGGACCAAATGTAAAAGTCTTCCGTTTGGGTGCAAAGAATCAACTTCCGAACTACAAGATAGAAGAGGCTGAGCCAGCCCAGCAGTTAATCTGGAAAACCCCAAACTTACTGGACTTCAGGGGGCCTTTGGTGGCAGCCCAGGAAGCCAATGCCTTTAACTGTGGGATGGAGGGATAGTGTCCAGAACTGAGGAGATATTTAGTCCTCCTGCCCTCTTCTCTGGTCAGACCCCATTTGGGAAATTTTAGGTTACAGGAGTCGAATTTTAGCAAATGATTAACAGAAGTACAGATTGGCCAGAGGAGCTCAATTAGGACTTTGAAAAGCCTTGAGTTTGTGCTGTCCAAGGATCAATCGAAGTTTGGAGGAAAAAAGACCTGAGGGGAACATGACAACTGCCCTCAAGTATTTGTGGGGTTAGGGTTAGATTAGTATTTGGCCCCAAAGGACAGAGCTAGAAGTAATGCGTGTCAGTTGCAAAGAGGCAGATTTAGGTTTGATTTAAGGGAAAACTTGTTAACAATGAAAGCTGTGGTTCCAAAAGGGAATGGGCTGCCTCCATTCTTTGGGTTCTTTGTCACTGGATATCTCCAAGCAAAAGCTGGATGACCACGGAGCAGGTAAGTTCTAACACAGTCTGTTGGAAACAGATCTGAGAATCTGTGGTTCTGTGATAGGGGAGGGTAATTTGGGGGAGGGGGGAAGACAAAGGAGTAATGGGGAGGGGAATGAGGGAAGAGGAGGAAGATAGAGCCACAGTCGGCCAGGCTGTGGAAAATACAGGGACTTCTGGAGAAAGGCCCCTCCCCAAGCTGGGAGCTGGCCAAGGCAACAACCAGCTTGTCAAGAGAAAGGAGGATGGAGTGGGAATGGGAGGGAGAATGGATGAAGGATGGAGGGAGAAGGGGAGTAGGAGGAAGGGAAGAGCCCTGGGCTGGGAATCTGCAGACCTTGATCCTGCTGCTATCTCTGACCTTGAACAAGTGTTTTTACTCCCTTAGTCTGTTTCTCTTGGGCTGCAAAATTGGGGAGCTGGATCTGCTGGTTCCTAATTTCCCGTATATCTTTCTCCTGCTCTTTCTTTTTCACACAGATACATACACACCCTTCTATCACCCTCTCAGCACACTTCTCTGAACCTTCCCCCCCACACACACACACACACACGCCTACTCACACGTGCATCCTGACACACTGAGTGCCTGGCATTTTTCCCTGCTTCCTGGCCAGCACTGAATTCATACAACTGAGCCCTTTTCACACCCTCTGCCTGCTTTGTTCATGTGTGCGCTGTTCCCAGCACCCCTTCAGATACAAATATGTGGCATTTTATACAGCATTTCCCTTCCCTCTTGACCCTCATGTTCTCCTTTGGTGCCCTTGTGCTGTTTCCCACATCCCTTTCTCTTTCATTGGCATTTTCTAATATTCTCTGTCTGTCTCTGTCTGTCTCTGTCTCTCTTATACAAACACACACAGTGTCCTCCCTCTGATACTCTCTGATTTCCATCTCATATCCAACATCACACAGTTTCATTCTCTCATACATACAATATTATTTATTTTTTACTCCCTTATCTTTCTTACATACCTTTGTGTATTCTTTCTCTATCATTCTTTCCTTAAACACCCTTGTTGTCTTTGACACACGCCTGTTTGTGTTCTCTCTCACCACCACACCCTCCCCTCACACACACACACACACACACACACACACACACACACATCCCTGTGTTCTGTCACACACCTCCATACTCTTTCATACAGATGCCTACCTTCTTTCTCATATTCCCTTTGTTCTCTTTATCTCTGACTCTTCCCCTTTCTCTCATCCTCCCCTTCTCTCTTTTCTTTCTCTGCCTCTCAACTCTTTTTCTTTCCCTATCTCTTACACATACACAGACTTATTTTTTCTTACAACTGAGATGTGTGAAATATCAGAAACAGGGATAGAGAAATCAGAGAGAGAGAAATGAGAGGAGAAACAGAAGAAAGAGAGAGAGAGACAGGAAGAAAGGAGAAACAGGATGGGAACAGAGGGAGAGGTGAAGGAAGAGAGAAGAGAGAAAGAGGCAGAGAAATGGGATAGGGAGAAGAGAATCATGGTGGGGATAAAAGAGAAAATAAAGAGATTAAAAAAAGAGAAAAAAGGAAAAAAGAGGGAGAAGGCAAGAAAGAGAGAAAATAGATGTGTATTTGTGAGACAAAAAATACAGGTTGTAAGACAAAATATAGATATATGTGAGGGAACACAAAAGTATATGTAAGAGAAAAAGCAGGAATGCATCTTTCATATCCCATGTTCTCTCTATCTCTTTATTTCTTTTGTCTGTGTGTGTGTCTGTTTCTGTTTGTCTCTGACGTTTTCCCTCTTTTATACCCTCCTCATTCTATCTCACATATCCATTGTTCTCTTTTACACACAGTTGGGCTCTTTCACATACCCCATGCGAGCTCTCTCTCTCTCTCTCTCTCTCTCTCTCTCTCTCTCTCTCTCTCACACACACACACACACACACACACACACACACACACACACACATACACACACACACATCCATTTCTTTTTCATTTATATACACCATTGCTCTCTCTTCCTCTCTCTTTTTTCTCTCTCTTGCTCTGTTTTTCTCCTTTCTCTCTCTTCTCTCTCTTGTTCTCTTTCACACACACACTCCCCCTATGCTTTTCTCTTATAAATCCTTGTTCTCTTTTACAATCATATTCTCATATACCCCTCTCTCACATACACACACCACCTCTGTCTTCTCACGTACACACTCTCTGCACTTACATTTCTGCTCTCTCAAACACCTACTTTCTTTCTCTTACACATACTCTCACCCACACTCATGTTCACTCTTACACACCCACATTCTCTCACACATACCTCCATGTTCTCTCTCTTACCTCACATTCTCACTTTCTAACACCCCACATTCTCTTTATCTTACATACTGATGCCTTTATCTCTTGTACACCCCCACATTCTCTCACACTTCCCCAGGTTCTCTGCCACACACTCCTATGTTCTCATATCTACCCTTGTTCTTTCATGCCCACGTTCAAATACACTCTTGTGTCCCCACAAATGACCCCCGTTTTCTCCTCTCACTTTTATCTTTCTTGCACAAACTAAGCTCTCCCAAATCTCTTTCCTTTTTGCTGTTTTATCTTCACTTCCCCAAGTGGAAAGGATAGGAAGTATGATAGAGAAGTGGGAGCAGGGGCAGGGAGGGAGGTGAGGAACATGATGGAGGGAGCCCACCTGCAGAGAAAGAAGGGAGGGGGTGCTACATGGGCAAGATGGAGGGGGAAATCTCATCCAATGACTGCAGCTCTTCCACGCTGGCCCAGTGCTGTGGGGAGGGCTCTGAAGAGCATCAGGCTATTTTTAGAACAAGGAGAGAGAAAAGGAGAAAGGGACAGCCCCAGAGAGAGTCCAATTGGGAGAGAAAACTCCCCCATTCAGGGGTTTAGGAACCCCCAGTGCTTGGGCATTCCTCACAGCCCGTAGGCAGCCCAGCCATCCCAAAAGGGGAGGGGGATGATGAGGGGTCTCTCCCTATCCACGCTATACCTGTTACCCCACCCATCCCTCAGAGGTTAATAGTCGGGATACCCTCGGCTTAAAAGAGAAACCGAAGGTTGTACAAGTCATTGCTAAGGGAAGAGGGGAAAAAAATTATATCAAAAACAAAACGAAATTTACTGTTTGCATGTTTATTAACCATAATATGAATCACAGAATGTCAGAACTAGGAGAGACCTTAGAAACCTTATAGTTGGAATTCCAAGTTTTACACATTAGGGCTGGGGGGAAGGGCGAGGCGATAAGGGACTTACGGAGCCCTGAGCCGGATGGGCTGACAAAGAGATCTGAAATTCAAAGTCTAGACAAGATTCATGAAGGTTCCTGCCCTCCTTCGGAAGGTTAAACTGCAAACACGAGTAACTCTAAATCAGAACATTTCATGTTAAGTATGTTAAAGAGATTTTTAAAAATACTGAGTGAATACTGTCACGTCCATTCAGGCAAGGCTTCCTGAAAGAGGGAGCATTTCAGTTGGGCTTTAAAGGATTGATAGACTTATTGTCCTCATCATCATTATTATTGTTATCCATAATATATTATTATTATTATAATCTCTGTCTCAGTTTGCTCATCTGTAAAATATGTATAATCATAGCACCTAACTCCCAACGTTGTTGTGAGGATCACATGAGATATATGTTTAAAGCACTTTGCAAATTTTAAACTTTTTTATATAAATGCTAGCTAATATTAATATTATTATTATTAATGACAACTTAAAAGAAACAGTCTGGTGTAGTAAATATTAGGTCAGGCTTAGAATCAGAAAGACCTACCTCTGGCAAATATTAGCTGTGTAATGCTGGACAAATTTCTTGACTCCTCTGACATTCTCTAAAGCTAAGGCATGGTCTTGCCTCTGATCTTTATCATTTGAGGGTATTTCCACACCGAGTCTGAACCAAAATAATAATCATGACAACAACAACAACTACTATTACTACTACACAGTCATTGACGCATATATCACTCTTTAAAGTTTTCCAGTTTTTCTACACATTTATCTCAAGAGGAAGATTAGATGGAGCAGGAAGAAGACAGTACAGACAAAAAGAATAAGTATCATAGTATATATAAAAAAGAATAAGTATAATAGATAGATAGATATATGGAGAGAGAGAAAGTACATAAGTAAAAGCACAGAGAATAGGTAATTATTTAGTATATTAGGCAGGCAAATTGTACCCTAATCAATCCAATAGGTGCATGGAGTAGAGTATAGCATTTGAGGAGGGTAGGAATTGTGAGAATTGTGTCTCTTGGCACCAGATAGTTGGAAAGTCTTGAGAGCCAGGCAAAGGAGTTTGAACTGGATGCATTAAATGAGGCTGAGATGACCAGAACCCTGCATCAGGACCAGGGACAGAGCTGAGCTCAGCCCCAAGGCCTGGGAGACTTTTGCTGCAATCAGACGCACTGGCAGAAATGAAGGCCTGTACTAGTTAGGGGAGAGGACAGTAAAAAGAGCAATGGAATTTCACTGGAGTCAGGGTCACTCTGAGCCTCACTTTCCCCATCTACAAAATAGAGTAATAAATAGGACATAAAGTACCTAACCAAACAGGTCAGGGTATTTTGAAATTTAAAGGAGATAATGGATGTAAAGTACCTTGAAATCCTTAAAGGGCTATAGAAATGTCCATCATTATCACCATCTTCATTGAGGGAAGACACTTCAACATTTTGTTGTCCATGAGAAAGAGAGAAGTCAAAGATAGGCCCCAAAGTTTTGAACAAGGGAGAATAGGGAGTGCTAGTGCCCATGACAAAAGAGAGGGAAAATCAGAAAGGGCAGAGGAAAGATTAAATAAGTTTCTCCTTGGACTTGCTGAATCTGAGATTCCAGAAAGAACTTCAGATGAAGATGGAACTGGGAAACTAGAGCTCAGCTTTACACTGATAGCCATCTGGCCATCCCTGTGATCTGACGATCACCCAGAACTGTTCCTCCTCCATGATGGAGAATGCCAGAAGCCTTCTCTCTAATCTCTGCTGCCTCTCCTCCTCCTTAACTTCTCTCTTTATCTGTCTATCCACCATCTCCAGTTCTCACAGTCCAACCCTATTTCAGCCTCATTTCCCTGCCTTCCTTATCTTGGCACTATGCTTGACCAACTCAATAGATGCTCTTTATCCTTTGTCCCCTTGTCCTATCAGTTCTGCTTTGCTAAGCCTTAAAGCTGGAACCCTCCCTCCCCATTCTCACTCATTTGCCTTCTCTCTTCTATTTGTTGGTGAGTGCTGCTGAAATAAGTCACCCAGCACTGCTAATTGAGTTCTCCACAGATTTATGTCCTCTGATAGCAATTTGGCCTTCAAGGGTGCATACGATGCTTTTATTCTTCCCTGTTTGACTACCTGTCAAAATTTCCATAGCAGCTCTTCTGGACCTTCTCCTCTCTCTTTAACCTGTCAATTTTCAATAGAAGACCCCAACTCCTAATCCATTGAGAAAAGAAACCATCCATCCACCATGACATTTACATCATGCCTCATTCTCTCCTTGTATGATTCGGTCTTTAAAGAGGAGGTGACCCTTTTTGCTAAAGCTTACTTCTTCACACATGCCCTCAATCCCATTCCCTTCTGTACCCTGCAAAAGTTTGCTCCCTTGATCATTTTCTTTCTTTTTGTTAATCTCTTCTTATTCATTGGTTTCCAAGTCTCTCCATAACCTTTTTTAAAAATCACTTAACCTTGCAATCCCCTCATGCTCTTGTCCTATAGTATATCAGTTTTCTCTTACATAACCAAAACGGGTTTTCTGTGCAAGCTATTTCAATTTCCTCACCTGCTTCTCAGTCCCTGGTGATCTAATCTCCAAAGCTACCACCAGACAAGAATATCTACCATCAATTTCTTCTCTGTTCACCAGTGAGTGGTCTTTCTCGGTCTTCTGTCTCTTCTATCTGCTGCTGATACCCTCTCAAGCCAGATACTCTCTCCTCCCCTGGTTCTGTGATTACCACCCCCCTCCTTTGTTCTCTATCTGGTTGATTACTTTGCTTCATCATCCTTCTCGATTTCACTAAGTATGGGTGACCAAAAAGGCTCCATTCTGGGGCCTCATCTGTCTCTGTTTGGTGATCTCAGTTCCCATGGGTACACCTGAGTATCGTTTCCATGCAGACTCCACATCTACACATCCAACCCCCCAACCTGTCTCCCAAACTTCAGCCCTACCTACAAATTCAACATTTCTGAAACAGAAATGTATTCTATTTCTCCCAAAACTCATCCATCCTTCAAACTTCTTTATTTCTCTTGAAGTCACTACCATACTTTTAATCCATATAAGGTTTGCCACCTCACCCAATTTTCCTTTTCCATTCACTTGCCAAGTCTTGTCAATTCTCTCTTCACAGCTCAGGCATCTGTCTCTTTTCCTTCTCTCACCCTCACCTCTTGCCTTGATTCAGTGATTTCTCATTAGTTCCTGCTTCTAATCTCTCCTCTCCCTAGTCTACTTCTACACAGCTGCCAAATTGATATTTCTAAAATACAGATCCCTTCATCTTACTCTCCTGTTCACAAGCTCCACTGCATCCCTGTTGCCTCTGGGACAAAATACAGCCTGGTCTTCAAAGTCCTCTGCATTGTGAATCCCACCTCCTTTTCCTGTCTGATATCATAATATTTTCCCTTTTGTGCAATCTCTGATTCAGTCAGACTGGCCTGTAATCGTTTTCCCCATGTGATATTCCATTTTCTGCCGTGATGTTTTTATACAATTGTCCCTTTTCCCTATCAGGTAGCCCCCTTTCATTTCTATTTTATAGAAATGGACCTGGCAGCCCATAAGTTCCTTTCAAAGCATAGCTTGGGCCTCTCTGGACTGCCCTATTTATCTGCAATCTCTCCTTCACTTTTGAAATTACTTAATATTTATTGATTTGCTTTCCCACGGTCTCCCCAGTAGAATGGAAGGTCCAAGAGGTAAGGATGGCTCATATTTGTCTCTATATCCCTAGTGCCTAGCATAGTGTCTGACTCCAAGGAATTACTTACTAAATGTTTCCTGAGCTTAATTGCTAAAGAGCTTCAGAACTGTACACAGAGATTTGGGAGTCCTCTTTAATGGTGCTAATTGAATCCATGGCAGTGGATAAGATCACAAATAATAACAACTGACATTTATCTGGAGTTTCTCATGATCTCATTTGAGATGTCCTCAATTTCCCCAAGCCTTCCCCACTCCATTCTGCCATACTTTGTGGCTCAGTATTCCAGATGAGAATGAGTATTCCAGGGCACATACAGCATAACAAGACCATTACTTTCTCCTTCCTGGGAGTTCTGCCTTTCCCAAAGCAGCCCAAGATCTTAAGATTTTTTTTTACATCATCTTACCCTGTTGGCTCATAATCAGTTGGTAGTCCACTAAAGCACTGAGCTCTTTTTTTTCCCCAAACTGCTGTCTAGCAGTTGCCTCCCTCATCTTGTTCTTGTAATGTCTATTTTTTAAACCTAGATTTGAGACCTGACATTATCCCTGTTATGTTTTATTTTATTAACTTTATTAGCTCTGCATTCTAAAGCAGCAAGATCTTTCTGTATCCTTTGCAATCCAATGTGTTTGCCATCCTTGCCAGCCTTTTGTAGTTATTATGATGGGGTGCTGTGTTCTAAGGGGCAACCTGGCTCTGACATTAAGGGTCCCCATCTCTGATATTCTGTGTTCTAAAGACCCTCTAAGCTCTGACATCCTGTGTCCTAAGAGCCCTCCAAGCTCTGACATTTGTTTTCCCAAGTGCCTTCCCAGCTCAGACAACTAAGGGCCCTTGAAGTCCTGACCTTCTCTGTTCTATGGTCCTTTTAGATAGAACTTTGGGGTCACAAAATCTCAGATGGGGAAAAGACCCCACAGGTCAGTTAACTAAGCCTGCCCTGCTTAGGACTCCCTCCCCCATTTTATCTGTGGCAGATGTCATAGAGCTGCCTCTTGAAAATTTCTAGTAAGGAACAAATGCTCCCTTCCAAGGAGGCACATTTCATTTTTGGACAGCTCTAATTGGTGAAGACTTTTTCCTTCCATTGAATTGACGCCTTCCTCTCTGCCGGCGCTCCTCATTGCTCCACGTTTGTCCCACGGGACCAGACCTGTGTTCTCATGTCCATTTCTATTCTAACCTTCTATATTTGAGTCTCCTTCCGAATTCTATGTTCTGTATGCTAAGGACTCTTCCATTTCTGAAATTCCATTTCTTCCAGGGATCCTCCCAGCTCAGCTTTTATGTGTTCTAAGAGTTCTTTCAAACCTCACGTTGTGAGATCCTAGGAAAGCATGACCCAGCCTGGCAGAGAAGGGGCCGCCATGTGGGTAAGACTGGCTATGGGCAGATGAGATAGAGGGCCGTTCTCCCTCTAACCCCCATCAGTCTGGGGGAAGAAAACCCTAAGTCCTGGGCTTCCTCCACCAGGCCTGGTCCACTTTCTACCTGGGGAGAGGTGTACCAAGCTGCTCCACTAGCAGTACTGATTGACAGTTCAGCCCACCAGTGAGAGGAGAGGCAGGACGACCTGCTCAGAGTGCCTACCCTGGATGGATCTCCCCCAAGGTCAAGGCAGTTGCCCGGCCCTTCTAGACTAGTGAATGGGGCACTGCATCACTGGCTCCCTTGGGGGGCTACTCGGCCCCTCGGCTTAGACCTGTCCCTCTAAGCCCCAGAAGAAGGAAGCTGAGCAAAGCAGGGGCTCACTGGTGGAGGGCAAGGAGCTCTGTGCTGGGGGATTCTGGGCCGGAGCCTCCCTAGATGCCGGGACCTGGCCCAGCCTCCTGCCGCCGGAGGTGCTCCTGGTGTCAGGCTGGTGTGGAAGTCCAGGGAGTCAGTGTGTGAAGCTGAGGCCCTGGGAGGCCCCACACCCAGCTCTGAGAGAAGCTAGTAACCCCCTGGGCCAGGAAGCCAGCCCTCTCTCCCTGCTCTGAAGCCCCCAGGACCCTGCGGGAAGGCAGAAAGAGTCCTTGGCACCCAGCCGGTGGAACACAGACTGGAGGGGCGGTGGGTGGGGGGAGGCTTAGAACCGGAAGGAGCCATGGAACACCCTCAGAAGAGGATGGCAGAGCTGCAGGGAGCCTTAGAATAGAGACTTCTGGGGCGGATCGGGCGTTGCGGTGCCGGGCAGGCCTTGGAAACCACCTGGGGTGCTTTGCCCGGGAGGCCCCCGAGGCTGGGGGGGGCTATGTGACTTGGCCAAGGTCGCACGGGGCACCCAAGCGCAAGTCCTCAGCTGCCCAGGCCGGAGAGCGCCCGCTCCTCCACACCCGGAGTGCTCTTGGAGCCAGGCTTTTTCTCCCTTCCCAAGCTGGGACCTTCTTCCACCTTGTGCTCCCCGCTTCCCCGTCCAGAGAGAAAAGGGACTCGCGTGGCCGAGCAGTTGAGCACACAGCCAAGGGGCCGGGTGCGCATGGCACCTGCGAGAGATGCTGCCCTGCGCTCCCCCGGGCCCAGTGCTCACCGACTCGGCGCGAGCCTGGGACCCCGTAGGGGAAGGGAGATGGGGGAGGGAGGAGGGAAGGGGCGGGGCTTCGGGGCTGCGAGGGGGCGGGGCCTTCGGGGCGGGCCGAGAGCGTCACGAGGGTCTCGCGCCCGCCTGAGCCCACCAATCAGCGGGCCGGCGCGGACGTCCCCGGCCCCCGGGAGGGCGCGGGCCCCAGTCGGGCGGGCGGCAGCAGCGGCCGCAGCGGCTGCAGCCCCCAGTGGAGGTGGAGACGGCGCGAGGCGGCGCGGCTGCTGCCGGCGCGGGGCGGGGCGCGGGGCGGCCGGGCCAGGGCAGGGCATGCACCAGCCGCCGCCGCCGCCGCCCCCCGCAATCCCCTGCCCGCGCCCGCCCCGCAGTCGCCCCCCGGAGTCCCCGGGCCATGGCCCGCCGCCGGGCTACTGGCATTGCCCGCCCCCGCCGCGGCCCCGGCCCGCGGCCCCGGGGGGGAGCCCACCGGGATCTGGGGCCACGGCTAGGACGCGGCCGCCCCCTCAGCCCCCGCCGCCGCCGCCTCCGGCACCCCTCGGAAACTTCTCCCGCTCCCCCTCCTCCTCTTCCTGCTGTTCCGCCCGCGGCCCCTGGAGCCCGAGCCCAGCCCCGCTCCAGCAGGTAGGCGGGCGGCTCGGGACGGGGCGCCCAGAATCCTAGGGCCCCCCGGGGGGGGGGCGGGGGACGGCAGCGGGGGCCCGGGGTCTGGGGAGGGCGCGGCGGGACACGAGCGGGGAACAGCAGCCTATGAGCTGGGGGTAGCGGGCGGCAAGCGGGGAGCTGGAGCTGCAGTAAGGGCTGAGAAGGGCAGGGGCTTCCGAGGGGTCTGCGAAGGCAGGCGACTGTGGCCGGGCTTCCGGGGCGCTGGACAGGGATCTGGGCGGGAAGATGGGGGAGGGGCCCTTCAGGGAGCAGTCCTGGGAGGGAGTCACCTGGGACCCTTTCCCATGGCCGGGGCCTGGCAGGGGCCCCCCAGTGCCTGGGCGGCAGGGGCGGCTATGAGTGCGTGTGTTGGTGCCGCACCGGGAAAGGCAGACGGAGGGCGCCCGGTGGCGGCGTCAGGCTGACTCGGGAGAGCTGCCGCTAATTGCACCCTGCTGATGGGGTAGCCACTGGGGAGATGCGGGAGGGAGCCCCGAAGCCCGAGACACTCGGCTTAGGCTGAGAGAGGCACCGGGCAATTAATCGGGCCGTTGCATAATGCAAAGACCTTCCTCCTTTGTCTGGAGGGAGAGGGGAGTAGGAGACGGAGCCCCAAGTTGGCGAAGAATCCAGCTCCCAGGGGAAGGGAGGGTCCTTGCATGGAGCCCCTGACCCGCAAGAAAGGGGAGGACCCTGGTGGGGTAAGCTGCTGCGGTCCTTCCCCTGGTCCTATCCCTCTGCCTGGGGGAAGGTGGCCCCCATCCTTCCTGCGCCCGGTGCCAGGCGCTTCCTTCTGGGAAAGTTGAGTCCTCTTCCCAGGGGCAGGGATGCGGAATGCCGGAGCTTTGGGTCACTTTTCAGGGGGACTCCCGCCGCTTGTTTCCTTCTGGGAAAGTTGAAGTCTCTTCTACAAGAGGAGGTGGGGATGGTGAAATTGGGAGCCGGGTGTTGGATTAGATCAAGGGCGGTTCTCCCTCGAGAAAAATCGGTTCCTCTTCTATCCCACTAAATTGGGAGGCCCTGGGGGCGCCTTACACCCTGCTAAGTCCCTCTCTTTCCCGGCCCCTTCGGAGAGCTCCCTTCTCCTTACCGCTGCTCCGAGCCACTTGCTCCTAAGCAGCTCTCTGCCCCTACTTTGATTCTTAGGGTGGGAGATGTGCTGGAACTCCTCCCGGATTCCTCGGCCGACTCTGGGTCCCCCGTTTGACCTTGAACAAACCCCTTCCTTGCTTGGGGGTAAAATGAGGAAGCTGGTCTCTCCCAACTCTCACGTTTTTGTGTTCTGAGGTCCTTTTCAGCCCTCGTGTGGCCTTTTTAATGCCTTTCCCAGGTTTCAGGATATATTCTAAGGGCCCTCCCTGCTCTGATGAGATATTAAAGGTTTCTATGACTAGTTCCCAGGAACTCACTCTAGCCATATTACCACTTCCCAGGGCCGGCGAACCTCTATAGGCATGTGGGGGGACAGAGGGGAGAAACCCTTCTCTTATCTCCCCCCAGTACCACCTGAGGCAGCATTCTTGGGTCTTCCACTTGACAGAAAATCCACCCTCTTATCCTAAACTGCCAAAGTTAAAAGGGCACTGAGACATCAAGTTCACCCCCCCCCCCATTTTATTTAGTTAGAAATTGAAACCGAGAGAGGAGAAAGGACTGTGTCAGCCATAGTGTGACCACAACTGATTGCTTTTACCCAGTGAGACGTGAGGAAGGAGGGTTTTTCCTGAAGCACACTTGGTCTGTTTGTAAGACCTGGGCACGTCTGCCAGGGGACCTTTTGGCCGGTCCAGTAGAGTGGTGACCTTAGGTGTCTCGCTGAGCCTGCGCCTCCCCAACCAGGACTCTTCAGAACTGGAGTCAAATAAAATCGGGGTGGGGGGGGATTGCAGGTTAGGGGAAGGCCAGAAACAGCAGCATGGCAGGAGCTCCTGCAGGCTCCTGTGTGTCCGGAGGCACTCGGCCGAGGAGCCAGATTTCCAAATGGCAGCTTTGTCAACGCGTTTCTAGAAGGTCACTTGTTCCCAGCCCTCTGGCCCACTCCCCTCCCTTCTTGTTAAACCCCTTTAATAGCCTTCAGCCTCCACAGCCCTGGTGAGAATTCCACCATGACCCTGGCATCCTGTGTGGATTTAAGTCGCAGCATTCCCTGGTGATAGAGAATCATAGATTCACAGAATGACAGAGCCCAGAAAGGCCATTAAACCAGGAGATTTCAGAGCTGAGAGGGCCCTCGGGCCAGACTCAGCAGAACCTGTGAGCCAAGGGGCATGGAAAAAACACTCGTGTAATAGGGTAGGAGCCCTGCGGGGAACATCAATTAGGAATAGAGAAAACTGAGTTGATCCTCCCACCTTCCCCCCAGTTTGCTACCTCCTAACCCCCTCAAGGTGTGACCTTGAGCACCAGGTCCCTCGAGCTCCCTGAGCCTCAGTTTCTCCCTGTGTAAGATGAGAGGCTTGGAACGGAGAGTTCCTTCCAGCTGTGATGTTCTTGCATGTCTTGTCCTTTGTAACAAGTGTTCCTGCTCTCCTCGTGGTTTGCCAGCTTTTTGCTTCGACCTTTCCTTCTCCGGCTTTTTGGTTCCTTTTCCAGGCAAAAACAACATCTCTGCCTGTTCACCTTGGGAGTATTTTTAACAGGTCGTTCTGAGACTAGGGAGTGAAGGGATAATTAGCCCTTTGTTTGGCTGTGGGAGCTGGGCAGGCCCATAATCATCCCTCACATAGGCACCCAGCTTTATAGTTTGCAAGGTGCTTCTGCAAAGTGATTTTGATTAATCCAATATCCTTTTTTTGATCCTTATGGCAGCCCTGGAAGGGAGGTGATGGGACTTTTACTATCCCCTTGTTATGAATTACTAATGGGGAAACAAAACCCCAAAAGGGGAAGTAATTATCTGTGGTTCCAGGTCCATGCAGAGTCAGGTCTGGAATCCACGTGCCCTGCCTCTAGCCCCAGCAGTCTCTCATCCGTGGAAAGCTGCCTTTATCTTGTTAAGATCTTCTTCCTACTCAGAGGTTTCCTTCCACCCTGATTCTTGGGCCCAGAAAAGAGCATCCTTTTTCCTCCATGTTGGGAGCAGGTAGTCACCCTGATGCCCAGATTTATCCAACAGCCACTTAGCCCTCCTGCCTCCCTGACCCATCCCAGACAGCCTCCTTCTGCCCTGATACCCTCACCCAACCACCCCAAATCCAACAGACCTTTCCCAGAACTCTGTCCCAAGCGACCTTCCTTGGAAGACCCAGATGAACCTTAGCTAGTTTTGACAGCATTGACTTGTCCACCCTGAGCTGCCATGGGCTTGACTGGTGGGATGTTCATGATTGCTATTTGTTATGTGGTGACTGTGGAGCCTGAGTAGCCTAGGACAGCTAAAACGAAGGGGCTTAGACTAGACTGCACTGGAGTTCCCTTTCAGTTCTGTGGCCATGATCTTGTGCCCCTCAGGGACTCCTCCTCTTGGGACTTCAGTTTCCTCAGGTATCCAATAGAAGATGGATATCTAAGGTCCTTCTGGTTCTGACCCGAAAGTTCTGTGGTTCTGTGATGGGCAGGGAAGTGCCAGTCCCCTGAGGCCCATCCAGATAAATGGTGTGGGTTTACCCTGCAGCCGGCAGCACTAAGTTAGACCTTAGAAGAAGGTCCCAAGGAAAGGCTTGGAAATCCTAAGACACACTGCTGGAGAATTGAGGAGAAGTTTGAGCACATTTCTGATAGGCTCTCCTAACCTGGCTCCCCGAGAGCCTGGGTGAGTAATGTGGGGTACCAGAGACTCGTTGCCATAAATTAATCCAACCTGGCCAGCCAGCAAAAGACGTTGAGGAAATTAGCATAAAAGGAACCTGCAAGTTATATCTGAGTCTCAGTTTCCTTGGGTGTAAAATGTGTCAAATGATTTCTAACTCTGGGATCCCTTCAGGTTTCTACCCCTGTGCATAATTAGAGATTAGACTCTTAGAAATAAAGAAATAAATATTTTTACATTTTAGAAATTAACTTAGAAATAAAGTCAGGATTCCAGGAACTTCTGAAGGAAATATTAAGTTCCATTTCTGAGCTCTCTCCCCATTCCATTGTCAGCCGGCCCTCAGTGACAGAGGTGAATGTGGAGAGTAAAGTGGCCATGGGAGTTGAGCCCAGGGCCTGGCTGGCCCCCGGGCCTGACAGGAATCCCCTCGGTGGTGCAAGACGGACGGCCGCCCTCTCCCCGGCTCTGAGTTTGCCTGTCTTTGTTTTCACGCCATCCAATGACGGTGACTCCTGCCTTGCATCATCGAGGGGGCCTCCTGACTCACAGCCTCCCCTTGCTGCCCGCAGGTTGGCGTCGACAGTGGGAGGCTGAGCCATGCCGCCTCAAGATCAGCCAGCAGTGAGCCCAACCCCTTTGTCCCGAGAGCCATGAACAGCTGCAGGTACAACGGGAGTGTGGGGCAGCCCCCAGGTGCTCTCAGCTTCTCCCTCCACGAGCCTGAGGGCCAGCCCTTGCAGGCCCTGGGGGGCGGGGGCACCAGCCGGAGCTCGGGCCTGGAAGTGGTCGTGTCTAAAGGGGAGCAGGTGCGGGTGTCCC
The DNA here is from genome assembly GCF_016432865.1 of Antechinus flavipes. Lineage (NCBI taxonomy): Eukaryota > Metazoa > Chordata > Mammalia > Dasyuromorphia > Dasyuridae > Antechinus > Antechinus flavipes. The sequence continues at coordinate 676,140,494 of NC_067398.1, read as the reverse complement.
CGGCCAGCCTGCACGACCGCGTGGAGGAGGAAGAGGAAGAGGAGGAGGAGGAAGAGGGAGACCACACTCCCCGGAGGGGCCCCCGGAAAACGCAGAACATCGGCTACCGGCTAGGACACCGTCGGATCCTCTTCGAGAAGCGCAAGCGGCTCAGCGACTACGCTCTTATCTTTGGCATGTTTGGCATTGTGGTTATGGTGACTGAGACGGAGCTGTCCTGGGGCGTCTACACCAAGGTACCCCTCCCCGGGGGTCCCGGCTCCTGGGAGACTTCCTTCTGCAGGCGGGAGGGCCTCCCCCCGGCTTCCTCCCCAGGGATTTCACTCCGGCTCTTCCCCACCGGCCCTGCCCTTCTCTTGGAGTCCCAGTGAAGCTGTGGCCTTGGATGGGCCCGAGCAGGGCCCAGGAGCCCACAGCAGGATCAGTGTCAGGCCCTGCACACGTGGGTGGGAGAAAGCAGCCTCTCTGTTTTCTCTGAGCTTTAACCGACGTGTGGTGGGGTTTTGGGTGGGGTTTTGTTGCATGATTCCTCAGTTTATTACCCGGATGAGTGAGCCTGCTCTGGTCCAACAGCACACCCCAAGGGGAGACATTCCATGAGCCGTGAGGGTTCTTCTGATAAGGGAGAGGCCCCTGATCCCAAAAACATAAAGAAGCTGTGGGCGGGGGTCAGTGGCAAGAATACCCCTGCTCTTGGCCATGGGGAGGACTCAGGTTCAAGTGCCACTCGTGGTCTTAAATACTTACATGACCTTGGGCAAATAACAATCTCTCCAGCCCCTGTTTTCTCAGCTGAAGAAGGCAGGGGGTCCCTGATCCCTTCCTTGAAGAGACCAACTTAGCTCCTGCCATCCTTGTCCTGACCCTCAGCATTGGAGCCTTTTCTATGTAAATGAGTGTCATGGGCAAGGACGGCAGGCAAGGAAGGCAGAGGTGCTTTGGGCTCTGCAGGAGGGAAATCCAGAGGAAAGAACGGGGAGACGGGAGATAAAACCCAGCCGGTGAGAGTCAGAGCGGAGGGGCCTTTCTCTGGGACCATGCACGCAGGATCCCTGGAGACTGTGTGACTTAACACCGCTGCGCTTGGCCCTCAAGCTGACTTCCCAGGAATTTGTAGGGAAAGTGCCCGAGATTAACTAGTTCATGGGCTAGAAGAGCTAACATAAGAGCCCTAGGGAAGGCCATGAAAAAAGAAATCCCCCTCCTAGAATCGCTTTTGCCACCTGCAGAATGGACATGAGAATACCGAAACCCAGGGAGTGCCCTCTGTTAATCAAGTGTGTTTCACCTCACTTGTTTTTCTCAATCAGCCCTGGGAGATGTGGATGGTGTGCAATGGAAAAGCCCTTGTGACCACAGCTTAGAGGCTGAGGTCAAGGGCTGGCTCCAGAGCTTCTGGCTGTGTGACTGTGGGCAAAGGACTCCATTCTCTTTAAGAAGGGCCCCTCAAGGGCAGCTAGATGGCACAGTGGATAGAATATTGACCCTGAAGTCAGGAGGACCTGAGTTCAAATCTGTCTCAGATATTTAACACTTTTCCTAGCTGTGTGACTGGGCAAATCACTTAACCCCAATTGCCTCAGCAAAAAAAAAAAAAAAAAGAGCCCCTTAAGTTTGCACTTCAGAGCCTGCTTTGTTGGGTCCAAATCCTTGTTAGCACCTAATGAGGAGGATGGAAGAAAACCAAGAGCCAGAGGTGATCGGGCTCCCTGGAGGCCAAGGGACTGCCAGCTCCCTGTATTTCCCAGTACGTCACCTGGCCTCCCGGGGCACCATTCTACAAATATTTATTGAGTTTTTTTCAGGCTGTAGGTAGAATGTCCCACTGCCCCAGACTTTTCCATGAAGGATTGCTCCTCTTTCCTTGTTGTTCTGCTGTGTCCATAGACCTGCCTCCAGCCTATTACCAAAAGGAAAAGCTGGAGGGCTTTGCTAATGTCTAGGAAAGAGTACTGGATTCAAAGTCAGAGGATCTAGATCCAAGTGCTGCCTCTTATAATTAATTACTGTACAATTTTGGGCAAACCATCAGATGTTTCTGAATCCTCCTTTCTTTTTCTTTAAAATGAGGATGGGGTGATCCATGCATTCTGAAGTTCTTCCTGAGTGTAAATCTATAGTCCTTTGCAGAGTGTGGCCACTCCTCCAAACCTCCCAATTATCATGGACCCATTTCTCTCTCTTTCCCAGGAATCTTCATATTCATTTACACTAAAATGCCTTATCAGCCTCTCCACTGTCATCCTGCTGGGTCTCATCATCATGTACCATGCCCGGGAGATCCAGGTGAGTGCTTCCCCAGCCCCATCCCATGCCCATGGAGCTTCTGCAGCCCAGCAGCAGAAGGCAGCTCCTTCTGGCCACAGCTTGGAGAAACACCTCTGCTGGACCAGGGGAGTGGGTCTGCCTCTGGAGGCTTCTACTTCAAAAGACCAGCCAGCCTGGACTTTCCAAAGGGTGCATTCAGTTCATTTAATTAAAATTGATTCAGTGCCTACTGTGGACAAGACCCTATAGACGGAAAGACAAAAATACATCAGTTTTTGTCCTGTAGGAGAATATGTCCTTGTGAGGGAATCAGCATACCTCAGAGAGGTAAAGAGCAAATAACTGCAGCTTTCTCAAGCCTCTTAAATGAACCAGTGGGACCAGATATCTGGTCTCTAAGGCCCTCCCACCTCTAATGTTCTGTGTTCTAAGGTCTCTCCCAGCTCTGATATCCCATGTTCTAAGCCCTCTTTGCCCTGACATCCTGGGTTCTAAGGGCCCTCCCAGCTCTGACATCTTGGGTTCTAAGCCCTCTCTGCCCTGACATCTTGTGTTCTAAGGACCCTCCCAGTTCTGACATCATGGGTTCTAAGAGCTCTCCCTGCCCTAACATCTTGTATTCTGAGGGCCCTCCCAGCTCTGATATCCTGTATTTTTTGTTTTTTTTACATTTAGCTTAATTTTATTTGTGCTCGCTTTGAGGTAGGGATCATTTAGTAGAAACAAAATGTGTCTTACTATGTAGACCTTTTAGCCTACAATAATGATGTACCTTAATTGTGTCCTTGCACACAAGTCTAACATTACAATTTTAAAAATAAACACAAGTAAGACTTCTAGGAGCCTTTTAGGATGAAGTCATTCCTAATTTTTCTTTGTAGATAGATCGAGCACCTCCAAATACAGGTTTCTATTCCCAATGGATGCTTTATGTAAAATGAACTCTTAAGTAAATTGAGCACAAGGTCAGTCTCAGAACAAGCCAACGTAACATTCAGCCCAGCTGGCAATAAACCATAAGGCCAAGTGAATAAACTTTATTTGCAAATAAATTTCAAAATCTAAGTTAACTTTCTATATTTAAATCTAGAAATCATGCTGATTAACACTTCGCTACACAGAATGCTCACCAGAACGTTATAAACAATGAATGATGCTGGTTTAAAAGTTAATATAATAACACTGATTAGAAGTGCAGCTTGTGAAGCATTGTGGGTGGTACATGTTTGGCCACATACTTCAATGGGTAACATATACTGAATATGTCCTTCATTTTCAATTGCTGCTGGGATCATGTGCTGTAAGAAATGTGTACAGTATGAAAAACCCAAATACTCAGGAATGAAAAATATTTTAGGGGAAAAAATAGATTTTTCACCAAGCAATTATGCAGTCTCACTGTATAATTTTCAGGCAAGATTTTTCCCCCCACGTAAAACAGATAACATTTTACAGAACCAATGTTTTTAGTTGGCTTGGTGCATTTCCTTTGTCTCTGTACATTGCATTATTTTGGCCTGTTCTTTAATTTCATGTGCAAACAACATGCCAGTTTCAAAGGAAAACGATTTCTTGTGTCAAAAATAATTCTGGATTTGAAAAACCAAGGACTAAAGAAATCCATACTAAAATGACATCACCTGATTCAAGGGGGAAAATGACATAACTAGTAATAGAAAATACTAAATATTTTTCATGAGAAAGAAGTCTCTGCTGAGAGTTTAGTTTTGATGTTTCAGAATGCTGCTGTTTGTTTTATTGGAAATCATGGGGACTGAGTCCCAGCAGAAAATGTGAATGTGATCTGCATTGATTTTAGTGTTGCTCTGTGAAACTGGGAGGTGCCCCTAGACTCAAACATCTTGTTAAAGAGGAGCACTCCTCACCTTTGCTTTCCCCAAACTCATCACTCTCCACTGGCTCAGTTGCTAGCATTTCAGTGTCTTTCTTCCTGCTAAAATAACGTGTTTCAGGAACTGGTAGAAATGATTTCTTTCTCATATAGTTCATCTTATCTTACTTCACAACAAACTGATAGATGATAAAACTTTCTTCCCTAAAACCTCCAAGCCAAGAACCTGGGGGCAAAGATTCCAACTGAGCCAAATTTGCCCTTCTTTTTTCCTATTTTTCCTGGCTTCCTAACTTTGATATCAAACTTTTCATTTCCATTTAGGACCATGAGCTATTCAGGTCATTTAGTTTGTCAATTAATTATTTTTAGCAAGTCATTTTGTCAATTTAATTGATTAATTTATCAAGTTATTTAATTTATCAATATCACTAGACTTCTTCGTAAAGGAATGTAAGTCAAATCCTAGATTCTCCACATTTTTCAACCAATTGCTGCAATTCTTCTTCAGGGGCTATTTGACTTTTAAGCAATCTTTTCCTTTCATTTTGACTTGCCTCTAATCAGAATCGCTCTTTGCTTTGTTCTGACTCCAATTAGAAAGATCTGTATGAGTATGAGCTGCTAGTAATGGTTAACTTCACTCTCTCTTCAAATTACATTACCCAGGTGGGATGACAGCCTCACTTTGTAGTTACAAGTATGGCTGCCTTCCAGGTCTCAGTACTTATTTTCATGATGTTCTAGGGATAAGCCAACAAGGCTCAGTAGAGAAATGAATTGGGTATCAAAGGTAGGATCCTTCAGATGCTTTTCATTATCTCCATCCAAACATTTTCAAGGATTTATATATACTCCCTCTTCATCAGTGACATCAGAAAGAGCACCCTTGGTTCGCTGAACTTCACCATCAAAATTATTGTGTATATTGACATACTCTGTGTTCTAAGGATCCTCCCAGCCCTGACCTCCTGGGTTCTCTGATAGTATCTTTTTTAAAAGCACTTAATGCTTTTTACTGCTCCACCTCACAGGGTCCCTCTTCCCTGATAGCAGAGCCCCTGGCAAGCAGAAGAAACCAGCCTCTTAACTCAGTCTGGGGGTCTGCTCCTGGTCCTGCATCCAGGCCACTCTGGGTGTCAGAACTGCTTTCCTCCACATGATTTCGGCCCTGGCTGAGATCGTTCTGGTCCGGGCAGCTTTGCTCGGCGTCACTTCTTCCAAACTTTTCTATATTTCACTCTCTCTTCCTCTTCACTCTCTCTTCCAAGCTTTGTTTGGCCATTCCCGGGTTCGCCAGTGCCCCTGGCCCCTCTTCCTTCCTGCCACAGAGAGTGAGGCTTCTGGGACACTTTTGCACATGGGCCTTTCCTGCCATCTTTGATTTCCTTGGGAGGGATGTTCAGGAGAGGAGCCCCTGGCTGTGGACGTTATTTTTTTAAAGGCCCCGTGTTGTCCGCCTCCAGCCTCCCGCCAGCATGGGCCCCTTGGTGACAAACAGGATAGATCAGAGCCCTGACAGAGCACAGCTGGCCGGTGTCTCCCTGTCCTGGCCCCACAGGCTCGCCTTTCTGTGGTCGCCTGCGTTTAGTTGCTTGGTCAGCGTTCAGTCTGGTGTGGAAAGTAGTTTGGGGGTCCGCCTCCACGCCCTTTCCCAGGGGTCCCAAAGGACCCTTTGGCCCTGGCGTTCTCCCCTCGGGGAACCTTCCTTACTTGGGCAGCCAGGCCGGTCAGCAGGCAGAACTTGCCACATTCGAATCCAGTCTCAGAGACTAACTAGCTTCCAACCCTGCCCCAGTTTCCCCAACTGCAAAATGGGTGGTTGTGACCGTCAGATGAGGTGGCATTTATAGTTCTCAGCTGCGTGCCAGGGTGCTGTCTGGATGCTGCTTCTCCCCCATAGGGCAGGCTTTGGGTAGCCCTTCCCCCTTAGTCTCCTCCCCCCTAGGGCCTCGGGCAGCCCCTCCCCCTTGGGCCTCCGGCAGCCCCTCCCCCTTAGGGCCTCGGGCAGCCCCTCCCCCTTGGGCCTCCGGCAGCCCCTCCCCCCTAGTCTCCTCCCCCTTAGGGCCTCGGGCAGCCCCTCCCCCTTGGGCCTCCGGCAGCCCCTCCCCCTGAGTCTCCTCCCTCCTCTCACAGCTGTTCATGGTGGACAACGGGGCCGACGACTGGCGCATCGCCATGACGTACGAGCGCATCTTTTTCATCGCGCTGGAGCTGGCCGTGTGCGCGGTGCACCCCGTGCCCGGCCACTACCTGTTCACCTGGACGGCGCGGCTGGCTTTCACCTACACCACGTCGGTGGCGGACGCGGACGTGGACGTCATTCTCTCCATCCCCATGTTCCTGCGCCTCTACCTCATCGGCCGGGTCATGCTCCTCCACAGCAAGCTCTTCACGGACGCCTCGTCCCGGAGCATCGGGGCCCTCAACAAGATCCACTTCGACACCCGCTTCGTCATGAAGACGCTCATGACCATCTGTCCCGGCACCGTCCTGCTCGTTTTCAGCATCTCCTCCTGGATCATCGCCGCCTGGACCGTGCGCGTCTGCGAGAGGTGCGCCTCGGGCTCTGCGCCTTCCCCCCTTCGCTGTGGCCTTTACTTGAGGCTCCGAGTTAGGCCCCCAACTCTTCTCCCAAGCTCTCTCCCTAGGGGTCCCTGTGACCCCCAGTTAGATGCCCCCCAATACGCCACCCAGCACTTCCCCATCCGCCCCAGGGTCCTTGCCATCTCTTCTTCCCTTCTATCCTTGGAGTGACCCCGAGACCCCCTCTGAGGCCCCCTTCCCTGCAGACTCCCTGGGATGCCCACTCGGCCCCCTCACACCAGGTCTCTCTTCCAACCCTCTCTGGCTCCTCTCCCCTGGACGCCCTTCCGGTCTCGGCAAGGTCCTGGTGCCCATTTCTCTCGGTGACCGACGCCCCACTCTGCCATCCTGAGCCCCCGGCCTTCTTTTCTGCCCCTCCCGACACGGTTTCTCCCCAGTCTGCTCTCTGACCCCTGCATAGCCCTCAGTGACTTCCCCCCAGTCCTTCTCTTCTCTGAGCCCCTCAGGGCTCCCCACCCTTATACCTCTCTGCCCCCGGCCCCTCTCTGCCCCTGGCCCCTCTCTGCCCCCGGCCCCTCTCTGCCCCCAGCCCCCTCTCTGCCCCTGGCCCCTCTCTGCCCCCGGCCCCTCTCTGCCCCCGGCCCCTCTCTGCCCCCGGCCCCTCTCTGCCCCCGGCCCCTCTCTGCCCCCAGCCCCCTCTCTGCCCCCGGCCCCTCTCTGCTCCCAGGCTCTCTGGGATGCTGTTCTTCCAGGACCCCTATGGTCTCTTGTGTCCAGAGCCTGAGGTCAGCCCCAAGTGGGCTACACGTTGTGTCCTCATCCTGGCCCAGCTCTTGTCCCCTCTGACACAGGGAGCTCCCTGCTCCACCCCATCCCCTTCCTCTTTTCTGACTCCTCTTGGCCATCCTTCTTCTAAGCAGCCCGGAAGCCGGAGAAGCCGACAGTCTGCCTCGTGTCCTGCCAGGGACCCCCTTTTCTCTCTGCCCCCCACTGGAGCCCAGCTCAGTCAGCTCAGAGTGCTAGCAGCCCCGGGCCCAGGTAGCATCCTGCTTGCTACCTGGGGCAAGGAGCCTGGGCAACAGGGCGGATGCTGCGGGTCTCTGGCTTCCCAGCCCCCTCTCCCCCCTTTCCGGCTCCCCAGAGGGTAGGCAGATGCTTCATTTAACCACCTCTCTTCTTCCTTTCCTTCGCTCCGTCATCTGCTAGGGAAAAAATGTGAGTTGGCCTCCGTAGCACAGAGCTGTTGGCTCCCTCCCTTCCCTGACTCATGCCCGTCAGAATTTATGATGAGCTGCTGTGGCTGGAGGAGGGTGGGCTAAGGGAGGGGGCAGACGGGGAGAGGCTCCCTGGGGGAGGCAGCGAGGCCGGGGAGGAAAGGCTGGAACATTGCCCTGGAGAGGGGTCCGGGCCCTGCTGCCACAGCCCCGCTCCAGTGGAGCCTCTTGGGTAGCAGCCCAGCTTCCAGCTCCTTTCTGTCCCCACCTGTAATGTGGGGCGTTGTTTCTCCTACCTGAGCTTAGAGGAAGAAGCCCTGGGCTCGGGCGGCCCTCCAGCCTCCCCCTCCCGGCCCCGGACGTTACCGCAGTGCTGGGAGAAAGGCCTAGGGCCACACAGACCCCCTGCCGAGTCCCCCATTCCCCTGGCACGTGGGCGTGTAGGCCTGATCCTGCCCAGAGAGCTTCGAGTCAAGCTGAGGACCCGAGACCTGCTGGGGAGGGGGATGATTCACCATCAGGTTGGGCTGGGGTTGGCCAGCGGCCCAGGGAGTCAGGAGAGCCGGGGCCGCAGGCTGGCTCTGCCCTCACCGGGCAGCTCGGGGTCGCCATCTGCAAAGGGAAGGGGTTGAGCTGCCCCCCCCAGCTCCAGAATGACGCCTCCGTGACTTCTCAGACAGGAGCCCTAAAACCTTAGGATTCTAGTCCTTAGTGCCGGAGAAGGTCCCAGAGGAGGCTGTAGTCCGGTCTTCTGTGTCCCCGTGGGCATCCAGCCTCTAGTGCTTGGAAGACCAGGGACACGTTCCCTAAATCACCTCTCGGTGCAGCCGCAGAGATGAGGGTGGGGCCGTGAGGGATGTGCAGGGGGAGGGTCCCCCACAGTCCCTCCCACCCAGAATCCTCCGAGCCGAGGCAGGGGTACCTTGTCCTGCTTGGGCTCAGAGAGCCCAGCCCGGAGGCTGCATCTGGCTCATACCCGCCAGTGAGAACGGTCCCCCCCAGACCGGCTGTCCCGCCCGGGTGAGGAGCAGGTGCTGCTGCAGAATAGACAGAAGGGTGTTCTAGAGGCAGCCCCATTCAGGAAGGGGACGGCCCTCTCGTTAGGGTGTCTCCTGTGCCCAGGGCTGCGCTCTCGGGCTGGCCTGGACTGCAGAGTCCCCCCTTCTTCCCTGTCCTCCCCAGGCTTGCGGGGCCCTGACTCAGGAGGGGTGGAGCCTCTGTGGGCCCCAGCCCTTGGAGAGAGCGCTAGGCTAGGAGCCCCAGCTGAAGGCCAGGCTGCCCCCTCATCCCGGGCAGAGCTGAGCCCCCAGGTCCTCGTAGCCCCCAGCCCTCCTCAGATCCCAAGCTTCTCCCTTCAAGGGTCGCTTCCTGCCTCGGCCTCTCTGATCCCCGAGGACCTAGGGAAAGGAAAGGAGCCTGGGAAGGGAGTGGGGAAGCGGGGAGAAGCGGCCAATCCTAAATTCTCAGCCTGACTTGCTTAACGCTGCCTGTGTGTCCTCTGCGGATCTGTTCCCGCTCCTGCCCCTCCCCATCCCGCATGCCCCCTTGTCCGCCCCCGCCCGAGGGGGTCCTTGGTCCCTTCTCTGTGTTTGATGCCCAGCCCTCCGGTACCTTTGAGGGGCCCCACCATGGGTTTGGTCAGGACTGGAGGGGGTCTAGGGTACCCCAGCACCTCACTGGCTCGCAGGGCCCCAAAGCGGGGTGAAGAGGGGAATGGCTTTCAGGAAGCAGGGAGCTCTCAGCCCCTCGCTGTCACCATTTCTAACGGGGTCCTGTGGCCATTCTGGGGGGCAAGAGGAGACAGTCTGCTCAAACTCAGGGTAGATCCTGGCAACGTCCTCCTTCCCCTCAGCCACTTTGCCCCATTGCAAACGTTACTTCGAGATTCCTGCGCCAGTTCTCTGCCTCCTTTTCCCCTCCTGCACCCACCGTAAATCCCAGGCTTTCAGGCTTTCTTTGTCTCCCTCTCCCTTGTAGGCTAGGCAGAGTTCTGGCCACTGTTCTGCCATTGACTGTATGATGTGGACAAATCCCTTCCCTTCTTGGAGCCTCAATTTTCCCACCCATCAAATGGGGGCACCATTTCCCATCCTCCTTCCTTTCTCACTGGGGGGCAAAGAGAACAGCTGCCCCTGAGTGTCTCCCTCATGTTCCAGGCATCCCTTGTGGCTTTCCCACCAGCCGGGGCGCTGCCTCCTTGTGTCTGGCCCCCGGCCCCTCTCCCCTGCTGCAGCTTTTGCCGCCGCCTCAGTCTCTTGCTGACTGTCTGTGTCTCATTCTGTCTCTTGGATGGGAGTGTCAGTCTCTTAATGCCCCCGGACTGGGGGAGGGCACCAGTAAAAGTCCCCCCGTGGGCTGTGGGGAGGGGGCAGGAAGGACGGCATCCCGAGGGGCCAGAGGGAGCTGCCTGTCTGGGGCCACATAAAATCCTGTGTTTCCCAAGCCTCCCGGGGTCAGCCCACCACCCTTCCTGCTTGGCTCATGCTCGCTGGGCCTGGGCGGGCCTATTTTGGGCTGCTTCGAGCTGTCGCCCTGCGGGCAGGGGTCGTGGAGAGGGCACGCCCCCGCGCCCGGAGGTTCCTGTTTGGGCAGCTGTTGGGGCAGGAAGAGCCTGCCACGAGCTCGCCCGGACCTCGCCCTTCCTTTCCCTCTAGGTACCACGACAAACAGGAGGTGACCAGCAGCTTCCTGGGGGCCATGTGGCTGATCTCCATCACCTTTCTGTCCATCGGCTATGGGGACATGGTGCCCCACACCTACTGCGGGAAGGGCGTGTGTCTCCTCACGGGCATCATGGTAATGGATCTGGCCTGCGCAGGGTGGGCCCTGCCTGGGGGGCTGTGAGAAGGGGGGTCCCACCCCCTCCCCGCCGGCATCAAGAAGCGCCCGTGCCCCCCCCCACCCCCGTGGGCACCGGCAGGGCCCGCAGAGGGCGAGACGGGAGCCCTGAATCCCAGGGGCTTTCCGGGCTGGGCCTGGGAGGGAGGCTGGAGGGGGCATCTCCCACCCCCTCCCCGCTGGCATCGAGAAGCGCCCGTGCCCCCCCACCCCCGTGGGCACCGGCAGGGCCCGCAGAGGGTGAGACGGGAGCCCTGAATCCCAGGGGCTTTCTGGGCTGGGCCTGGGTCACGGCCTCACACTGGCCCCCTCCGCAGGGTGCGGGCTGCACAGCCCTGGTGGTGGCCGTGGTGGCCCGGAAGCTGGAGCTCACCAAGGCTGAGAAGCATGTGCACAACTTCATGATGGACACTCAGCTCACCAAGCGGGTAAGTGTTTCTCTGCCCTCCCAGAGCGTCTGCCCCCGACTGGCACGGCCAGATCCTCCTCCCGTCTCTCAGGGGCTGCCCGGGCACAGGCAGAGAGACGGCCTCCGTGCCCCCGCCTGGGGCCAGATCCGAGGGTCCCTGGGAGAGGGGCTGCCTGGGGAGGCTCCCGGAGGTGCCCCGCGCTGGGGGCAGGTCCTCACTTCCTCGTGTGTCTCGTCAGGTCAAAAATGCTGCCGCCAACGTACTCAGGGAAACGTGGCTCATTTACAAACACACCAAGCTGGTGAGGAAGCCCGACCATGCCCGAGTTCGGAAACACCAGCGTAAGTTCCTTCAGGCCATCCATCAGTAAGTGCAACACCTTTCCCTGCTTCTGTTTCTGGGTCAGTCCTTCCCCTTCCACACCCTCCGCCCCGGCCGCCGCTGCCGGACAGCGAGCCCAGCCCTCCCTCGGCCACGGGGCCACCGTCCCCCGGGAGGAGAAGCCTGTGCCCACCCCGGCTCTGCCGCCCTGAAGCCGAGGGTCACAGCCTCCCCCGGGGGCGGCATCGGGAGCTGCTGCGATGGCGGGGAGGCCGAGCCGTTTGTCTGCCCTGTCGGGGGTGGGGCCCCGGATGGCCTCGGTGCCATGGGCGTTCTGGGTGCTGGGTGATGGGGGCCCGGCCCGGGGGGCTGACACAGACGGCCTGTGAGTGCCTCCTACGCGCTGGGCGCTGTGTGGGCCTGAAATGGCCTCCAGCCGGCGGGGAAGGGCCGTGAGGAGAACTGGCCGTCTGAGCCACGTGGGAAAGGGCGTCCCGGGCCGCCTGCAGCTAGGCTAGGCTGGACTGAGCCGGACCAGAGGCCTGGAAGGGAGATAGCCCGGCCAGGGCCACGCCGCGCCTCTGGGGAGCCAGGTCCCGTCTCCTCCGCCCTGTGCTGGGCACAAAGGGAGACCCTCCTCGGGCCTGGGGAAGGGGCAGGGCCCGAGCGCGCCGGCCCCTGGGAGGGGGGAGCCTGTCAGGCTTCAGGAGTCCGGGTGGGGGGATGAGGCCCTGAGCGGGCCGGACTTGGCCATGGGGAGGAAGAGAGGAGTTCGAGCTGTCCCGGGTTTGGAGCCTGGGAGACGGGGATTTGGAAGGGGGGGAACAAGCTTGTCCCGGTGTGGTGGCCCAGCAGAGGCCGGGAGACGCATGGGACGGGCCCCCTGTGTTTGGGCTGGGAGGCCGCGCTCTCCGAGGGCCCACCGGGGTTGGGGCTGGGGCCGGGGCCGGGGCCGGGGCCGGGGCTGAGGCTGAGGCCGGGGCTGGGGCCGGGGCCGAGGCTGGGGCTGGGGCCGGGGCCGGGGCCGGGGTTGGGGCTGGGGCCGGGGCCGGGGCCGGGGCCGGGGCCGGGGCTGGGGCTGGACGCAGTGCTAGGCTGCCCTGCCTGACCCATGAGGCCCTAGACCGCCTGCGCTCCGCTCCTGTTGGGCCTTAGGGCCGCCCGAAGAGAGTAGATTTGCTGAATCCCATGCAGGCTGGGCGTCAGAGGGTGGGTTACGGCCTCGCTCTCTCATCTGGGAAACGGGGGAGCTGGCCCTCCTCCCGCCCACCTCCTGGGATGGCTCTGAGGAAAGCCCTTAAATGTTAGGCCGGAGGCCGCGCAGGGGAGAACTATATCCTGGCGCGGTGATTCAGGCCGGGAGGAGGGGCAGCGTCCCTCCCAGACTCCGGGGGGCAGGAGCAGCTGCGGGAGAGTGCCTGGGCCTGGATCGCTCCAGGGACTTCTCTAAGCTGTGCGGGGGTTCAGGGAGTCGGGCCCTGCCGACCACTCTCCTGCCATTGGGGAGCCCCCATTCTGATGGGGAGAAGCTCCCCGGGGGCTGTGGGCCTGGGCCAGTCATCGTTAGGTCTCAGCTTCCTCATCTGTCCAATAGAAATGTAGCAGCCCCTGGTCACTGTGAGCATCAAACGTGTCTGGAAGCCCAGAGGGGGGGCCCCGGAAGGGCCTTCTGGGGGAGGGGGTGTCCGTCTGACAGAACTGGGAGGGCTAGCCAGCGGTTTGCCCAAGACGGATCAAAGCTGCGGGGCGGGGGAGCTGGGACGTGAATGGATCTCCCAGCTCCAAGGCATGAATTGGGCACCTGCTGTGTATGAGGCACTGATAAAGGAACAGAGAAGACCCGCTCCCTGCCACTGGCGCCCAGTCAGAGCTGGGACCCCCACCCCGGGACACAGGGCGGACAATGACAGTGGGGACTGAGTCTGGGACTTGCCCAAAGTCACCTGGCAAGAGAGAGAGTCTGCAAGACAAGGGACCCCTGCCTGCCCCTCGCTGCTTCCTGGGGGCACAAGCACTTGGCCATTTTTTAAGGTCCTTTGGTTTTAAGGAAACACTCACAGCTATCTTTACCGTCAGCTCGCACCCAACTGCTTCTGAGCCGCAAGCCCTGATTAAGCCCTTACGCTGTGCCCGGCACAGTGCTGGGGGCACAAGCAGGGATGGGCGCCCCTGCCTTCAGGGCCCCCTGCTGGGGCTGCGGGTGAGACACGAGCACTCACAGAGCTCATCTCTGAGCAGGGACCAGGGAGGGGGAGCAAGGAGGGGGTCAGAGAACCGGGGGCAGCCCGAGCGAGGAGAACCTGAAGGAGAAGTGGCTAATGGGCGGTGTCGGAGGCCCCACTTAGAGGGGTCAGCAGAGGGGAGGGCCGAGAAAAGGCCATTCGATCTGGCCATTAAGAGATAATTGGCAATTTTAGAGAGGTTCCGGTGGCCGGGCAAGGTGGGAGGGGCTTGCAGAGGGCGTCAAATGGAACGACGAGCTCCAGATGCCAAGTGTCCATGGCTTTCTCCAGGAGTCTGGCCAGGAAGGGAGGAGAGACAGGCTGCTAGCGCCAGGGAAGGGCTGGGGGGGACATCCAGGGAGCGATGGGAGAGAGCGGACAGGCCGTCGGCGGGCAGCAGGGCCGCCCGGGCCACTTCCTCCCATGAGACGGGGCGACGGGAGGTGGAGGAAGGCGTGCGGGAGGTGAGATGTGGCGGGGGGAGCGCCCGGGCCTGCTTCCGTGAAGGGCAAGTGGAGGGCCTGGGGGATGGAAACGCTGAGGGGCTGCGCTCAGGCCCGGGTGGGAGGATACGGCACCGGCTGCCAGCTCCATTCAGCCCATGGTAGGAGGGAAGGAGGCAACTGGCAGGGTGAGCTCTGGGGATCTGATGGTAGAACCCAGGGAAGGGGGGCACGAGCGCCGAGGGGAGGTCAGGAAGGACCCTGGGGTCAGTGCCGGAGACAGCCCGGGGGACAGAGAGCTGAGAGGTCAGGGAGAGTGAAAAGCAGACGAGATGTGGTGGCGGAACGTTGTGACCGAAGGGTCTGCATGGGCCCTGATCAGGCCTGGCCATCTCTGCAGGCCGTGAGTGGGGATGCCCAAACCCCCCACCGAAGGCAGCAGTTGTGGGGGGAGAAAGGGAGCCTTTCTCAGAAAGCCTTCGGGTCACCCAGAGCTGGGACTAGAAGGCGGCTCTCCCAGCCCTTGCTCCTTCCCCTGAAATCTTGCTTAGTCTGGTGGGAACAGACTGGATTCCTTGGGGCCCTGCTGCCTGCTGCTGGGTGGGCGGGCAAGGACCGAGATAGAATGCCCCGGTCTGTGCACCATGAGTAGAAGTAGCTGAAGGGGGGCCGGCGAGGTGGGAGGGAAGCTGACCCAGGTTTGAGGTGCTTCTGGGGGACTGGGACAAATCCCGGGCAGTCCGGGTTCCTTAATAAGAAGGGAGGAATGTCCTCTCCCCCAGATGGCACGGGCTGGACTTGTCAGCTGCCCCCAGTGTCGGCCATAAAGCCTTGGAGGACACTGGCTTCTTTAGCCCCAGCACAGTGGGCACTGTGGGGAGGAAGGGACTTGGGCCTCCACTGTGGCATGGTGGGGGTGGCAAGGACTCAGTCCCCACAGCCCCTGAGGTGCAGTTGCTCAGTTTGGGGGCTCGCCACCCCTGACCAAGGCACTGCCAGCCCGCCCTTTGTCCAGATTCCTGTACTGGGTGAGAGCCCCAGCTGTAAGGCCAGTGCCATCCCCTCCCTCCCCTCTGAAGGGATGGCATCGGGCGACCCGGGCTGGGGGGAGTCTGGCCAAGGAAGCTGGCTGGTGGGGCAAGTGCCAACTGGCAGAGGTCCCCAAAGCTGGCGCAGCCTGGCCCGTCCCCTCCGGGGTGCCGTGGTGGGGAGGTGGGCAGAGCTAATGGGCACCGGGCTTGGGGCAGGCGCTGATTAAAATCTACACTGTGATTTCTTTGCTCTGCTTGGTCCCACCAGGGCTCAGAAGTAAGTCCCGCCCCACCCATGGGGATCAATTGCTTGCCCACCACCTGCATGGTTCTGCATCAAGGGAGGGATGGGGAGACATGATCCAGCCCATCTTTGGCCATGAGAACCACCGGGCAGCCCCTTCTCCCCCTCCCCAGGCAGATCCCCACCCCCAGCCAGGACGGGCCGGGCCTAGAGCAGGCGGCTCTGGTGGGGCCTGTCCCAGCCTGCCTGCCTGCACTGGGCCTTTGCTCAGGCCTAGGGGACGAGCAGGCCCTGCCCGGCTGCAGGCCTGGCCCGGGGCAGAAGGGGCGGAGCCCATCACCTCACGCCTGAGACATCACCCCATGGCCTGGCTTTGGGTCCCAGGCGCTGCCTCCCTGGGAGGAGGGGGCCGGGAGGCCAGCTCGCTCTCCCTCCCTGGCCTGTTGCCATGCCCCCGCCCCACGACACCAGCTTCGTTTCTGACTCCAGGTGGATCACAACTAGGAGCGGAAAGAGTGGAGGAAATGGGGGGCCCCGGGGGCACTGCCCCCCAAAACCCTCCATTGCTCCACAGGCTCCCCCTCCCACCTCATTCTCTTGCTGCATGTCCTGTGAGGTTCATCCCCCAGGGCTGGGTGGAAGGGCTGGGGTGGGACCCCTGCATGAAGGGGAGGAGGCCCCAGGGGCCACCCCCTGCTCCGGCCCTGCCCCTCACCCCCTTGTCCCTCTCCACCTCCTCCCATTCCCCGTGTCTCTGCAGGCTGAGGAGCGTGAAGATGGAACAGAGGAAGCTGAGTGATCAGGCTAACACTCTGGTGGACTTGGCCAAGGTGAGGCGGGCACGGGGCGCTGGGAGAGCCAAACTGGCCAGGCCGAGGGGGCACGGGGCCCTGGGAGAGCCAAACTGGCCAAGCGAGGGGGGCACGGGGCCCCGGGAGAGCCAAACTGGCCAAGCCGAGGGGGGCACGGGGTGCCGGGAGAGCCAAACTGGCCAGGCTGAGGCGGGCACGGGGCCCCAGGAGAGCCAAACTGGCCAGGCCGAGGGGGGCACGGGGCCCTGGGAGAGCCAAACTGGCCAAGCCGAGGGGGGCACGGGGCGCCGGGCGAGCCAAACTGGCCAGGCTGAGGCGGGCACGGGGCCCCGGGAGAGCCAAACTGGCCAAGCCGAGGGGGGCACGGGGTGCCGGGAGAGCCAAACTGGCCAGGCTGAGGCGGGCACGGGGCCCCAGGAGAGCCAAACTGGCCAGGCCGAGGGGGGCACGGGGCCCTGGGAGAGCCAAACTGGCCAGGCTGAGGCGGGCACGGGGCGCCAGGAGAGCCAAACTGGCCAGGCTGAGGCGGGCACGGGGTGCCAGGAGAGCCAAACTGGCCAGGCTGAGGCGGGCACGGGGTGCCGGGAGAGCCAAACTGTCCAGGCCGAGGGGGCACGGGGTGCCGGGCGAGCCAAACTGGCCAGGCCGAGGGGGCACGGGGTGCCGGGAGAGCCAAACTGGCCAGGCCGAGGGGGCACGGGGTGCCGGGCGAGCCAAACTGGCCAGGCTGAGGGGGCATGGGGCGCCGGGAGAGCCAAACTGGCCAGGCCGAGGGGGCACGGGGTGCCGGGAGAGCCAAACTGGCCAGGCCGAGGGGGCACGGGGCGCCGGGAGAGCCAAACTAGCCAGGCCGAGGGGGCACGGGGTGCCAGGCAATCTACTACTTTTATCTGGTCTGGGGAGAGGCTCCCATGCTTGAGGAGCCAAAAGGATTCTGTCTCCCCCCCACCCCCACCGAAGTTCTTTCCGGTTCTAGAAGTCTGGGTTTTAGGTGTGACCGAGTGCCCGCAGCCTCGGGGCTGTGGTGCCCGACTGGCAGCGGGCTGGAGGGCAGCACAAACTAGAATTGGCTTCCTGCCAAACTCGGAGAATAAAATGAAGCCTCAGCGGAGGTCCCGAGAGCCGAACGCTGCTCTGGGCCAGTGGCTAGCAGTGCCCGGCCCCAGGCCTGAATCTCCCCCCTGCCCTCCAGGCCTGCGGCCGGGCCCTCCAACCTCG
This sequence comes from Antechinus flavipes, assembly GCF_016432865.1. Classification (NCBI taxonomy): domain Eukaryota; kingdom Metazoa; phylum Chordata; class Mammalia; order Dasyuromorphia; family Dasyuridae; genus Antechinus; species Antechinus flavipes. The sequence goes on along the minus strand of NC_067398.1, from coordinate 676,123,074 downwards.
TTGCCTTCCTCCTCAGACCCAGAACATCATGTACGACATGGTGGCTGAGCTCCAGGGGCGCAGCGAGGACCTGGAGAAGCGGATCACAGCCCTGGAGACCAAGCTGGACACTCTGGGGGCCACCCTGCAGGCCCTGCCCGGCCTCATCACCCAAGCCATACGCCAGGTGCCGGCCGTGGCTGGGGACGGGGGCGCTGGGACCTCCCCCCGCCGGCGCCTGGCCCCGCTGGCCCCCGACAGCGGGTGAGCCTGGGGCGGCGGGGGCAGGGAGAGTAACTCGGACCTTTTATGTTTAGCCATTGTGTGGCTGATCTCATTTGCTTTTTCTGTAAAGCCCTGTACAGTTATCTCTCTTGGAGTTCAAGATGCTGGAGTGGAGCCCGGCCTCCTTCAGCTGGGGCCCTGAGCCCTGGTGGCCCTCCTCTCTCGGTCTGGGTCCCCAGGGCTGAGGGCGGCGGCTCCCCCCGCTGCCCCCCTGCCTTCCCCTCCCCCCCAGGGCCCCCTCCGAGGGCGGAGACTGGCCGCTGAGGCCCCCTGGAAACGGGGGCTCCGGATGGCGATCTCCCCGCGCCCCCGGCCAGCCTCTGCTGTCCGGATCCGAGGGAGTCTCTGGGGCTCTTGTTCCCTGGGCCCCTGGGAACTGACTGGAGCCTCCTCAGAGTTGGGGTCCCCTCCTCCCGCCGCAGGGGTAAGGGGCTGGCCGCTTGCCCACTTCAGAGAGGCGGAATGTGTCGGGGAGCCGAGCCTCCCTCTGTTCCTCCCGGCCCCAGCTCTGTGGGGTTGAGGCGGGCCGGGGAGAGGAATATGGAATATGGGCAGTGAGGGCAGGGAGGCTCAGGAAATGGCGAGGAGGAGAGCGTGGCTGAGAGCGAGACCCCGGAGTTGTTACCCTTCTCCCCAAGGCCCCTCTCATCACTTCACTAACACCTTTCTGACCCGGGGGGCCGACTCCCAAGAGGGCTGGGCCACAGAGTTAAAACTGTATGGGGGTACGGGTGGGGGCGGGGAAGGTTTCACTGCCATTAGCTCCGGGCCAGGGTCCTGGGCCCCCCTTTGGCAGAACATCTCAGCCGGCCCTCTGGCCCCCAGAGGGCCTACAGGAGGAGGAGGAGGCTCAGCGGTCTCTCTGAGGTGCTTGTTGCCACCAGTGGGGGCTGGCTAGAGATCCACTGGGGAGGGAAGGAGGCTGGTGGCCTCTGGGTCCTCTCCCTGCCCCCAGGAGCCCCCCACCCTCAGAGGCCAGGTCCCTGACTGGAGTAACTGATCCAACACTGCTTAAGCGCCACTGTCTACAGAGCTTTGTGGAAGCCCATGGGGAGATTTCGGGGATCCATGAACTTGGAGGGAGAAAACAACGACATCTTTATTTTCAGTAACCTTTACCAGAAATTTAGGATTCCCTCCAGTGAGGGCCCCGAGGCTTCAGCAGGCCGGCTGAGGGATCCACGGCACACACGAGACCAAGAACCCCTGGCGGGTTGGGGTGAGGGCCAAGGGGTAGCTGAGCTCCTCCCTGCCCTGGAGTCCCAATGATAACTAACCCAAGAGCGCACAGAGGGGAGAGGTCTGTCCAAGGGCCGGGGTCAGGCTTTCCAGAGGGGCCTGATGGCTTTTTAAGAGAGGTCAGGCGTTCTATTCATAGGGGGCTCCCCCAGCCCTGGGTGGGGTCAGGAGGGGGCTGTGGTGATCTACCCCGGAAAGGCTTTGAATTGTGCTGGAGAGGTGCTAGCCCAGAGGCTTTCAATCAGCCCAAAATATGAATCTAGCGATGGGCGATTGCTCGAACAGCCCAAGAGTGGGCCCTCTGACCCTGCCTCTCAGAGCAAAAGGAGAAGGCCCTCCCTCGGGCCACGGAGCACTGGGCACAATTGGGGGTCCACCCGGTGCATCCGGGGAGCACAAACACCAAGGCCTCAGCCCAAGCCAAGCCCGTGGTTCCAGGATGCCCCACCAAGAACCACTCCTCGAGGGCCGGTCTCCTCCGCCACACCTTAGAGCAGGGGTTCCCCAACTTTTTGGTCTCAGGACCCTTTTGCACTCTTAAAATTACTGAGGACTCCCTAAAGAGCTTTTGTTTATCTGGGTCATATCTACTGATATTTACTGTATTAGAAATTAAAATGTCTTAGTATTATTATAAAACTAGTTTGATCTTGCAGACCCCCCCTAAAACAGGCTCAGGAACCACTACCACTCCCCAGGGTCCCTGGGCCACACTTTGAAGTCAACAAGCATTTATTAAGTGCCTACTGTGTACCAGGTACTGTGCTAAGTGCTGAGGACTTTTTCAATCCCTGGGGCCTGGGAGCTTCCTCAGACTGGGATCCAGGGTTACCTTTAGGCAAGGTCCACTTATAGCCTATTCCCTACGGGCTTGGGGTGGTGAAGTCACTGGGAAAATAGATGAACTGGGAAGGCAGGTGGCTTTTGGCTCTCATTGAATACAAGACCCTTGGCCCACTGTGAGCCTGTCCGCCCACCCATAGAGTTCCAGCACTGGGCTGGCTCATCCCTAGGTCCCCAACAGGGGCTTCTAGGGCGCCTCCCCCTGACGTGGCCGTCTGTAATCTGGCACGGCCCTTCTAGACTTGGCCACAGGGGGGCGTGCGGAGACTGAGCCACAACTGAAGCTATCCCCTAGAAGGGACCTAGGGCTCAGAATCGGAGAGAGAAGGGCTTCCGGCCCCCTGCGTGGCTCTGCGAGAACTGGGGTCGCTTCCCAGCTGCTGGGAGCCCGCCTTGACTTCCCCTCCATTCCGCTCTGCTCTGCAGACTTTCCTGGAGCACTGCCTTTACCTCCCTCCACCCCAGACACTTTGTAATGATGGGACCCCCCCCCTCATAGGCTCCCATCTCCTTGGGGGCAGGGACTGCCACACAGCTCTCCTCGTCTCCAACATTCTTAAAAATAGTAGGGGGCTAATAAATGCTTGTTGCAATTAAGATAGAGGAAAAGAGCAAGACTTGTGGTCAAAGGGCCAGAAAAGGAGAGGAAGTTAAAAAGTGAAACAGAGAAAGGGAAGTCCATGTACCTCCTCCCTCCCCCAGTCCTCATTTAGAATAAGCTGAAGGTGCTGCACACAGTAAGTGCTTAATAAATGTCTTGAATTCCTTTGTTGGGGTGGAGTCCTTCACTCTGCTGTGTCTACTGAGTGCAGCAGCTTTAGGTTGGCCCCCAGCAGAGAACTGGCTCCATAGCTTAGTTATCTGGGCACTGCTCAGCAAAGTCCCTTTGGGGTTCCCAAGCCTCGGCACCCCTTTATCCCAGGGCTTAACTCTTATGTCATGGATCCCTCTGGCAGTGTGCTCAAGCCTATGGGTCTCTTTTTAAATGAATAAAATAAGATTCATAGGGTTAGAAAGGACGTGAATTATAGTTACTATTTTGAACAAGTTTGTGGACCAAGTTGATGAGCCCCAAGAGCTTTGTTGGAAATCCCTTTTTCCAGCAGCTGCAGGGGGAGGGGAAGCAGCCTGTTGTTTGAAATCCTGAGGAGCTGTTATCAGGGACACCAAACTGAGGGCCCCAGACAGGATGGGGACCGTATCAGGCTGAGCCCAAGTTGGAGGGAGGCCTGGACACCTCAGATAAGGCTTGTTTTCCTTTCCCCTAGGACAGAAAACATGTAGCTACAGTTGGGGCCTCAAGGGAAACAAATCCAGCTAGGTGCCCTTCTCCCTCCCGTCAGAATCTGAAAGATTGGTTGGGCCTTTAGAACAAAGAACATTAGAACTGGTGGTCTTAGAACCTGGAGTGTCAGCTGAAAGGACCCTTAGAGCACAGAATGTCAGAGCTGGAAGACCTTTAGAACATAGGATATCAGGGAGAAAGGACTTTGGGGCAAAGAATAGCAGAGCCGGGATGGACAGTAGGACCTAATATCAGAATCTCAAAGGGACCTTCAGATGCTGTGTAGTCCAGGCTCAGTCCCCACTGCAATCCCTTCTGCAGTTCCCCCTACAAGAGGTCCTCTAGCTTTCCTAACAGGGCAAGTTTCTGTGTGTGAATGGGAACCTGGGAAAATGGGTAACTTCTCAATAATCAGAACTGTCCAAGTCAGGATTGGCCTCTGGTGGCTTTTATTAGGAAATTTCTATTTAGATGGAACCAAATCTGCCTCTCATTTCTCTGAGACATCACAGGAGACGTCTGTCATATCCCCACTGTCTTCCCCACTCTCCCAGGGCAAATATCCTGTTTCTTTCATCATAAAAGTTGCTTTCTACGGCCCTCACTATTCTTGTCACGTTCCCTAATCTTAAACTATCATACCCCAGGTTGAATGCAATATTTCAGACATGCTATGACCAAGACGGAGGGATGACAGGATCATCACCCTCTTTGTTCTAGACATGATACTCCATACAGTCGAATTTATTTTTTTCCTTCAAGTCACACTATTTGTATTAAGCCTGTGGTCCACTGAAACCCCCCAGATCTTTCTCAGGCAAACTTTTCTCTAGTCACAATTCCCTTAGCTTGTACTTGTGAAGTTTTGTTTTTTTTTCTTCTTTTAAACCCAGGGTTATGTCTGTTCAACTGTATTAGATGCAGCCTATTGCTCTAGCTAATTGAGATCTTCATTCACTGTGTCAGCTATCTTCCCCAACTGCATTATCCAAGTCAAGAGCATTAGACTTAGAATCAGGGAGACCCAAAATCCTGCTTCTGAAAATAGCTGTGTGGCTGTGGGCAAGTCAATTACCCTCAATGAGTCTGTTTTCATATTTGTGAAATGGGGCTAATACCTGTGCTACCTACCTCACAGGGTTGTTGTGAGGCTCCAAGGGAATCGTGTGTGAAGTGCTTTGGAAACTTGAAAGGCCTTGATTGTTGTTCTCTGCGTGCCCTCAGCCAAGGGTCCCGCTCCAGGAGCTCCTCAAAAGTTAGAACACGGAGATCTCAGGGACAGCCTGGGGTGAGGGTGGGGGCCAGTCAGCCAGCTCTGAATCTCCCAGCGATGTTCTCATCTCACCCACATTGACCAGCTAGACCCCAAAGACTGCATGAAGACTCGCTTGCTGAAATCTAGGGACACTGATAAGCACAGAACACCAGAGCAGGGGGGAACCTTTAGAACCCAGGAGGTCAGAGCTGGGAGAGCCCTAAGAACATAGACTGGGAGGGCTCTTGGAACACAGGATGTCAGAGCTGGGAGGACCTTTAGAACCAAGGTGTCAGGGTTGGGAAGGTCCTTGGAACATAAAACAAGATCTCTGAATGCCCCATTCTTGGGTGGATCTGTTTCCGACCCCTTGACCGTTGGTGATTTTTCCTGTAATTTCTGGGAGGAGCTGTTGTGAAGTGCTGTGCAAATTTAGTTATTTGTCATTCCATACCAAAGTCAAGAATACCTTTTCCCCAACATCCCTGGCAAGCAGTGGGGGCCTCTGTTTAAAGCCCTCGGATGATAAGGACCTCGTGACTGCTCTCCCAAGTGAGGAAAGGTACATAGATGCGCAGATGACTGGCGTGGTCTCTGAAGACTTTTAAAATGCGTGTGTATTGTGTGTACGTGCGTGTAAAAATCCGTTACATCCCTTCTCCCTGGGAATGTGTCTTCCCTGCGTCCGCTCTCCCTTTTGACGATCCATTTTCACGCCTTGCCCAGAACTACGAGCCACCTTTCAGCTCGGGTCCGCCCTTATCCTGGACCCTGGGGTCCCGGGCACGCAGGGACGAGCCCAGCCTCCCCCGTCGGTGTTTCCCCACGCGGCGAGCACGGAATTTCCAGCCGCGAGGGTGGGAACCTTCCGGGCAGGGGCAGGGAGGATGCCTGGGGCGGGGCTTGCAGACAAGGTGTGGCCTTGGGCCACGTAGGGGCCCCGCAGAGTTCAGCTTCTTGCCGGGCTGCTGCCAGCGTCCGACAGAGCCTGAGCTCCGACCTCCCACCCTTGGTCCCCCGCGGTCCCGCCACGGCCCCGTCGGGCTGAGTAAAGGACCCAGAGAAGACTGGGCTGCCGGTCCTCCATCCCTCCGTCTCCTGGGACCGCAGGCCCCGAGACGTGCACGGGCTGCTCCCTCCACCAGCCCCCGGCCAGAGGCGCGCAGGCTGCCCAGAGCAGCAGCCACCCGGGACGACGCCCTGCCCAGGCCGCCCGGCTCCCCCAGCCCGGGCTGCCATTGAAGCGCTGCTCCGCGCTCCGCTAGCTCTCCGACGGCTCCGCGCCATGGGCCCCGGCGGCATCCGCAGCTTCAGGCTGGAGCTCAGGCCCGGCGCCTATCACGGCGGGGAGCTGCTGACCGGCCTGCTGGTGCTGGAGCTGAGCCGGCCCCTGCGAGTGAAGGGCCTGGACGTGGCGGCCAGGGGAGCGGCGGCCGTGCACTGGCTGGACAGCCGCAGCGTGGGCGTGAACGCCGTGTACAACGACTACGCGGCCTTCCAGAGCTTCCTGCGGAGGCGTAGCCAGCTGCTTCCCCGAGGTAAGCCCCGCCCCCGGCCCCACTGCCGGCTCGGAGGCCTCTCTCCCTAACTGGTCCTTCTGGGGCCGCGTCGTCTTGGTCTGGAAAATGGGCCCAACTTCCCTCGGCAGCGCCCCCGATTTGTGAAACTAGCCTTGATTTCACACCACCCTTCCTCTGAAAAACGGGCCTCGGTTTCCCCAGTTTGTTATTCCATCCGTGACCTAACAAACGGGCCTCAGCCCACCTTCCCTCTTCAGCTCAACTTCGCCGGCATCTCCCCAGTGCCCACCGGGTGTGCATTCGGGCCTGGAGAATTCGGACCACGGCAAACAGACCGAATATGAAACGCTGAGTTAGGGACACAAGAAGCAACCAGTTTGCTGGGAACTTAGAATAGCCTTTGTTAGAATGGCTGGCCGGGGCGCAGGAAAGGAAGTAGCGAGAAATGGCTGGGAAAGTAAACGTCAGCCAGTTTGAGAAGGGCTTTAAAGGCCAAAGTGAGGAGTTCTCATATACATATCTATGGGTATACATGTGCATATAATGTATGTGTGTGTATGTACACACACACACATATGTGTAGCAGTAGGGAGCCATTAAAGATGTCTAAGCCAAGAAGTGACATGTCAGAGCCTGACTTTCTCCCTAGATTATTTGACAGCTATGTCTGTGGATGATGGATGGAAGAGGGAAGAAACTGGGGGCAGGTAGACCAATGAGGAAGCTGTTGCTGTAGGGTGAGTTCAGGCCCCTCAATTCGTAGGTTGCTCTGGCAATGATGAATAAAAGACTTATGAAGCGTTTACTATGCACAAAGCACTTTGCTAAGCCATGAGAACATAAACACAAGTGAGCCAATTGGAGGAGATAATACATATGGAAGCTTTCGGCTGCAAGTCTGATGGGAAAGTCCTATGGTCCTGGGAGTGTGGTAATAGCAAAGTAGTGTAATGTCATTTCCTTTGATGAAATCGTAACGGTTTCTGACATTGAACCATCGGAGAGGCCGATAACTTTGGTGAGGAGAACTCTCCTTTCTGAGTCTTTGACAGCTGTGGCCACAACCCCAGCAGAAGTAGGGCGAGGCTGCGTCTCCGTGAGTGTTGCTTCTTGGAGAAAGGCGGAAGGCCCTGGGCTGGAAGCCCTGCTCTTCCCAAGGCTCTTGTCCCCGGCTGCTTCCATCAGGGTGTCGGGGAGATGTTAGCTAAGGGGAGGGTAGGTTGACATGTCTGGCACAGGCTACCTCCTGTCTCTGTCCCTCAGGGGGCCTTGCCGCTTCAGCCAAGCTGGCTTACCTGCCTGTATATGGCCATTGGTAGTTAGTTGGTAGGAGTGGCTGGCCCCTTCTCCATAGGAGTTGCTTCCTGGATAATAGCTGTGCAGCCTGGGTTGGAAGCGAGACTGGTTTGTGGGATGCTGTCAATAGGATTTCTGTGTTTATCTGATGATTGGAGGCAGTTGTCTCAGTTGGTGATGAGACAAATAGGGCCCCCTCTCTACAATTATGTTTCCCCTCAATGATGACTTTGACAACTGGACTGGGGGCTGAACTGGTAAGGTCACTGCTATCTACTGTTATTTATATAGATTTGGGAGTCAGTCATGATTCTATTATCATTAGAGAATATACGTAGATTTGGGAATCAGTCTTGATTCCCAATTATCATTAGAGAATCAATGACCCCAGAGTGGATAAGCTCACTGAGGGAGGGTGTAAAAAGAAGAGAGGAAGTCAGAGATCTGGGGCTCATGGGACAGTAGTGACCCCACACAGAAGGAGCAGGTGATGCTTATTTAGGTACCTGAGTTCTTGCTTGAGTCACAAGAGCAAGATTCAAGGCCTGTCTCATCTACTTATTATTTCTGGCAAATCCTGTCATCTCATCTGAAAAAATGAAAGAATTGGGCTAGATACTCTTTGAAGTCCCTCTGGGATTCTATGACAATCACATTTCAAGTGGATCAGAAGTGACTGAGAAAGATAGGGAGGAGGAGAATTAGGGAAAAACAGAGGGAAGGGGGGCTTTCTTAGAAAGTATGGGGGACATTGTCCAGAAAGAGAGAGGTCCAGAAGACTGAAGGCTGACAAAACACCGTCAACCTCAACAGGGCTAACCAGAGAGTACACCTTCAACAGAGTGACAGAGTTGGAACTTGGATCAAAAATGGTTGAAAAGTGAGTATCAAGAGAGGAAATGGAGGCAATGAGCAGCAATGACTTTCTGAGACTTTAGCCAGAAAAGGGGTGAAAGAGCATAATAGCCTTAGAGGATGTTGAAGTTGTTTGTTGCTGTTGTTATCAGAGGCAAATTTGGGCATATGAATAGGCAACCTGGAAGGATCCAGGAGAGGAGAGGTTAAGATGAAAGGGGCTTGGGGATTGTTTTATTAAAGCAGTGATTCCCCCCCCAATCCAATCCTAAAAGCATTTATTAAGTGCTGACTGTATACTGGCTAGACACTGGAGGAATAAAGATGAAAGAAAACTAACAGCCCTTGGCCTCGAGGAGCTTACAATCTAGTTGAGAGGGTACAACATGTAAACAGATAAGTATAAACATGATAGTTTGTAGCATAAAAGAGAAGTAAATACACAGCTCACCCACTTCATGCCCATAATCCTTCTAGCTGTGGCCAGAATCAGATTAAAATGTAATTGGTAAATATTTAGGTGCTGTTAATAGATAGAGAATCAGGTCTGGAGTCAAGAAGATCTGAGTTCAAATGTGACCTTAGACACTTACTATGTGAGCCTGGCCAAGTCAGTTCACCCTGTTTGCCGCAGTTTTCTTATCTGTAAAAAAGAGGAGCTAGAGAAAGAAAAACCAAATCACTCCATCGTCTTTACCAAGAATACCTCAAATGGGGGTCACAAAGAGGCAGATATGAATGAAATTCTGAAAACCATGAAACAAAGAATAGGGAAAAATTAACATGATAAATAAAATTACAGTAAAAGATAGCACTACATTTTAAAACTAAGAATATAATCTTTAGAGATAATAAAATAAAACTACAGCAAAAGATAGCACTACATTTAAAAACTAAGATTATAATCTTAAGGGTTCTTTGTGTGTGGATTGGAAGACCCCTTTCTATTTTAATTAGGCACTCCTGGTGAGGAGGATGTATAAGATAGGATGGTTGGCCCTGTCAAGAAGGGCCATCTCTTTCAAAACTGGAGCAAAGGAAAAGGAAATAGGAAACAATGCAGAAAGATTTTGAGGTGTGGAAAAAGGGAGAGAATATTACTATGGATGGAGGTCTCAGTAAAGTACAAGGGAAGGTGGGAGACAATAAAGAGTATTGCATACACGGTCACCTGATTTCACCACGTATCATTTAGTTTTGCATTTTTCTTTGTTACAAATGAAGGCTCACTGACTATGAGGAAAGGGGATAGGATAGAGGAGAAGATATATCCAAAATTGATTCTGATATAAAAACTTTAAACATCAATAAAACTTAAAAAAAATAAATAAAGTAGAAGAGAGTGTACTTCATCTGCAGAGAAGGAAGGAAACAGGAAATTGAGGAAAGAAGAGAAAGCTCAGGACAGTCACTATGAGGCCTTAGTAGCATGAAAGATCCATTTCTCTTCTCCACATCCCATGTTCCAGGAAGAGGGCCTCTCCATTCCTAATTTGGGAAATGAAAGACTAATCCCAGCCAGGAACCTGGAGGTTTGACCTAGTACTGAGGTGGTGAATGGTAGGTTGTTTTTGGAGCCCTGAGCTGGCTAGCCCGCCTTAGATGGAATTAGTATGTCTGTTCCCATTAAGAAGAGGGGAGGTTTTTTTTTTGGGGGGTAGGGTAGTAGTTCTGTGCCCAAAAGGCTGAAATTCATATTTGGGTCCTGCCACTGCCTAGATAAGCAATGCCTGAAGATTAATATTTGCTCTTACTTGTGAAATGGAGGAAGAGGACTTGCTCCTGCCTCTTATCTTCTGCTGTCCCTGTAAGATATTAAGAGTGAGAACTTAGAGAACTTCTACATTTGATGTTTTTACAGTTAGGGAAACTGAGGCTCAGATATGGAAATTGACCTGCTCAGCATTGCACACTTGTTTTGTCATCTGGGGAGCTACCTAGTTTGAGGCTGGGCAGAGTTTATAGGCATTAAGAGCTAAAGAGGACCTTGCTATTCATGTTGTCTAAACTACTTATCTAGCAGATGAGACTCTGAGGACTAGAAACATTAAAATGACTTTTCCAAAGTCTCATAACTAAACTGGCCGATTTAAACCTAGGTTTTCTCATCTCAAATTCAGAACTTCATTGCTTTACTATAGATGGAGAGACTGAGGCCCAGAGTACCAACTGCCTCAATCAGTCAGTCAGTATTTGTTAAGTCCCTACTATGTGCCTAGCACTATGATAAGTACTGGGGGAACAAAAAAGAGACAGTCCCTGCTTGTTGGAATCCTTACAAACTGCTAAGTCATTAGAGTTGATAGATTATTGATCTGATCTTACAAGAAGATGTTTTGGGCCAGAACCTGAAACAAGGTACTAAGTAGAACTAATTAGTACAATATTGATGGATTTATGTATACCATGTATATCTGTTACAAAGTTCTGGCCCATATTGATGGATTTATGTGTACCCCTTCAGAAACCCACTAATCTGATTTGATTTCTTTTTTCCTTTGGTGTTTTCATCTCCCTTCCTGAGGTGTCAGGGAAGGCGTGATCACCTCCTTGAGAAATCAGGGAGGTCATGACCACCCTATGTTCTAAAACAAAAGAAAGGCGGAGATGTTGGAATCCTTCCAAACTGCTAACTCATTAGAGTTGATAGATTATTGATCTGATCTTACAAGAAGATGTTTTAGGCCAGAACCTGAAACAAGGTACTAAGTAGAACTAATTAGTACAATGCTTGTGTTTACACCTTTACTCATCGGAGTTCACAAGTATGCCAGATTCATCTTCATCTCACGCCACTGTAGTTGGTGGCTGGGCTCCTGCACTTCCCCCACTGAGACCAAGCTGGTCTGAAAGACTCACCAGACCTGCTCTTAAGGAACTCACACGTCTAATGATCACAGTAAGATGCAAGATGGCATGAATACTAGATCTGGAGGCTGAAGATCTGGGCTCAAATTCTGGCTCTGCTGCATACTATTTGTGTGCTCTTGAACAAATCCCTTAACTTATCCAGGCTTCACTTTCCTTTTCTGTGAAATGAAGGAGTTAGACTAGCTGGTCCTTAAGGTATCTTCTAATCCTCCATCTGTGATCCTGGACCTTCTCTGACCCCTAATTCTGAATCTCCTCTCCCTCTGGCCCCACCTCTTCTGAAGGCCTTTCCTTCCTTTCTGTATCCTCCCAGCTTGGTCCTCCCTTAATGGAAAGACTGCAGTTATAGCCCTAAAAAAGCTGTTTACACATAGGAAAGCAAATTGAAAAGACCTGAGGTTTCCAGGTGTGAAGATGGAGCCCTTTGGCCCATGGGTAAATATTTATCCCGGAGTTTGTGCCAGCTTGGAAACTGCCTGCAGGAGAGGCAAAAGGGTGGATTCAAAAATGGAGGGGGCCCAAGAATTCCCCAGCTGTGTAACCCAGGGTCTTCAAAGCCTGGTCATCCCCACCTGGACCAACTCTGATGTTTTTTATTCTCCCAAAGACTTTTTAGAGGAAGTTTCACAAGGGAAGAATACTAAACTAAGTTCAAATCCTGTTTCTACCCTTTACAGTGTGACCTTGAGCCATCTGCTTCCCCTCGTTTGAGGAAGAGGGGGGACAGATTGCTAAGGTACTTTTCAAATCACAGATACAGAAAAAACCAGATGTGGTCGCCGGGGTCTGGGGGAACAGAGGGAGGTCCCCAGGTGTATTCAGAGGTGGGGTTGAGATGTGCTTCCTTCCCCCTCCTTCTCCACACACCCCTTCACCCCAAGAGAACTTTGCCAAGGAAGCTCTGGGTAGCTTGTTCTGAGATGTTCTCCACATATCAGCCCTAGCGGGAGCTAGCAAACAAACATGTCAAGTCACGGGCCAGGGATGAAGTATGCGGGGTAGAGTCCTGGCAGGCCCACTCCAAAGCCTCGGGGATGCTACTTATCTCCCCTTCTTGCAACAAGGATGCAAGTCTGCTTGTTTATTCAGCAGACCTTCACCAAGCACCTACTATGTAAAGGGGAGAGGCAACAGAGTAACCATCCTCCCAGATCCCAAAGATTCAAGCCCAACCACAGATACTTTTTAGCTATTATGACCTTGAGCAAGTTACTTAACCTCTCACTCCCTAAGCTCTCAGACTTGAAGTAACCAAACTAGTATCGATTTACATTGATAGAGTTTCTTCATTGAAAGTTCCCTATGCCAATGAAATCACAGATTCTGTTCCATACACCCGCCCCCATACTTGGAAGACTGGGATGGATGCTGGGAAGGATAAACAATTTAACTCAGACCGGGGTCCCCGGCCTCGTAGAGATTACAGTGCAGTAGAGGGCTAAGACATAAATACGGAATATCATGTGACATCTGAGTAAAAGGTGAAAACAGTGTTTTGTGAAGTTCCAAAGAAAGTCATTACCAACAACTAAGGGTAATGGAAGGACTTCTGGAGGAGGGGGTGTTGGAGTGGGGCTTTAACGGATCCAAAAGACAAAGAGGAAGAGAGAGGACTTTTTGAACAAAGGTAAGGAAAGAGGCAAGGAGGCATGTGGTGTGTTTGGGGGGCAGAGGGTGGACCAGTGTGATGATGACACAGGGCAGGAACATGAGAAAAACCAGGGAACACGGAGGCTGGTCAGACAGAGGAGGCTGAACTTGGGCTTGTGGACATCAGAGAACCCATGGGGATATTTTCGTGGGAAGGAGTGACTAGTCCAGAACTGCTGCATAAGGGAGATAAGCAGGGAAGGGACAGATTGGAGGCAGGAAGACTTGTTTGGAGGCTAATTACCATCATCTAAATTGGGGGAGGAAGGGAGTGATCAGTCAAGAGGAAAGGGGGTGGGGAATGTTCTGGTAAAGGAATAGATCTCTTAAGAGAGCAGAGTTCAAGAGGACCCCAAGGGGTTTCAAACACAGAAGACTAAGGGAAAGGTATTGCCATAGAGTATTCTGGGTAATTCTGGATATGACTTTTTAGGAAGGACATTGATTGCCAAACCGAATAAAAAAGGGAAACCTTTTTTAGTGCAAACTTGAGGATTGGCCAAAGGGGAAAGAAGGAAAAGGAGGGAGGGAACAAGCGTCTTTTAAGCATCTACTATGTGTCAGGCACCGTGCTAAGCATTTTACAAATACTATCTCATCGAAACTTCACAATAACCTTAGGAGGGAGATGCAGCTGAAGGAATAGGAGGAGTTTAGGCTAAAGAAGAGATGAATAGGGAGAGCATGAGCTCCATCTCAAATATTTGAAGGGCTATTATATGCAGAAAGGATTTGACTTGTTCTGCTTAGACCCACACAGAGTTAGAAGTACTGAGTGGAAGAAAGACAGGTTTGGAGTTCCGTGGAAAGGATATTTCCTAAGAATCATCCTTGTCCAAAAAAGGAAATGATCTACCTGGAAGTCACTAAGTGGAGAAAGTTGGAGATATTGAACACATTAGAGAAGAAAATCAGCCAGATCCCACTACAGCTCTCTAGCTTCTGTGACTTTGGAATAGTGGAGTTCAGAGTCATTTCAGTCATGCCAGGCTCTTCATAATCCAATTCGGGACTTTCTTAGTAAAAATACTGGAGTAATTTATCATTTCCTTCTTTACCTCATTTTACAGATGAGGAACTGAGGCAAAAGAAGGGACTTGTCCAGGTTCACACAACTAGTAAACGTCTGAAGCTAGATTTGAATTCAGAAAGATGACTCCAATTCTAGGCTGATATCTAGAATCCTCTGTATCACCAAGCTGTCCAGGAGTAAGGGAGGAGAAGGATGACTCTTGGACATTTTGAATTTGTGATGTTGATAGGACATCCAATTAGAAATGATCTGTAGGCACCTGGAGATGTAGAGAGCAAAATAAAGGTCAAGGATAGAGGTGGAGATGTGAGAGTCAAATGCATAGATTGTTTAGGGAGAAAAAATAGCGGGATAAAGGCCCAGAGTCACCACTTGTGCATATTCACATTGAAGAGTTCCAAGGTTCCATGAACATTCTGTATCCTAAGGACCCTCCCAGCTCTGACATTCTATGTTCTAAGGTCCTTCTAGCTCTTTGTGTCCTAAGGATCCTTCTATTTCAGATACTCTGCAATTCATCTCTTCTCCTTACCATCTTTTAAGATTTGGTTTGTAAAAATCAATTGATAACTGTATTTAAGAAAAAAATTGGTTTCATTTGTAATTCTACATATTTTTAATTCATTTACAAAGATTATCCAGAAAAACGATCCTAAGGTGCCCACAGAGGTCCTTGAAACAAAAATAGGTCCATCATCTATTTGAGAGGGGTCCATCCCAGGGGAGGAGAGACAGAGACAGAAACAGGCAAACAGACAGAAGTGAAGAAGATAAGAGGAGAGGAGAATAGAGGCGGAGAGAGAGAAAAACACACACAGAGAGAGGAGAGAGATGGAAGGAGGGAAGGAAAGAGGGAGGGAGGAGAAAATGAGAGAGATAATAGTGTAGAACTTTTGCTTTAAATTAAAATTAAATGCATATTTAACATGTATTGATCAACCTGCCATCTGGGGGAAGAGGTGGGGGGAAGGAGGGGAAAAGTTGGAATAAAAGGTTTTGCAATTGTCAATGCTGAACAATTACCCGTGCATATATCTTGTAAATTAAAAGCTATAATAATAAAAAAAGAAAAAATAAAATCAATTAGAGCTAAATGCCATTTCCACCTCCTCCAGAAAGAGTACTCTGATTTCTGTCCCTACCCCCTCCCTCAGAGCTTTTCTCTTCCCTAGGGCTTTACCTAGAGAATGTAGTGCTGTGGAATCTAAACTTGTCAGGGTCTTGACTGTGAGCTCCAAAGAGGGCATCATTTCTTTCACAAAACACCGACCTTTCCCCAGGACCAAGTGCTACCGTTTTCATTGTGTAGTTTATTTTGGAGTAACTAAATTCCATGCCATGGAGTTCTGTGGCACCTTCCTGGTTCCCCCACTAGATGTCGCTACAAGTGCACAGTCACTCTATTCCAGGTGTCCTAGTGGAGTGGGTGGGGGCAGGTGGCGAGTTCCAAAGAGGTCCAAGTCTGACCTCTGTGTCCTGGGCAGGATCCAGCTTGAACTTGTGACTGGGTGTCCACAGTGTGAGGAAGGGTGGGGTTGGGAAGGGATCATGGCTGGCTGTATTTTTCCGTACCTCTGGACGCCAGGCCCGGGCTCAGGTGGGTGGGTAGCCACCTGGCCCTGTGGGCAGGATGAGGACTCAGGAGCAGGATCAGTATACTGGTTGCCTTAATGAAAGGGGACTCACCCCCTCCAGTCCAGAGCCCCAGGAAATGCCCTCAGTGGGCCTCCTTCCTTTTTTGCCCCTCCCTGTTGCCAACCCTAACCCTCAGACCTGGCACACACACAAACAAATCATTTGATTCAGAGCTGAAAGAAGCCTCTGGTTCTCCACTCCTCATTTTACAGATCAAGATGCCGAGGTCCAGAGGAAGGACGTGTGCTTTTTCTTAGCTCATACATGTGGGTGAAGAGAAGGGAGCTAGGGTAGAATTTGAACTCAGCATTTCTTCCACTACAGAAAGACAAGTCTGGTAGAATGAGAAGAGCCCTCTGCAGGAAAAGGACTGGGTTCAAGTTCCCTGCCCCTTCTCCAGGCTGGCCATAGTTGGTTGTGCTATGAGCTTTCTGACGCTTTTGGGAAAAGGTCTTGGCTATTCCTCGAATTCTTGGGAGGGAGGTCATGGGGGGGTCCCCGCCTCTCTTGGACCCGGGGCATGTTTATCTCTTGACGATTCTTCACACATGTTCCCTGAGAGTACAGTCTGATCTCACCCTCACCCCATCCTCTGCTCCATCTAGCCCTGCCCCCAGCCGTCAAGAGGGGACATGGCCCTCTGCCACCCCCACAGCAGGCAGCTGGCTCTGGCTCTGGGGCAAGAGATCTGACTGAGCCTTCCTTTTCCCCACACCCTCCTCCAAACCCAGCTTCCTGAGGACAGAGGCAGGCCCAGGCAATGTAGGGACTCTCAAGCTAAGGGTTTCCCATTCTAGAAGAGAGGGGGAGAAAGAAGAAGAGCGGAAGAGGGAAAGGAGAGGGAGGAAGAGAGGGCAAGTGAATCACCAGAATCCCAGAACTGGAGCCAGGACTTCTGCAAGCTGAGGGCATGGATGAAGGGGAGTCAGGGAATGAGTGCATCCTAGATGGGAGAGCCCATACCCTTCCTACCAAGCCTTGCATCAAAACCCCTCTAGCGACTGCTGCTCCTCAATCTGTCTCTCAGTCTTGAAGAACTACTCTTAAAAGAAAGGCTGTGGTGGAAAGACCATTTATTCCTTTGGGAGTCACAATCCCACTTCTGTGACTCATGAGCTGTGGCCTGAGGTGAGACTAGGGAAGGAAGGAAGATAACAATAACTGTCCTAAGTGCTTGTCTGGATTGTTATGGGGCTCAAGTAACAGCATGAGCTTTGTGAACTTTAAAGCTCTTTAGAAATGAATCATCATCATCATCATTGTCATGATTATAAATAACATTTATATACTATCTCCTGTGTCAGACACTTTACAATTCTAATCTCATTTGATCCTTCCTTCCTTCTTTCCTTCCTTCCTTGCTTCCTTCCTTCCTTCCTTCCTTCCTTCCTTCCTTCCTTCCTTTTCCCTCACAACAATACTGAGAGTTGGGCATTATTATTATCCCCATTCTACAGAGAAAGAAATAATCAGTTAAATTACTTGCCCAGGCCACATATCTAGTAAGTATCTGAGCCTAGATTTGCTCTTGTCTTCCTGACTCCAACCCCTCCACATCCTTTTTTTTTTTTTTTTTTTAAGAATCATAGGGATCCTAGGTTGAAAACTGGAAAGAATCTCAGAGACTATCTAATCCAGCCCTCTCATTTCATGAATGAGGAAACTGAGACCCAGAGTCACATAGGTAAGGAGTGACAAAGTTCTAGGAAATCAAAATCCCCCGATATCCAGCCCAGAACCCCTTCCCCTGCTGCTATATCGGCTCTACCACAATAAGGAAATGAAGCCACTTACTCAAAGTGAAACATGCTGATGGAACTGAAGCCATATAGCAAGTAAGTGGGACAGCTGAGATTTGAACCCAGAGTAGAACTTCTCACGACCCCAACCCATTCTTTCAGGTTCTCTTTCTCTCATGCTTATTCTTTAATCTCTCTCTCTCTCTCTCTCTCTCTCTCTCTTTCTTTCTCTCTCTCTGTCTCTCTCTCTCTCTCTCTCTCTCTGTGTGTGTGGGGGGGATGTCTCTTTCTCTCTCTCTGGCTCTGGCTCTTTGTCTCTGTCTATCTGTCTCTGTTTCTGTCTCTCTCTCTCTCTCTGTCTCTGTCTGTCTCTCTCTGTGTCTGTCTGTGTGTGTCTCTCTGTCTTTGTCTTTCTCTCTGACTCTGTCTCTCTATCTCTCTATGTCTGTCTCTGTCTCTGTCTCTCTCTCTCTCTCTCCCTCCCCCCTCCCAATTTATGTTTGCATTTTCTTGGATATACTTCCTACCATTCAGCCATTGTAACAAAGAATTAAAATAAACACCCACAGAATAATAATCTACACGGTCAGATCAGTCAATAAACACTTATTAAGCACCTCCTATGTGCCAGGCACAGTGCTAAGTGCTGGGGATACAAAAAGGCAAAAGACAAAAAGGAGTTTACTGAGTGATGGAGAGCACACAAAAGTTCTACGTGTGGTCAAGTTACATGCAGTAGAAACTGACAATAACCAGCCGAGGGGAAGCACCAGGTTTAGGGCGACTGGGAAGGGTTTCCTGGAGAAGGTGGGAGCCTTTTAGCTGGAATTTGAAGGAAGCCAGGAGGCAGAGACGAAGAAGGAAACTATTCCAGGTATGAGAGCCCGAAAAAAAGCCCGCTGGGACAACAGCGTCGTCACTCTCTGCAAAGGAGAGAAGGTCACACTCACTCTTTCACATTCTTTCCCTCCCTCCCTCCCTTACACACACATCATCTCAGATTCACTCTCACCAGTACATAAAGTCATTCCTTCTGGGCACAAATGCTCTCTCTCTCTTACACACACACACACACACACACACACACACACACACACACACACACACACACTGGGTGGGTGGGGTGGACCCCTGCCTTAAGAGTTCCATCCTGGGTCCCAGCTTTAAACAACAATGTGCCAGTTTTCTAGAAAGATGGGAACATTCTGCTCCTGCCCAGCGAGATGGGTGGGTGGAAGTCTGCCTCTCCAGTGCTGCCCGGGCCTGGGCTGATTTCACAGCTGAGGCCCCCACACCTGGGCCTGGGCCAGTAGTCAAGCTCTCCTGGAGAGAGGAGCCTTCCTGACCTCTTGACCTCCACCCAGTACCTCCCCCCCTGGAGGATTCCGGCTCCATCTGTGTGCCTAACAATGCAATGGCGCAGTATTCTCCCCCTTCTCTTCTTGAAGACTACCAGATGTTGGGGGGAGGGAGGGAAGGAAGGCTTGTGGGAGAGGGAACAGAAGCGGTCCCCCCCCTTCTCCATGTTAAGATAAAAAAATTAGTTTTGTTCTCCTCTGTCCCAGAGGACAAGACTAGATGGAAGTTACAGAAAGACACATTTTGACTTGATGTCAGTAAAAATTTCATAACAATTAGAGTCTGCCTTAAATAGAATGGGGCAAAGGTGGTGCAGTGGTTAGTCAGGCTTGGAGTCCAAGTCTCATTTTCTTGAGTTCAAATCCGGCCTTTGACACAGCTACTATGATCCTGGGCCAGTCACTTTGCCCTGTTTGCCCTGTTTCCCTGTGAGCTAGAGAAGAAAATGGCAAACCACTCCAGTCTTTGCCAAGAAAATCCCAAATGGGGTCACAAAGAATCAGACATGACTGAAATGCCTGAACAACAAAGTGGAATGGGTAGCTTTGAGAGATGGTGGGTTCCCTTTCCTTGGAGGGTTTCAAGCAAAACTGGGCAGAAGCTTTGTCCAGTCTTTTTCTGTGGGGATTTCTTCAGTTGCACCAGATAACTACTGAACTCCCTCTCCACTCTCAAGTTCCCTATTTCAGGATAAGCCTGGGATCATGAATACAGAAAACAAAACCAGTTCTTGAGATGGAGAATGGCAGTCTTGACCTCAGGAATCATTTAGGATGATACCAGTCATTAAAATAAAACCCATGTAACTAGATGAGGATCATGGATCCCTGTTCTAGAGCTGGAAAGATCCTTGGTTTTACAGATATAGAAACTGAGGCCCGAGTGACTTGCCCAAGTTCTTTCTAATACACTGGTGGATTCCCCTTCCCTGGAAGTCTTACAGAGAGGAGTCTTTTTCACTTAGTCCTCAGACACCCCCGCTCAGGGACTCTGTAATTGAGGGAGTCACAGCAATTTTTCCCCTGCAGGCTGGGGGGATGCTAAGGAAGTGGGGCAAAGGTGTGAGCAGTGACCAGCCCCACTGATATAGAACCTTAGAAAGGTCATCTAACCCAGATCTGTCATTTTACAGATGAGGAAAACCAAGGTGTGGAAAAGGAAAGTGACTTGCCTGGTGTCACAGTAATAAGAGCTAAGATTTGAACCCAGGGTCCACAATTCCAAACTGTCCCCTTTCCACTGTACTAAAGAAGTTCCTCTAACTATTTAGGGAACAGGAGAAATCCCAATCGATCTCCGTTAAATTAGGAAGGTAGGGCATGAAGAAAGATTTGGATAAGCAATCTCTACCTTGTCCCTGGGCCCGGGAAAACTCCCATTTCCAGAAAATTGAAACCTTTGCATTTGGATTACAAAGTTTTTGGGAGCTCTTGGGCCCAGAGGGATGGGAAGAGGGATGGAAGGGCTGGTGGCCTGAAACGTAAGGGGAGGGGCTGATTAGTTCTGGAGGATGGGCCAAGTCTGCCTTGAAGTCACCTTGTTAGACCAGCTTCTCCACGGGGGGTAGGGGTGGGAAGGAGGGGGTTAAGGAGTGTCTCCTCCTCCATTCTCCTCCCTGCTCTAGACTGTGGGGAAATTCCCAACTCTGACCCACAGTTTCATCACTAAGAAGCTCAGCGCAGGCTTGGGAAAACTTGGTTTCCTATCGGTATTGAAGTCAGAGCTGGAAGGGCCCTTAGAACACAGGGGGTCGGAGCTGAGAAGGAGGCGCTTAGAACATGGAAGGCAGAACTTGGTAGGCCCTTAGCACACTGTGTCAGGGCCGGCGGGCCCTTCGAAAGCAGAGCTGGGAGGAAGGAGACCCCACAGTTCGACCCCATGGCAAAGATGGGGCAGCTGATACCCGCAGTTGGGAAAGGAGCTCGCCACCCACTGCCATTGGCCCCGAGGCCTGTGCCCTTGCCACGGCGGCCAATTAGTCGGTTAACTTATAATGAAGTTCAACCCCGAGGGTTGGGGGGAAGGGAGGGCAGAACCGCAGCGAACCTGGCTCAGGGCCAGGACTCCCAGCTCAGTAAATAAACTTGAAAAGCCCCAGGAGTCCAGTGCCACGACCTCGGGTTTCCCGTCTCTGCTGTCCCATGCCCCCACTGTGTGAGCTCGGAGCGGTCCCTTCATCCTCCCGCCCTCAGTTTCCCCAGCTGAGGGCACTGTGGTCGGGGACAGAGTGGTCAGCAAGGCCTGCGCTGAGATTCTCCCCCCGCCGCTTTCTTGTAGCCTGTGAGCCGCAGCGAGTCACACTCTTCCCCAGCCTCCGGAGGTTTCGCGTTCTCTCGGGAAAATGGGGACAGACCCTCCCCAGAGGACGGTTGGGAGGCGCTGGTGCAGGGGCTCGGCCCGCTTGAAAGCGGGATGGTTGTAAGCGGGGGGCGAGAACTCCAGGCTCCGGAGTGAGGGAGATGCAATTCCGGCCCGGGGGGGCAGGGTGAAGGTCAGCGGGCCGGACTTTGCCGAGACCGTTCCCTGAGCCTAGGAGGGGCAGGCGGGGCCCTCGAGGCCTCAGGTTGTTGGCGCATAGGTGAGGGG